>NC_134578.1:112529789-112878123 GCF_050947875.1 Dermacentor variabilis | reverse complement strand
GTAGTAATTTGTCATGTGAAACTGTATCAAAATCTCTGGTAAGATCAAGAAACACAGCATCAATTTGGCCATTTTTATCAAGGGATGAGGCGAGTGAATGAATTACGGTGACAAGCTGTGTAACTGTTGAATAGCCTTTTTCTAAATCCGTTTTGAAAATTAGCCAGTATTGAATGTTTATCTAGAAATTCGTTAATCTGATTGCCAACAATATGTTCAATTAGTTTACAACATGAGGATGTCAGTGATATTGGACGGTAATTTTCTAACAATGAATAGTCGCCCTTCTTGAATACGGGTGCAACTCTGGCTACCCTCCAGTCATCCGGTAATTTTCCAGCAAGGAACGAAGCACGAAATATAATAAGAAGGAACCTTGCAATAGTTTCCAGGTAACGTTTCAAAAAATGTTCAGAAGGTTATCAGGAAGGCAAGAAGATTTAGTTTTTAGGTTCATTAGCATCGAAACTAAGCCAGGGTATGAAATAAAATTAGCTTCGGATGGGTGAAACGTTTTGCCCTTAGATGAACTTATGCCAGAATTAGAAAATACACTATGAAAATATTAATTGAAGTGACTCGCAATTTCCCTGTGATCGGTAATGATTGATTCATCGATGCAGATTTGTGCTACTGGCTCCTTTTTTTTTTTTGCTCAAGTAATTCCAGAACTTTTCGGGCTGATAAACAATAACGTTTGGTAGTACTGTATTGATATAGTGTTCCTCCAAGGTGCGTACTGCAGGCGGAAGGTTTTCTTTCATTTCTTTACCTCGTTCACGTTGTAATGTTTTTTTTTACCTTTTTATCTTGAGGATCATGTGGATAATATAACGTGTCATCCACGATGTTTGGTTGCGGTCTAGTTTGTATTTATCAGGCACAAATGTATCAATACAGAACTTACACATGTTTTTAAAACAGTGCCAGATTGCTATCACATCACTGTCGTTAAAGTCGTTAAGACTTGCTTCCATATGTTCTATTATGGCTGCATCATTTGCGCGTGAGTAGTCCTTGAAGGAACGCTTCACAGGTTTTTCAGATAGTGTGGAAGAGACTATGGATATATCGATACTGACAAGTAGGTGATCACATATACCTTCTGCAACTGCAACGGTATATTCAGTTAACATTCTGGGCAAAAATACCAGATCAAGCACACATTGGCAAGGTCCTTGCACACGTGTCGGCTCCTGAACGACTTGAATTAGGCCATGCGTTAGCATTATGTTAAGCATACTGTTTAAATGTTTACTGTTCCGTGAAAGTGCTTGAAAACGCCCCCAAATGACGTCAGGTAAGTTCAGGTCACCTACAAGCAATAATTTGTTTGACCGGAATTGGGACATCCTTTCTTGTAGAGTGACTAGCTATTCAAGTGGTGCATCGGGAGGTCTGTAAATTGCGTACAAAAGGAATTTGTGACCCCAACACGTGATTTTAATGCATAAGCATTCGAGACTTTTATCGTCTTCCAGGAGAACAGCTTCTATATGGTGTTCAAGTATGGTGCTTAAATAAAAGCAAAGGAAGGAAATATACAAGAGGAGGTCCCAGAGCTCAAGGGCCTCCTGTTCTAATTAATGAGAACAAAACAAATTATTGCAAAAGCAGTGAATATATAAAGTTGATAATAAATAATTACGCAAGACAGCAAAACAACTGAAACATGATATAACAGTATATGAAATGACTTCTTGTAATAAATAAAAAGAACAAAACAAATCAGGTAAATGAAAATGAAGCAATGGGTGGAATTGTCAACATGGACTAATGCAAGAGAAGAAGTGAACAGAGAACAGGGTGACGACCGTATGTTGTGGGATTGACTACGTAATGAAGCGTTTACGAACGTAAACATTTCCCGCGTATATTTATTACTCCTCTTAAGTTGCGCAGGCTAGTTTTTAAAACTCTTGGCTCAGGTATGGTTTTTCAGTTTGTTTCCTGCGCAATAACGAAAGCAGATCGGGTGGATAAGCTGCTACATCGAATATCTGTGAGCATACTTTATGGTATTTCTTATTATTTTCCCCACAATAACACAACAATTGACTGCAGATGCTGAATTCTTCACGTATCTGTTTGTACAAGTGATATTTCTGACAATTATTTTTCCAATCGCCCCAAAATAACGCAGAGTAAACCTAAAACGCTAAATGAGTGACTCGCCATCCCGGCCTTCCAAAAGTCTATGTCCAGCGAAGCAGTTGAAAACCACCACTACAATGGCTGAGGGAGTATGCAATGCTTTCTTGCTTCAGAGTAATAGTTGTAGTGGTAATTTTAACTAATTGTAGTAACGGAAGTAATGGCAATTTTGACAGCACGCCGCCGCCTAAAGCAATGCTGAAAGAACAATTAAATCAGTTGCTAGGCATGTTCTTTTGTATACAATAGGCTAGTTACGTCACTCCCCACGTCGCAAGCTGCCGTCGCCGCGGAAGGTTGCGCAACAGTAATCTTTAACGGGAAGAGTATGCGGGGAGCGCTACGTGCTTCTCATTGTTATCAGAAGCGCTTTGTCATTAGTTAGGCCGTTGGAATGCTTGTTTTGTGCTTGTTTTTAATGAACCGTATGCGGTTCTGCATGTTGTATGCGTAATTCCAAAGAATGTATGTACTGTTTCACTTTGCCAAGTGCTGAAAGCCTCTGGCTTACGGGGGTTCGCGCCATTTCTTCTGCCTTGCAATGCCAACGTAATGGGCGTAAATTTTCCCTAACCCACGGGGACGCGAAAAATCTCGACCACCGAGAGGCTAACAGCTTCGCCGTAAGTCGTACCTTGAAAAGCCACCGCTTAAATAGGCGAATTGGGATCAAAAGTGCCGGGAGTATTACGTTGAAACAACTTGCTCAAATAAAGATATTGTTCTTACCTTTTTTTTCATTTTAGCCAGTCATCCAAAGATATAACTGAAGAACATACCCAAAATAAAGCCCACAACGAATTAAAGCATGGCAGCTTCTCGGTAAAATGTTTGATAGGTATTGCGGTTTTTTTAAAAACTGTTCCTATCATTATTTTTCAACACTTGTTTTGCAAACTATGAAAAGATAACCAGCGTTCATTATTATGTACGTGATCTTTCTTATTTTTTAACTTGCATAAGGTTGAAAATCTGTTTACTGTGCTCATACTGATCGTGTAGTGCTAAGAGCATACCGTGATCGATATGGTATATTAGGGTGAAACTGCAGCACGAAGTATGGCGGTAGCGCGCGGCACAAACATGTTACTCGCATAGCGTGAGGCATACTTAGGGTGGACGGGCACGCAAGACTATGTCCCCCTGCGTGCCCGCTTGCGCGGTACCTCGCTTTATGCGTCGCCAACTAGCCCACTAATTTGTTCTTTTGATTTCATTCGTCCTTTAAAAAAACAATGTTTAGCGAACTACGCAATGTCTAGTCCCTTTCAAACACTGTGCCTCAGGCCCATTATCATGCATAAATACGCAGGTCCCGCAGAAAGAAAGCTTGGCGAAGCGCAGGACGCCTAATATTATGATTATTATTTTTATTTGTTTTCAATATATATATATATATATATATATATATAAATTCGACAGGAAAGGGAAAGCGAGAAGCAGGCTGGTAACTGCCACCGGAAGGAGCACAATGGCAGCACGTTGCAGCTGCTTTGTTGCAACCACTGTGAAGCACACAACGCTGCAGTGTGCACTCGCTAAATTATGTCCGTTATATAATTACATCGCCTTAAATGCAGACGCGAAAGAAAGAGAGGCACTAAGCGATTCCCAGAGACGACAGGATGGCTGTAACGCTTTGGGAACCGGCAATCACAGGTGACTGATAGCCGCAACCTTGCTCCTAGCCCGTGGTCGCCCGTGCAGTTCCCGCATTCCACAGGCTGCGCTCACACTATCATCATCATCATGGTAGCTGCCTACAGGCTCTGGTAATTCTGGTGCGCAATCTTTACTACAGCTTACTCTGGTGGTAGTGTCTACGAAAGCTGAAACCGAGCTGGTTCGGCCAGCATGTAAGTGATAACACATGCGTTTGCCTAAACGTTGTCCTTCGAGCTTTAAAGCACGGCTTTGTGACTTTGCAGACTGATAATTTATATGAAATATGGAGTTATAAATGGGCACATGGATGTAAACTAAATTGTCCGACGGCCTGATTCGATGAAAAGACCTTTAGAACAGAAGGCCGATGTTGTAACCTTCACGCCACGGACACAGGTGTCAGCGCAGGCAATTGTAACATCCGCAATAATTTACTTGGGGCAAGCCAGTGTGTTAAGACACTTGAAGCGTTTAAAATTCGCCACGGACGCATACCGCGACAGGCAGAATGCACGTTCGCAGCGTTTTACTACTTTCTGCATTTAGACAGGTACAGACTCCGTCGAAAGTTGGAACAATAAAAGCAGGGAAAGCTAAAAAGAAAGAAAACCACAAGAACGACTGTAACAACAAGCAGGAAGGTGAGACAGATGTATGTACGAATAACCTGCCTTTATCATGCTAGCTGAACAATCGCTACGCCAGGACTCCCTGTAGTAATTTTTGCAATAAACTCTATGTATTCCATGGAGCAAAGAAACCAAATAGGAGCGATCGTGGCGTCACATTTTTTAAGCCGCAAGTGCAGCCATTTTGGTGTGCCATCTCCCGTCGGACAGTGAATCAGGGGACGCATTCCCAGACGATCAGTTTCGGCGGTACTGTCGTCTGCACGCAACGTTAGGCTGGACTAGACAACCTGCTTATCCTGTGTTCCTCAAGCAGCCAATTTACGTGTGCCTGATTGCCGCGGCGATAGTATCGCTTGCGCAATCCCCAGATCGCCGGTAAAGATGGCGCGAGGTTTGAACTTAAATTGTTACGAGCCGCCGGAAGTTTGCGCTGCTCGAAGCAAAGCCTACGAAACTTCTGGCTGACACTTACAGACACTAAACACAACTTCCAAGCTTCCACAGCACCCTCTAAACTCAGGTCGTCTCGCGAACTGAATGTGCATCAAGAAAGAACCGAGCTGCAAGACGTTACATCCTTCAATGTTAATTGCATTATAATGTCGAGTGTTGTCCTAAGATGGTTTCTGTTGCAATTTTTTTTTCGTGCTCCTTGAAGTTAGAACATTGTCTGGAAGCCAGTTTTTTTCCCGTATTGCTCGTAATGGCAATAAAGTAGCAAACTTGCGCGTTTCTACGTCAATCACAAGACTTCTTTTTTATTATTATTCAAACAGTGGGACCGATAAGTCGGTCGTAGGTGGTATTTGTGGGATCCATTGGCCGTCTGATTGTGGAAAAATCTAGTAAAGAAATGTAGCGCCGTAGTCTGTACCTTCGTATTGTTTGCAGCTCCCAATTCAATGTCCTGTCTTCTTTCAGCAATACTCGAGAATGGTTACTACTTATTACACAAAAACATAGCGGATTTCTTTGCCGTTTTTCCACTCTATGGCTACGTTTCTTCTCATCGCTTCGCACAAAATTGTCCTGGCTTTCCACATGTACTTTCCTGCGGCGACGCGGGCGATTTACTGACACGGATGCTTCTTTCCTGTTTTTGCTTTGGGGACTGTGTCGCCGGTCGCACTAGCTGTGTAACAGCACACCTGCTACTATGGTCGGATTCCTTTGCAAGCTCTCGCAACATAAAAATATATTCGAACTTCGTACTAACGGGCTTGTGCTTCTAGCGGTTCATTCTACGTGCAGACGCTATTGTTTTTCTCTCAGGAGGCCCAAACACATTAAAAAGTCGCCAATTCGCCCTGGTGACGAAGTATCGATTGCGATAGCGAATTAGTAGAGAGGTATACGAACTAAGGATAGGAATTTTATTGGTCTTATAAGCTGGAATCGTTTGCTTACCAACAGAAGTGACAATCATGCTGTCAGCGCGCATGAAAACATGAACCTATCACACACGATGACCGCGGACGCTCGCTGTGAAAACGCTGGAGCGAACAAGCGCGGCAGCAGCAGCGGGCGAAGTGAACTTCGTGCTGTCTATCGCTTCAACGCAATCTGAGTGGTGAGAAAACCTTGACGTTCTCTCGTCTTAGAAATATATATATATATATATATATATATATATATATATATATATATATATATATATATATATATATACGTGTGTGTGTGTGTGTGTGTGTGTGTGTGTGTGTGTGTGTGTGTGTGTGTGTGTGTGTGTGTGTGTGTGTGTGTGTGTGTGTATGCATGTATGTATGTATATAGCCGCAGCATAGGAAAACTACGTTGTCTCGTTTGGTGCGTCCTTTCCTTCAAGCACTTAAAATCAACGGATTCAAGGATTCCGTTACGCACACGTAAATATTAGCGGTGCTTTATTATCGATATTGCTTTAAAATAAGAACGGTAAGAACCGAATATCGAATAGTGAAGCGCAAACGCGTGCGTTTATAGCAGGAATACTTAGTTCAGAATAATTACATACCACACGTATACCGACTAGTGAATAAAGGACAGCTAACTAGAAGGAACAATTAGGATAAATTTTAAGCAGAAATTCAATAATTGTCGCTAGAAACTGCGTACATCGCGCAACTCAACATCTCTGATCCTGCTTCCAAGCAAATTTCAAAGAATAAATTACTGCTATATGACTTGATTTTGATGAATGCTAACCAAATGGTCATGGACCAAATACGGCCCATGTTCAAATTTCAAGTTGGCTCACCGACACACAAATTTCAAGTTGGTCTACCCACACATTTAAGGTTGAGCCAACCCCGAATTTCATGTTGACCAACCCCCAAATTTCAGTTGGGCCACCGATACCACAAGGTCCCCCTGGCATTTTCTAAGGAACCTATACATCTGTACGGGTATTTCCTCTCTTTTTTCTTTTTGCTTTATATTTTTCCGTATCATTTCAAAGCTTCCGATAATCTGCATTTACACTATCATACCGATTAAACGTCTGAACTTTGCAGATTACGCATTTTTGTGCTGATACAAAGCATTATGCTTCTCGCGTGAAGGGGCAGGGCAGCTAGCCAAAGACTGTTGCTATTGATCGATGGAATAATTCATTGACTGGAGAACTCGTGTGGACGCGGCTCGGCGGAAACGCTTTGTCGCTGGCAGCTCAGCAATTTTATTTCTTCGGCATGCCAGCAATAAGGCAAGGAAGGCAATCAAAGCACATTAGCCATATGCACCAAAGAATTTCACACTCCATATAGACAGTTTTTGTGCCACTGCCTGTTTGTGACTCTGAAACATGAAAATAATGCAAACATTAATAAGGATAAAAAATAAGAAATTAACCGTTAATATTTCAACAATCGAAGCTGTTCAGAGTGAACCAGTCATTAAATAAAGTGGCAATTTTGGTGGTTTGCAGACAGAAAAAAAAATTTGGCACGGAGCGGGCTCGATCATTGGTAAATATTATGTTGTTCCAAGACCTGCTTATCTTCATGCTGCGTTCAATACTCTTACAGTAGACTACTCATTATAACAGACGTTCTCAAAGTAGATAGGTGCCTTACACTTCTCACAGTCAATAGTGAGGCACGTACCTGACTTGCATCCGCCTTGAGGCGTTGCTTTCGGCCCAAGAGTTCGGCTATCGAGAACGAGGACACAAACTGTACGACGGCGATTGCCACTGCGTCGGGTAGCAGCGATGCCCAGCCGTCTAATGTTGGCGCTGTTGGTTTAGGAAACCTGGAACACATAATTCTGTATTTAAACGCATTTCTCAGTTACATCGAAAATAATTTGAAATGTTACCTTTGGACGGCAGCTCAATTATACGTCTTCAGGTAGAATAATTCAAGCGGTACACATTACACATAAGAATGACTGCAACGTGTTGGATAATTAAAGAAACTGATTGATTAACCGAAATATTTATGAGATGTATTAAAGCATATGCTGGAAATTGCAGAACTGCTGCATCAATAAAGAGTCACTAGGCCACACAAACCGGGAAATAATTAGACGATGGGTGGCACGAACTCCCGCTTGACTAGCGCCGTGTAGCCTGCTGTCAAATACCTGATGGCGGAGTCGAAATGGAACGAATGGGCTTGTTCGACCCCTTCACACGTCGCAAGTGATAGCGCCTGAATAAAACGGTAGGTGCACGTCGGATAGCGTTAATGAAGTAGCAGGGGACCGCAGGTCACTGAGGTCGACGTCTAAACGCGGTGCCACGGCAATTTCTTCGAAGTGTAGCCGCGGGTTTTTCGTCGAAACGGGAGCAGCCATTTGCGGCTGCGTTGACTGGGCCTTCAATGCATTGTATATCGATGGTGAACTCGGAGATCAAAATGAGGTGCCCTATTTCTCGTGCTGTATAAGGGTTGTGAATGCCACAAAAAAGGAAACATCAAGGCGTTGGGATTAGTGAGGACGTGAAAGCTTGTTTCTTGCAGCAGGTGTCAAAAATGTCGAACGCCCAAATGTACCACAATCGGCTCGCGACCGAAAGTGCTGTAGCGTGCTTCTGCAGGCTTGACCTTCTGGGAGAAAAGGCTAAGTGTGCGCCAGGAGTTGCGCTGGAACTGTTGTAAAGCACGGCCACTAGATGCATCGGTGATAAGACGCACTGATGCAACATGTATAGGATGCACCAGAGGGATGGCACTGCCAGTTCGTTTTTGGCAGCTTGAAAGGACTTTTCGGCGTTTGACGTACAGGACAGTGGTGTAACCGGAGGTTTAGGGGTCTTGAGAAGCTGGGTCAGTTCAGGCAATGTTGGGAAAAAACGGCGCTTGAAGTTGAACAGCCCAAGGAACTCACCGAGCTTTCGCGGTGAAGTTGGGTTCTCTTTTTTAAGATGGTCTGACTCCTTCCGGACGGACGCGGCGCGCAAGAAACCTTATGCTCTAGACGCCAAAGGAACACTTTACGTAGAAAGCCGTATTCCCGAAACCGAGAAAATAGCAGACGCAAGTGGTTGCTATGCGACTCAGCGAAAATAATAGCTGCCATGAAGTCATCGAGGTATGCAAAGACGAAGGGGACTCCACGGGTGACATCATTGAGGTCCTCAGGTGATCCCAGCGTTTCTCATCCCGAAGGGCATGCGGATGTACTCGAATAGCGCTAATGGCGTCGGAATTGTAGACTTTCGGATGCCCGATAGCTCGACAGGGATGTGATGGTAGGCCTTTACTAAATCTAGCTAGCCCAACGTAACGGTTACGTTGGGCACCACTACATTTCAGCTCGCATTCTCAAAAAATAAGAATCCAGGGACACCTAAGCAATTCTTCTGAGTTATGAATGCAAACGAAAAAAATTTGTCCATTTGGAAGCCGCTAAAATATCCTTCGAATTATGAACTCCGTGCGGGCAAGCGAGCGTGTTCAAACGCTTGGCTAGATAGAAGGCCGGCACACTTCTAACAGTGACGTCATACTACCGCGTTCGACTGCCATAGAATCTATGGGGAACGCTTCCGAGTAAGCCGCTGTGATTTTGACGTCACCGCTTTCGTGACGCCGGGTTTAGCAATGGAAATTCCAGTACAGGAGTATGACGTAATAAACCAGAGTACACAGGCCTGCTATCTAGGCTTGGTGCCTTTTCATTTCACCTTACCAAGGCGGAGTTAGAAGGCAGGAGAGAGCTTGCGCGGACAAGGAACGCCCGGATAACACAGACTTCCGAGAGGGAGGATGACGTGGCGTCGCGGCAATTCCCTCTCTCCTGAGACAGCACCTGGCGCCGTGTCTATCCTTATGGCCGCTCTGCTCCGTCGAGACGCACTTGTGGCATGGCGTCGCAGCCAGTGGGAATTTAGCTGCCGTTTCTCGCATGTAAGGATGACATACACCGGCTTTTTCGTTCAATGGGCCAGTCGATCTCGAATCAATAATAAGAAAGTTTATAGATTGATTATTCTCCAATACATAGCCATATCACACGACATATATCGTTAACGAAACATTACTCTCCTTTCCAGGATTTGCGCAATCATACCGCGCTACCACCCTGGCCTTCAACTTTTAGGTGTAGAAGTTTCTTCAGTCCGCAGCGTAACAGTGCAAATGGTTGGAAGTCGCAGTTAGAAAGAATTTCTTTGTGAGCTACACGGTCACCGAGAAGAAAATAGGGTTATTTCGTTTCTGTGCCATACTCGGTCAAATGAGTGCTATAGGAACAGTAAATGCAGTCACAACAAGACGTGCAATTAGGGCGTCGTGGTGACGGCCGCAGTGTGGATACATGGTCGCAGCATTCCTGCTCATTTTGAAGGCTCTATAGATGGTCCGCTTGACTTTCCTGAGGCAGTGCCGCCGAACTACGTTCATTGACCATTGACTCTCGGCATGCAGTTGTCCTAACGATTTCGTCATTCGAACGTCATGAGTTCAGAAATGTCATTCCATTATGATCATGCCGTCGTCATCTCACCGTGTTCGTCGTTCCATGGACGTTCTCCATTTTAGGCATTACATTGTAATGATACTCTCGCCACACAGTGGTGATTCTGCTGTCGCTCACATGCTAATGTCGTCACTGCGGCGTCACCATACAGTGGTCGTCATGTAATCGTTGTTATACGGCCGTCCCGATGCCACCCTGGTCGTTTCATCGCCTTCGTTCCAGTTTTCACATCCGATTATCGCCCCGTCATCGTCATGGTGTGTGGTCATCGCGCCATCTTTGACATAGAGTAATCGTCACACAGTCCTGCTTGCGTCATCTTCGTCATAAACTCGTCACCATCTCATTATTTCCATGCCATTTATTGCTACAATGTTATTGTTATACCAACGTTATCGTTTCAGGATCGTCATCCCATTGTCTTTATGCCGTCGTCGTCATGCCGCCTTCCTAGTTCCCTCGACGTCATTCCTTTTTGTCATTTTAGTCGTCGTTTAATTTTAAACCGTCGTTCGGTCGTCGTCAGTTGTCATGATAATATCTGAGCCTGGGGAGCGTTTTTCATAGCACAGTGGGCTGAACCCGAAGACCGTGTGTGGCTTATAACCAAAACAATGGAAATCTCACAATAACCACTACAGCGTCAAAATAAAGCTGTCTTCAGCATTACAGTACATCTCTACATTGCATGCTCAGCGCATTAACGTCGACAGTAATCGTGAGAGCACTTCTGCCAGATTTTATTGTTCTCTGAGTTGTTGCTCAACGTCAGCAAAGGAAATTCAAACGTAAGCCAGTGTCCAGAGGAGTATAAGGACGCCTTTGCAATGGTTGACCAAACTTGTTTGCAATGCCTGCTTTTCAAAGTGCGTAGTCACTTTTTAGTGTCTCTTCAATAAGGTATTTTCTCCCGTTTGAAATAGGTCACAAGGAACATAGAAACTACGTGTTCTGTGATCCGCATTGCCCACTAGCATCATTTCGCGCTATGAAAATGGCCTTCATTCATCATGAACCATTTGCTGATTCCGTTTTATATATGCGCGCTAAACATTGCTGCCTCACCCACTATATATTGCAGAAAATGCATTTAGCTCACCCTGAGGCTATATGTCCAACCACTTTCACATTGTGTTTAGAGTCCAGCTCGAGGAAATGAGATGCCACCGTTGCAACAGCCACCTGAAAAAATGTAGTGTTGGAACCTTTGAGGAACGGACATAAAAATACTGGAAGAAACTAATTGTTTCATCGAAATGGTCAATATAGAGCAATAATAGCGCTATCCAATAAGTCAAGAAAAACTTACTTTTCCAAAACTTTTTAGAACACTACTGTTGTTCGTAAGATTTTCATTTCCAACTCATGCATTCCAGTCGTCTCAAGCGCTTCTACTCCGAAATGGTGTGCTACTTGAACTTATTAGTTCACATGTGGCTGCCAATCTAGAAATGCGAAAATGATGGATTTGCTATCCCTCTACCAATGACACTAATGATGATGTAAGAAGTGTAAAACTGCTCTACTGTTCGTCGCACAACGCACGGCTGCGTGATCGCTTTTTTAATTTTTAGGCATAGGCTTGGGGGAGGCTTCCTTCATGATGTCCAGAAGCAGACAGGTGTATTTGAAGAGGTCATCGGTATTTAATTGAAGATGCATAGTTGTGTAAGCTATTCTCGGAACTATAAAATCTCGTCTTGATGAAATGCGCTAAGAACCATCGACGAAATGCAGGCGAGGAGGCACAGACTCAAAACAACACTCTCGTCGTGCTAAATGAAAGCTTTTCTCCCGCACTTTGTTGTCAGCACTCTTACCTGTCTTTAAGATGATTGTTGATAATCTCGTCGTCTACGCACGTATTATGCTGACGTCCACCGCTTTATTCTATATAGATAGGTTTACTTTAGAGACTGCTATATTACTCCTTATTTCATGTCTTGCATAAAGCGAAAACGTCTTATCTATCGCAAGTTGATGAGGGCAGTTTCAAACGCCAGCGAAGATGTGATCATACGTCCGTAGAGTGTTGATGTTCCTCAGGTGCGCTCTAAGGTACTGCATATATCGTTAGGAGACATTCGCGCAGCAATGAAATATGTCAGTTATCAAGACAACGCAGGTGCACTAAGGCTACATACGCCGTAGGGGCCGTGTTCATAGGCGTCGGTAGTCGGTGCGAACCAGCTTGCTTCTTGTGCATCGCAGAGTAAGCAATGATAACTGCCCTCTTTCCCAGAGTAGAAACATTAGTCACCAATTTTTCGAGCGAAACTGTTTCGAGACAATATACAAAACCATCTTGTGCGCAGTTTCAAAACATACTCCCTTTAAAGAAATTTGTTTTTGCTTCCTGTAATTTGCGACAAACTTATTTTTGCCACGTCAAAGTTGAACCAACCTAAAATGCTTGCGATCAACCAGTTAGGCCGTTGGCAAGTAAATGTATCATAATCACGGACTCACCAAAATTAAGTCCGACGGCAAGGGGACCGCTGTGAAACGTCTCATCTGGCGAGCGATGACTCCCTTGGAGACGACGAGTACCAAAAACGCGGCCAGAGAGAGCAGTGCCGTGGCGAGACTGCTGTATGGAATACTCTTCGCCACGTGGTAGAGCGTCTGCGGTACAACTTGATATCATAACCAGCACTAGGCAAGCAGGTGATATCTCCAGCATAAAAGTACTTGTTTAAAAATTGTCAGCGAAAACTCTCCAAAGCGGAAATCTCGAGCTGAGGGAGTTCATGAGATCCAATGCAGGACATGCGTTATAACCATCACCAGCCCATTTTATGTCCACTGCAAGACGAAGGCCTCTCCCTGCCATTTCCAGCTGTCCCTGTCCTGCCCCAGCCGATTCCAACTAGTGCCACTGAATTTCTTAATTTTATCACCCTACCTAGTTTTCTGCCGTCCTCAACTGCGCTTCCCTTATCTTGGCACTCATTCTGTAGCCCTTATGGTCCACCGGTTATCTAATCTACACTTTACATGACCGCCCAGCTCCATTTTTTTCTGTTATTGTGATTTAGAATATCGGCTGTCCGCATTTGCTCTATGATCCACACCGCTCTCTTCCTGTCCCTTAACGTTACTCCTAACATTCCTCGTTCCATCGCTCCTTGCGCGGTTATCTTCTTTTCGAGCTTCTTTATCATTGTTCAAGTTTCTGCCCCATATGTTAGCACCGGTAGTATGCACTTATTCTGCACCTTTCTTTTGAATGATAATGGTAAGCTTCCAGTCAGGATGTGACAACGTCTGCCGTAGGCGTTCTAACCCATTTTCATTCTGTAAATTTCCTTCTGATGATCAGGGTCCCATGTGAGTATTTGACCTTGGAAAATGTACTCCTTCACAGATGCTAGAGGCTGACTCGTGATCTTGAATTCTTCTTGTCATGCCCGACGATCGATCATTACCTTTGTATTCTGCATATTAAACTTCAACCCCACCCCTACACGTTCTGTGTTAATGTCTTCAATCGTTTGTTGTTATTCGTCCCCATTGTTGCTGAACAGAACAATGCGATGTGCAAATCGAAGGTTGCTGAGATATTAGTCGTTGATACTCACTCCTAAACCTTCTCAGTTTAATAGCTTGAATACTTCTTCCAAGCACGCAGTGAATAGCATTGAAGAGATAGTGTCTTCTTGTCTGAACGCTTTCTTTATAGGTATTTTCCTACTTTTTGATAGAGAGCTAAGGTAGCTGTGGAATCTCTGCAAATATTTCCGAAGATAATTACGTAAGCGTCCTGTACTCCCTCATTACGTAATACATCTATGATTGCTGGTATCTACTGAATAAAATGCCTTTTCGTATTCTATGGAATCTGTATAGAAAGGCTGATCTTATTGTGACCATTTCTCAATTACCTGATTGACGACATGGATGTGATACGTTGTAGAGTATCCCTTCCTGAAGCCGACCGGTTCTCTTTGTTAACTGAAGTCAAGTGTTGCCCTTATTCTAATTGAAATTATCTTGGTGAATATTTTGCACAGTACTAGATGCAAGCTAATGGGCCTAGAAGTTTTCAATTCTTTAACGTCAGCCTTTTTGTGGATTAGTCTAATGTTGAGAATCTTGCTGTTCACTGAAACATTTTAAGTTATGAGACATTTCCTATAGAGGACGCGCATCTTTTCAAGCAGGATGTCTCCTCCATATTTGATTAAATCGACTGGTAGTCCATCTTCTACTGCCGCTTTTCCCCATTTGATGTCTTTCAAGGCCCTTCTAACTTCACCGTTAATTCCAAGAGGAACCTCTGTAAACTGTTCATTAGTACTTTGAATGGAGGAATCATGGCTGCTTTGGGTACTGTACTGGTCAGTAAAGAATCCCTTCACTGCTTTTGCGATAGCTTCGAAATTACTGATGATATTACCGTTGTTAACTTTCAGTGCAAATATTATGGCTTGTTTTAGGCCGAGCTTTCTTTTCAATGATTTCATGCTGCGTCCAATTTTTGCTGCCTCCTAAGTCTTTATTGCCTTAGAATTTCGAATTACCCTTAATTTTATCCTTGTTGATCACTTTGGACAGTTCGGCGTATTCTGTCTGATCGCTTGATTCGGACACTTTCATTTTCTGTCATTTCTTTATGAAGTCTTTCGTTACTTCGGAGAGCTTACCTATTCGTTGCCTTGGTGCGTTACCTCCCAGTTCAATTGCTGCTTCTAAAGCCAACCAAATTACGGCTTTATTAATTACCTCTATGTCGTCTTCATCTCTCTCTTCTAACGCTGTATATTTGTTTGCAAGTACCAGCCTGAATTGGTCTGCCATTGGCCTTACTGCGTCTAGGTTGGCCTGTTTCTTATTGACCAATGTTGCTCTTTTTCTGTTGAAACTGAGGTGAATTCTAGACCTCACTAACCTATGATCACTGCACATTACCTTGCCTAACACTTCTACATCGTGCACTATACTGAGATCGGCAGAAAGTAGAAATTTGTTGTTTCACCATCAGCGCTTGTCGAGGTCTGCTTTCTGTTGGCACGCTTCCCGAAGATGGTGCGCAATATCCACAGCGCGTTCCTTCCCGCGAGTTGTACCAGCATTTCTCCTCTAATGTTCTTTGAATCGACGCCGTAGTTGCCTATTGCTTGTTACCTAGCCTGCTTTGCACCTACTTTTGCACTGAACTCAAGCATTATTACTGCATACTGAGTTTTCACTTTTCTCATAGCTAATTCAACATCTTCATAAAATTGATCTATTTTATCATAATCATGACTGGAGGTTCAAGCGTAGCCTTGTACTACTTTTGTTCTTTGCTTCTTATGAAGCTTTATTATGACTACTGCTACCCTCTCATTATAGCTGTAGGATTCCTCAATGTTGCCCGGCATGTCCTTATGGATTAGGAATCCATCACGTATTGCTTCTTATCTTCTTAGGGAACGGGGCCATTATTCAGCATTGTATAAGCCTCACCAGTTTCTCTAACTTTATAAGGCCAATGATATTCCACCTAATTCCTGAAGTTCCTCAAACAGACCTGCTAAGCTAGTATCACTCGAGAGGCTTCGTGTGTTGAACGCTCTAGGTTGAGCTTCCAGTGGCGGCCTGTCAAGGTCCAGAGATTCCGAGCACCCTCTGCTGCATCAATAGTCTGACCGCCGCCTTGGTAAAGTGCTCCGCTGCTGCGGGATTTGAGGACCATTAGTTAATCAAATGAATCCTTTGGGAGGTAGTGGCCGAATACTGGCCCAGGGAGGCCAGTCCTGTTCTGGTGAGGGAGTATTTTTGTTGAACCTTAATGGGTATTCCTAATTTGGTTGTACCTGTATAAGTATAGCCCCACTGGCTTTCGACATTCTAGCCGGTGTCAGGCGCCACCCCCGACTTTAAGATGTAGTGTATTGGAGGTGAATTCGAGGTTACCACGTTCAGGTTCAAAAAAAAAACCTAGGATTCGAACTTCTGACTATAGCACCCAAGCATCTCAACAAATCAGATAATGCTGCCGGCGGTGAGGCCCCCTTAACGCGGAGAAGTGCCGCCCAGAGTGTCTTACAAGTCTGAAACACGCTTTAATTTTCCGTGATAGACGGGTGGCGCCATATTATCGGCAAAAAATTTTCACATCGTGGTTCCGGAATGCACCGTACGTATGCGGCCAAAAGCGCGGCTAGGTGCAGGGGACATTTTTCGACACAATATATATCTATCACTTTGGCTCTCTGCAGAGAGCTAATTAGAAGCACGAGAGGACATGCTACAGCATAGTCGAAAAAATTCCCGCCTTTCTCATTTATTTCTACACTTAAGAATATTATATACCAGGAAACTATTGGAAATGTACTGGCATGATGGAGAGTGCCGAAAGTAACACACTACAACCAGTTTTTCCGCAAACCAATTTGGGTTTCGTTTACAAGGAGGCATTTCTGTAATGACGTCCTAATGCTGAAGGTGGTCACCATGGAGCAGAAATTCATGACGTTTTCAAGTTCCTTCAGGCTCACTCGGTCATTCGCTATGCTGCTACATCGGGTCGCGCAACAAGCAGCACCAGATGTCAAGACAGACGTTAAGAGGAAGCTTTAGCTCAAGTGCTCCTATCTAAATACATGTAAAAGGAGAATTCGTTTTTCTCGGCAACCACTGCACCAAATTTGACGAGGTTTGTTGCATTTAAAAGACAAACTTAAAATCTAGTGACTGTTGGTTTCGAATTTTTGAGTTAGATTGTCAATTTTTTGTTAAAAATTGGCAAAAATCGAAAATTTTCAAAAAACGAAACTATCAAGTTTACAACTCTGTAACTTAACCACTAAAAATGATAATACAATTCTGTGAATTGCATATAATAGTACATCTAAAGCGGACAAAATTGATATGTTACACATGAATATAAAAAATTTAATAATAGAGAAATACAACTTTTGCAAAACCGTTGTAACCAACGTAACGAGTTCACGTAGGATGTAAAATGACATAATGAATTTGTCCGCTTTGAATTATCCAATAGATGCCGTTTACAGAACCGCGATATCGGTTCTTGATGCAGAGCTATGAATTTATAAACTTCGTGCTTCTATTTTTTTCAGACGGTCAAATATTTGAAAATCGTTTTAAGAAAATTCAAGCCCTAAATGGAAATTTCGCTTCCAACAGTCACTAGAATTTAACTTTCTCTTTCAAATGCGACAAATTTCATCAAAATCGGTCCAGGGGTTATCTCATAAAAACGTTTTTGCGTTTTGCATGTATTTGAATAGGCCGCGTCGGAGTTGGGCCCGAGCTAAAGCTTCCTCTTAAGATTTGTGGTAATTCAGCACAACCAGAAGTTAGCGTATATGCAGAAGAAAGCCGGGAAACGACAGTTCGTCAATGTCGTCCTTTCTACGAAACATCAGCTGGACAGGACGTGTGCCCTTGTCGACAACCACACTGCTGAGCACCGTGAGTTAGCTGAAGACAAACGTGACAGCAATCACGCGCAAAAGTTTGTACCTTGACATAGTGGCATAGATTGAAGATCCTCTTGCCCGGTGCTAAACCTTACGTGTGGCAGACACGAACATCTATTAATAAATGTTTAAGAGAGCACAGTACGTATGTAAAAAACAGTGTGGCAGACCAGTGTATCCCTACAACAACCCATCGTGCGTTTGCACACCACTTTGCACAAAACCAGAGGTAGCACTCATACATAAATGCCACATTCCCAAGAAGTAGACAAAAGCTTCAGCTGATTTGCGTGAAAAAAAATGCTGTTTATGGCAGACGATATTTTCTTGGTTATCTGAATCAGACAGCGGCGTCAACTCATTTCACCCGTATATCTACGAGTGTTAATATTTGTGAATGCGCCAATAAAATTTGCAGAGGTGATTTCAGTGCTGAGGGTTTCTGTACTTTTTTTCTATCATATTTGGTTTCACATGCGCGGATTTATACCTTATCCGAAGGTATAGCCAGTCCTTGCTGCCATTGACAAGGCGCGTGAACTCGTGATGTTACGTACGCATTATATGTAGGCTTTCAGGAGCATTGGCATTCGATCTTATTTGACATATTTTAAACATTTCTGCCATTTGAACAAGGGTTGTGGAAATATGTTTCTGTGCATCAATAATGACTCCGTGCTTTTCTCCCGGACGGATGAGTCGGATAAGAGCTATCTTCGATACATATAGCAGCAAACTATGTCGTGGTTTATTCTTAGTACGATTCGCTTTGACACACCAGGACCTTGGTGCAATTCCACCCAATAGTGGGACATTTTTTTTAGGTAGCAGCGCTTGCGTGCGAGCGTGAGTGCGTGCATTTGGTTTTATGTCTGTGTGCGCGCATATGACTGTGCCTCTTGTTCTAAGCAGCATGCAAGCGCAGCGTCGTTTTTGCTCTTACTTCCTAATGCGACGTTACATTAACTTTTGTTGCACATACGGTCCCAGTGTTGATGAAGCAGCATTGTCTGAATCTATGCGCCTCTACGGAAGTTTCTCCACAGTGTGTACCTGTACCTTTCGCTTCACTGCTTTCGCACTAAGACCTTCCTGTGATGTTTTTGTAGCAGCGGCGAACGCAAAATATGTGCCTTCCGCTCACCTATAGAAATAATGGCCCCTAAAACCTTTACCTGCTCCTTCTCAGCATCATTTGCTAAAGATCTTTTCTGCAGCATTATTGTCATTGAAGGCGCCAAGCCACATCTTTAAACTTGCCTCGTACCTTTGACCAAAAAAAAAACATTGCTGTTAACTTTTAGTTTACTTTGCTTACCAGTGGTGTACCAAAAAGGCCCTTGCGAGACCGGACGCCGCTTCCGAAAACTGACGGCAGCTGGCTGACAATGACCATGACTGCGCAGCCTGTGAGAAATCCCTCGGCCATTACGGGAGATATAATGGCCGCCAACCGGTCCAACCGAAACAGCCACAAGGCCACCTGCGAAGAGAGTCACCACTATCGTGACACAATTGAAAAACTGCAGCCGAGAAGGTTCTCGCACGTGGCTGAGTAATCGTGCTTGAGTAAAGCTTTTCGAAACTTCCCAAATCCAGTGTTTGACTCTCATATGGCACAAAAGGCTCCACCGTCGCCAAAAACAAGATAAGCAGGCTCGATCAGACACCTCCACAATCCATGACGTCACGTCTAACTTGAGCAATAAATTTATTTTTGTTATTGCATCTATTTTTTATCGCATAGCAAACGATTTTTACAGAGAAGTCATCTTCATGGTCTTCGAAAAGGGTAACTTACCCATGCTGTTCCAAATATGCTCCGGTGAAATTTTTTAAATAATTAAAAGAGACTGACTACATAACGAAAACAATCGTTATCCTCATAGTAGTTAAGCCCATTAGAAAACAAATAAAATATATAAAAGGAATGTAAAACATGATTAAAGCTGCATTTAGGATTGCATGCTGATAATTGCATTCTGTTGTGAATTTTCACTTTCAAGAAGAGTTATCCATTTGCCACCGATATGTCACCTGAATGATGCCAGTCATGAAGGTGAGCGTAATGGCAACGTCAGCTCCAGACTGCTCAGTGTACACTTGAGCTCCACCACCGTCAGGGGCCGTCGCGTTCTGCGAGACAATGCTGTATTTTTGGACCACCACTCCTGTCATGAGTGCTGTGACAGGAAACATACCTGCGAAAAGTGTTTGAGAAGGAGGCGTAACGTCATGAAGGCACTGAGTTACTCATCTCCAGAATTCTCGAATTCCTTGCTTAATTTTACAGCTTAT
Organism: Dermacentor variabilis; assembly: GCF_050947875.1. NCBI lineage: Eukaryota > Metazoa > Arthropoda > Arachnida > Ixodida > Ixodidae > Dermacentor > Dermacentor variabilis. The sequence goes on along the minus strand of NC_134578.1, from coordinate 112,858,037 downwards.
TGAACTTGCGCAAGTTATTTTTCAGTGGTAAATTACATTTAGGGACATTGTGCCGCCAAAGGTGGTTTTCTGTGTCTTCACTTAAGTGTATACCGTAATGGCGTAACTCAAAGATGAAGAAATTCCAAAGCAAGGCATCTGAAGTGGCTGCGAATATTGTTATTTCATTTTTGAAGTCTAATATTGCCATCTACAGTCACTTGGTCTGTGAATAGAGTGGCAGGTTGCGATTATATTACAAGTTTACAAATGGCCTGTAGGCTCTCTACACTGTGTTAGTTTGAGGACACGCAGTAAAGTAGGAAGTATCTTTCCAACACTAGTTTGTGCAACAATGCTTATTACTCGACGGATTCAAATGTGCTGTGCTAGATGATGGAAGAAAAATATTTTTATAGCATCTTTTATCGCTCAAAGCATGCTTCCAAGCGCAGACATACGTTTCATTCATGCACGTACCTAGAGATACATAAGGTGAACTGCCCATAATAACGTAGATCACTGCGGGATAGAGTGAACTGTACAGGCCGAGAACTGGATCTACTCCGGCTATAATGGCTGACACTAGACCTGTAACGAGAAAGAAGAATCGAGAAATAGAAAATAATTACCGCTAGTTTTTCAATTTTAACACACACTCAGGACAATAATATTGCTGGGGAACAGTATCACGTTTAAAAAACGTCGTAATTTGCGGCCACATTTGCTCACTTACCAAAAAAGAAATCTGAGCTCTCCTATCCTCAATGAAACATTTTTCCAAAACTTTTCTGCAACCTGCAATGTTTTCCCACCCACTGCACCTTGTTATGATTACCAGGCTATGTTTCCATTTACAATTGAACCATGTGTCATCGAAACCGCTATTAAATCGTTGCGTCTCTCCTCTGCTCCTGGCCATGACCTAATTTCCGTGAAATTTTTGCACAGCACTGTTGTTTATTCATCTATTTTACTAGCAAAACTTTTTCAACAATCGTTTGACACACGATACCTGCCCCTTGATTGGAAAGTCGGTAAGGTGATTCCACTTTATAAATTAGGTGAGAAGCATTCTCATCTCAATTATCGGCCCATTTCACTAACCAGTATCCCATGCAAAATATTAGAACATATCCTATATTCACAGCTTGCTAACTTTCTTGAGTCAAACTCATTTTTTCAAGCTCACAGCATGGCTTTCGAAAAACATATTCTTGTGAAACGCAGCTGGCTTTCTTCATACATAAGCTACATCTAATTCTTGATACTCGTTCAATGGCAGATTCCATTTTCCTAGACTACTCCAAAGCTTTCGATAAAGTGTCTCACAAACTGCTACTTCACAAACTACAGCTCATGAACATTGACCCCAAACTTCTTGCTTGGATTGAGTGTTTCCTTAAAAACCGTTCGCAATACGTGTCAGCTAATAATCTTAACTCTCACTTAAACCCTGTCCATTCCGGCGTCCCACAAGGCTCCGTCCTCGGGCCTCTTCTTTTTCTAATCTACATCAACGATTTGCCTTCTTCTGTTTCCTCTCATATCCAATTATTTGCGGATGACTGCGTAATCTTCAGAGAAATAACAAGCAGTGACGATGTAACCGCTCTTCAGACTGACCTGAACGCTATTTCATTGTGGTGTAAAATATGGCTAATGGAACTTAACATCACAACATGTAAATCTCTTCGCGTATCAAGAACTTGCAACAGTATCCCCACTTATTCCTTAGATCTTGTCCTCTTAGAATCGGTAGGCTCATACAAATACCTTGGTGTACACATCACTTCCACTCTCACTTGGTCTGCACATATCACATACATAATTAACAATGCTAATCGTATGCTTGGTTACATCCGCCGCAACTTTTCTATATCGCCCTCATCCCTCAAACTACTGTTGTACAAAACGTTAATACGTTCGAAACTAGAGTACGCCGCATCCATCTGGGACCCTCATCATGAAAACCTAATAAATTCACTAGAAATGGTCCAAAATAACTCGGTTCGCTTCATTCTTTCCAACTAAAACAGGACCGCTAGCATATCTTCAATGAAATCAAGCCTTAATCTACCATCCCTAGCCTCACGCCGCAAAGCGTTTCGTATCTGTCTGTTCCATAAGATGTTTCATCATTCACACCTGCGTAGCGAATTAATTCCTGCCCCACGTCACCTATCATCGCGATAGATCATGCCTACAAGGTCGGTGTCCCATTTTGTAGAACTAACGCTTTCTTCCAGTCATTTATACCTCGTACAGCAGCAGAGTGGAATCACCTTCCCGCACTGACAGCCACCATCAAAGATTACCAGCTTTTCAAGAACGCCTTAGCTAATATTGTATGAGTAGACACACTTGTTAAGTTTTTATTGCAATACTCCTATTCCTTGTATCACATTTCCTATTTTTTCTTGTTTTGTATGCCTGTAACCACTCCCCTCTCCAATGCCAACGGCCCTGAGGGTACATGAAATAAATAAATAAATACAAAAGAGCGTGCAACTGGATGCCGTATAATACACGATGCAGTTGCTAATGTTTACCCGCCGTGGTGGCCTAGTTGATATGGTGTTGCGCTGCTAAGCATGAGGTCGCGGGATCGAATCCCGGTCGCGGTGGCCGCATGTCGATCGGGGCGGAAGGCACATCTTTGGGAGCAGGTTAAAAAGCCCCACGTGGTCACTATTCATCCTGGGTCCTCCGCCACAGCGTGCGTCTTAACCAGATCAGGGTTTTACGACGTAAAACTCCACAATTTACATAGTTAAACTAATGATTTTCTCACACTACTATCCGAATCTATTTTTCAGGCAGAACTCTGTGAATAATGCCCAAACACACAGCGGATTTTGTGTCACACTTAAAGAAAAAAACTATTTCAGATAAATTTTATTTATGAGCTTTCTGCGTACTTGTGATGAGCTGCAGCGATGCACTTTCTTTGAAAAGAAAGGAACTGGCTAGTTTTCGTTTATTTTCAGTTACACATCTATTCCGGGAAATTATGGAAGATTTCCTTTTTTTTTCTTTCATGAAGTTGGATGTTGTCGCTTTCTTTGTAGCATATGTGATACGTTATAGAGTAAGGGGTTGATATTTACACTCAGCTAATAAGACCTCTAAGATTAGGCTAAAAATTTGGAATTGAAATAAGTCCTCTAATTTGAATTCAAAAGACTTGTGGGTGAATTGTTTAATTTCAATTTCTGGATGTTACGATTTATTGTGCAACTAACTTACGCTGCTTCAATATATCCGAGTGGAAATTTCGAACAGCGCTGTCCGATGCGGTTGAAAAAAATTTCGTTAATACTAGAAATAAGTATAGATAGCTTGTACTTAGATATGCTATCTACAATTACACATAAAAAGAATTGTGAAACATTGCATTTGTACTAACTATGATGAGAGCTCACGTTTTACTCTACCGACGGAGTTCATGTGATAAACAGCAGAAAAAATTCTTTAGCGTCTCTTTACACATACATCATCCCACAAGTTGACATAAACTAAAATGGCAAAAGTGTTTGCTACCCTAATAGATGAGCTGCAGCAAATGTATTAACACGGAATCTTGAATGAAATAGTTCGAATATTTCAATTAACTTTGATAAAAGTCTAGCTGCAGTTTTCTCTTTGTTAAACTCTGTCAAATGTTCCCAGACAGGCAAATCCTTGCCTTTAGGTCTCGTTTAGTAGATAATTCTGAGCGTACAGTCCCTTTGCACGTGCCTTGTCACTTAATTGCACTGCATAGCTGCGGGCTACTACATAATGTAACCAGACACAAACTAAACATAAATCACAAACACTTGTGCATATTAGTTCTCTTACCTTGTGGCACATGAAGAACAGCGACTGAAAGCCCCGCCAGGACGTCGGGCAAAAGGAACATGCGAAGTTTGTAGCCCCTGATCCATGCTATGCAGGGAAAGAGTCCCAGCAGAAACGACGGGACGCCAAGCAACGCAGACTGGCATGCTTTTGTGGCTCTATCCCCGAACGAAGTCTCTTCCGGCGGCTCTCCTTCCGACACAGCAACAGCATCGGCTGTGAGCGCCTTTCGGTCCACGATGACTTTGGGGTCAGCTGGTAATGTCGGAGCTGGAACGGTGTGGGCACGTTCCTGTTTGCGACTCATGGCTGACTGATGCTGAATCACTGTCGATTGCTGGTGTCAACGCACATTCGCAAGGAATTAATTTTCGTCGCTAACAAAGCTCGAAACCGTTTGTCCTGAACGATAAACAACCTGGCCAACGTTCGGCTGAGCTGGAAAATTCGAGACATGAAAACGATGCTGAGGATGTCAACGAAAATTCCCTACGGCTCGTCGTATAGGCAACTTGCGCTGCTGAAAACTCCTACGGTGTCCTACTGCGGCGTTAGGAGTTTCAAAATGAAATGCTCATTGCTTAGAGAAAAGCAATAGCGCGTAGTTTATACTGAAACGCACGTGTGTAGTGGCCTTCAACTGGCAAGGGAAGTTTTAACTACGATTTATAAAACTCGTCGTGAAACACTTGGGCGTTTTTGCTGTTCACTGGCTGAAGCAATAAAAAATTACAAAAAGCACATGTGCAAGGTCGTACAAAGCGAAACATGTGGCTGTAATATAAGCGAAGTTGGAGAGAACACGTCGCAGAGCTTTGACGTCAAATTTTGGTTGTTTTAGGCATCCACTTGCATGCTCTGTTTCTGGCTCGTAGAAAAACACGTGACTTTGTTAAGGCACTCTGGGCAGCTCTAGTAACAAGGGCATGAGAGATAAGTGACATCGGGCTCTTTTCAGGGCTGCGTACGCGGCAGCCTTTTTTTTTTATTATTCGAGGTGACTCATGCGATACACGTGAAACGAGGCCAATATGTAGGAGTATTTCCGCGCCTAACGAGTTCACGATCCTTTAGCGTCCACTGACATTTTCAAGCCGCCTTTACTGTCTTCGCTAATGGCTTCTGACACTGCGACAGACTATGTGCTGTGCCAAAGGACGACTCCCTCCATAAACAGATACATGTATGCCATTGTTCATTGAAGCAAAGAAATCTTTATTACTGTTTTCGTTTTGCACTCGCTTTTTCTTTTTTTGTAGCGAATATTAGAGTTTTCTCAAACTTGCAAAAAGTTGCTTCTACTTTGAATGGCGCCACGGTTAATTGCTTTGCGAGCGGCTTAGAGAATGATGGCCCCTTTTTGAACAGTAACCACTAAAATAAACGAAACGCTTTTCATAGTATAGTCTTTTGTCGTATTAACGACTACGGAGCGTAAAGAGAGAGAAAGGAAAAGGATAGATCAAAGGCAGGTAGGCTAAACAGTTCTCAGCTTGGTTTGCTAGCCTGCACTGGGGAAGGGCAAAGCAGTGTAAATGTTTCTCAAGAAACTGAAACGGTGGGACTGTTTCTATAGTTACCGAGGAGCAACAAGATCTAAGACACAGAAGCTAATTGAGTAAATAGCTATTCATAAATACTATGGGAGAAACAAAAATAATTTAGAAAGTAATGTCTACGTGTTACCATACGTGTTCTAAAGTCATTCATGCAGCTGAGCGAGTAAGTGGAAACATCGATCGGGGAAATAATTTCGGATGCAAATGATTATACAAAACCTTCTCAGATATTTCAAGAAATCTGCCTTCGATGAACTGCATGCAGTTAGTGGACAACCGCACGAAGGTGATGCTTGATTTTAAGAAATTTCCTTCTAGCGTAATGAATGAAACACGTACGACAATCACTCAAGGGATGTTCATAGGGTTTCCAAGGTTCTTTCGAGTACCACTGGCATAGTAACTCCGTTGTGGTACCATATTGCGATGAAGTCACTAATTTGTTCTGATATGTTCCTTGTGAAAGGACTACTTACAAAATTTCATATCACTGCAATCCAACAGTCATAAGAGGATACCTTGCGGTATGCGTGAATACCGTCGCGTCTGTGGTGGCTGCCACACACGGAAAGTCTGGTTTGCAATTCATGAACACAAAGCCGAGTAGATTCGCGTTTCACATAATCACGCGAATGGAGTACATTTCTCTGGAGAATTTGCGCGAACTGTTTTTCAGCACCGCACCACTGCCAGGCGAACTGGAACAACGAAATGAAAAGGCAGCTGCACCGCCACTTCGAACGCACCTGTGTCGGAGCGGAATCTCGAATGTGTGCCTCGGTACAAGAGGTGTTTTCACAGAACCACGTTTTCACTTCCTCCTTTCGAATGCGCCGTACGTCAATTCCAAGGACGACGCACGCCCTGCGCTTCGCAACAACCTCCCCGGCCTTTATTGAAACGCGACATCATCGAGAAGTCCCGCTTATCCGCTTGACATGTGTCGCTGATATATTCTATCTAGCCTATCCTCGTACTTTTTCCCTAGCTGTCTTCCAGGCAAGCGCGCCACGAAGTATCTAGCGCGATCTAAACACACTAGGTTTCAGCATTTGATGCTGTGTAAACCTGGCACAGGGAGCCGCTATAGCGAGCATCATGACGCTAATAAATGCTCTCGTCCAGCAAGTACGTCGAGCAGCCATGGCCAGTGGAGTCCTGGAATGAGGACACCACCCACTCGACCTCAAGAGCAACCACCTCGATGGTCCGAATAAATGTTTTCTCTCTCTCTTCCCGAAGAAGGGTACCTGTAATTTTTGCGTATGTGTGAATATATTGTACCAGCCAACAACCTAACCATACTCCATTACGAAAACATTTGTTCATCGTAAAATAAATCGACATGGGTGAAACCCCTTTTACATATCACTTGTAGAGTTGGGTTCTTCCCTTACAGATAATGTTGGCCCACAGTGAAAGAGCTTACGTGTTTTAGCCTTGAAGTTCCCTTCAGGCATGCCACGACATGAGCGCGTTTGTAGTCATGCATTCATAGGCTCGCGGTTGCAGAACTGTTCCAGTACGCCCCATCAGGTTTTCATGAAGACAGGGTTATTAAAACGTAGCTTTGTACAGATGAATGTGAATTTAAGTCAAATCCTTAAAAATGCTATCGTACTGACATGTGTACTATTTTATCTTCTTTTGGGGCTGACCGATTTTCACCGTCTAACAAATGGTATTGCTCAGCGCAGGACGCGACTGCATGTACCTGAAGTTTCTAGAATGTAATCGATGGTTCTATTCGTTGTGTGGTTGTCACCGAAGGTTGCGTAACCTCGTTGTATGAGTGATGCGAATTGTGCAGCACTTTCTGGAAGACACAAGGGCACCAGCGATTGCTGTGGAACCTTCGATGACCCATGTATAAAAGACCGACGCGCTTGACCCGCAGGTCATATTTTCGACGATCGCAGACTGTGCTGGCGGCTACCGTTGTTCTTTGAGTTTAGCCTGTTTTTGAGGGCACATGTCTGCCGAGTAAAACGCTAGTTTTGTTACTCGCAGTTTTGCTACTTTCTTCACCGTCACTACTACGTGACCATGTACGTTAAATTGACGTACTTGAGGGTGTATTCACAATCTCGGCATACATGCAATGCAACGGGCCAGCCGGAATTAGCTCTACCAAATACTCAAACATAAGTTGAACCCTTTTTTGTGTTTCCCAAACGTGTTTCCCAAACAAGCCTTCGATTACTATTCTTTTGCAAGCAAGGGAGAGCCCGCAGCAACCTGCAGCTATGATGACAGGCGCACCACTGCATTTGCACTAAGCATCCGCAATACAATTATACTACTTTAATGTATTTACTCGGCTTAGACGAGTTTCATTATCCTAGTAATACTACCCCCTGTAAAATTTACAGGAACAACTTATCCTGACCCTCTTGTACGGCAAGCACTCGACAAAAAAAAAGGCATATGTGAGAATCAGCTGCTCCACTGATAGTCACGTTTACGCTTTCGTTCTTTTTAGTGGCACGAGCATCGAGTGACACCCCTGTTTCTTGTGCAGCACTTCCGGTTCACCTCCTTATGCGACCGAGGGAGAAATTCAAAATACATCAGATAAATATTCAAAAACAATGTAGTACAGTACAAAATTCATACGTTTTCTTATACGTATGATCATCATCGTCATCAGCCTCGTTATGCTCACTGCAGGGCAAAGGCCTCTCCCATACTTCTCCAACTACCACGGTCATGTACTAATTGTGGCCATGTCGTCCCTGCAAACTTCTTAATCTCCTCCGCCCACCTAACTTTCTGCTGCCCCGTGATATGCTTCCCTTCCCTAGGTATCGAGTCCCTAACGCTAAATGACCATCGGTTATCTTCCCTCGTTATTACATGTCCTGCCCATGCCCCCCCCCCATTTCTTTTTCTTGATTTCAACTAAGATGTCATTAACTCGCGTTTGTTCCCTCACCCACTCTGCTCTTTTCTTATCGCTTAACGCTACACCCATCATTCTTCTTTCCATAGCTCGTTGCGTAGTACTCAATTTAAGTAGAACCCTTTTCGTAATCTTCCAGGTTTCTGCCCCGTAGATGAGTACTACGACATATGCCACAGTAGGCGACATATGATCACAGAGGACAAATTTAGTTACTATTTGAGTTACTGAAGTGCCTGGAATAATTAGAATGAATTAGAAGTCGCTGATTACCACACACCAAAGCACAGAATCGTTGACTTCATATGGCCGCCGCGCGAGCACGACTTTCGCGAAATTCCTGTGAACCTGGACTTAGTGACGTCAGCAACGACATCACATACAAGAAGGTGGTATGTTATTTAACCGGCTAATTAAGGGAAAGCAGTTTTCTGGCATAGACTGAACATTTGGCTAGCAGAGCGGATGTGACGTCACACCCTCCTCTCTCGCTTTCGTTTCCTGACGCTTCCCTGCTCGCTCGCTTGCTTGCAACAGCGGCGCGCGCACGCTCGTTACATGATCTGAAATCAGCAGCGGAGAGGGTGCGTAAGGTGCGCTTCATGCGCCGCTCGCTAGGGGGCTACGCGCCACCAGGTCCCACCCTCTGCTCTTCCTCCTCGCCCTCCTTCGCTCCTCGCCCGCATATCATGCCAGGGGAAAGGCGTTCGATCGCTTAACCTAAACAACACCAACGCCTAGGTGCGCGTGCCACTAAGAGACACCTGAGTCAAAATATTAGGGTCGCTTGCCATCTTTTTGTTTATAGACCTATGCAGCGTGTAAGCCATACATCTGAAATATCCAAAAATAGCGATAAATAGGTGAAATATATTGCCGCCTCCTGAATGCATTTTACGCGGCCGAACTTCTATGTGCGGTGGATTGCTTACGAGATCAGAGGCTATACACAGCTTCATACGGTTGGCGCAGACACAAGCTACACTTTTCCGGGTAATTCTTCCGGATCCCTAAATCTGTTTACTTCTGATTGTATACATCTCATTCGCGTATTCAATGCGGGGGAGATGAGGCTACCTGGAAATTATCATCTTTGCTCTCTTCGGTACAAGACATTCATATATTACATGTTGTGCAGCCCTCAAAGTGGAAGTAGTTACTAATAGAGTGTGCTGAGTGGAGCTGGTTGTGTGCTGTTTCGGTCTTCCTGACTTCATCCTGGCTGAAGCGCTGTTCGATTTAGTTCTATGAAAGTAGTAACTGGACCTAACGTTTACATGAACATGTCTGTCTCGAGTTCCTGTCAGATAGAAAGTAGCGGAAAGATTTGGGGCAGCCGCAAACTTACTGAATGACAGGGTATGCGTTCTGCCGATTGAAATTGAAATTAGAAGTTTGCTGGATTGCGAAGTCCCTAAACGACAATTGAGAATGTACGGGCTACCTGTGTTCACTACGGGTCCCTGTAGATCGTGTGACACATCTCGTTCCAGGCGAACGGCGACCATTTTGTGAAAATGCACTGCTGGTGTCGTCAACACGCTTGTTTAGATGCAGAGAGGCATACGCGCACTGCGTCAAACTGGCAACACTGGCAGCTGTAAGCATGTCGATCGTCAGGGATGTTATACACATATGTTTAGTAGGATGGATGTTGAAGGGTCTCATTTGGGGAATCCGCGTTATCCAGTATGCGCTATGCTATTTGAGCGTGCTTCCCGATAATGCTAAAGCCGTTTGAATAAAAATGTTCAGATATCTTGAAAGATAATGTACCCTTGCCGCCATCAACGCTAGTTTTTGACCTGCGGATCTGGCTAGACACCTTCGATGTTCTGGAACAAGAGGCGGACTGGGTGCGCTCATACTTTCTTGCGCGTCGGTTACCAGTAACGTAATTGACTGCACGTGAGCGCATAAGCACGATTACAGAATTGCGCTCCGTTGCAACGCTGGTTGCGCATGCGATAATTGTCCACATACTCCGAATTATCACTCTGCAGGTGATGTTGGTAAGAGTGCTGTCGCGAAGATTTACCCGTGAATCGTATAACTACGCCCTGTTCATTATGGAAGAATCATTACTGACCAAGAAAATCATTTGCTTAGACGAATGCGATTGCAGGGGGTCAAGGAGGAGGATGTTTCTCAACCAAGAGCTTGTGCCGTGTGTTGATCAACTCATGTTAGGAAACCAGCAACCTTAATAGGTAAGAGCATGACATATTTTGGACGAGTAGGGCAATAAGAACTAGTATTGATCGGTTGGCCAGTATTCTGGAAGAGCAGGAGGATAAGAAAGAAAAGTCAAATGCTTGGTTTTCCAAGAATAAGACACACTGATGCCGACTAGACCTAGACAGAAGATAGAGGTGAGGGAACTGCTTCAGAAAGTTTACATTATTTAAAGCTGAAAACAGTAACCCGAGGTAACGCAAACCATGATTGCTGCAGCTGATGGAGAGTCTAGCATTTGCTTTCTCGTGACATTACTATGATTGAACTAGAGAGACATCTTTCCAGGCCTAATGAGGTGTAGCGTGTAATCACACTTACCGAATTGAAATATCAGTACATTGTATCCACAGTCTGCAATGACTGGTGCTGTGCATGCAACTAACATTTGCACTAATCAGTTATGGACGAATGGCTCCAGAAAAGCAGAGCCTTCCCAGCAACAATATGTAAAATGTACATGATTGAAAAACTGAGAAAGTTACACTGTATTTTGCTTTGATAATTCTTCTTACGCCTTATTTACCTCTTCTGTCGATCTCGTGCCTCTCTAATTACACTCAGATCATCTCCGTATATGTAACGCAGATAATGACTGAAATGTCGCCACACGAATTGGGGTGCTGTAGGAAAAGCCGCGAAGAAGCGGCTTCTGTAGTGCGGCCTAATAAGGTGGCGGTAATGATGCCAGCTATCTGGCGATGTTTTCAAAGTTACTAAAAATAGTTTGCTTTATGACCCGAATGCGTTCTAACCGGAACTAATATCATACCAATTCGTACCGCTCTTACCATAAAGTAATCGAGGGAATCCGTTTGATTTCAGCAAAAGCAGATCTTGATTCGAGTAATGAGAACCTTTTGAACTCCTTCAGATTCCCAGTCACAAAGAAGCTCTTTACTTTAACACAATGAGCTTTCAAGTAGAACATTTGTGCGCGCAGATGTATGCATATGCATGTGGAGCCCGCTGCCACCAATGTAAACATTTAAACAATTTTAAAGCTGCTTCAGAAGGTAAGAAGCAGACTTTAGAGCATCTTGCAACTTTCCTTCTTTGTAAACTGTAGCGAAAATGATAACGTTACAGACTCAGCTCACTTCACAGAGCTGTTGCTTTTGAAGGGTGGGAGATGGAAGGCAAACTAGAAGTACATTGTTTTTCCACTATAAAAAGCTACCTGCGGATTTCATCATGGAAATTTCCAATTGCCAGTCGTTCTATGTAACATTTGTGTTGTTCTTATGTTGCCCTATTACACTTAATGGCGTGAAAACGTAGGGGTACAAACTGCGTGCACAATTGTCACAAAAAGCCGATACAAACGCCCGTTTACGCTCTTTTCTTGCGCTTTGTGCGAATTGGTACTTGTTGAGCTTTCTCTCCTTCTCGGTAGTGGGGTCGTAACCTTACGAGCATTGTACATCAGCGCGAAATATCCATGTCTAACAGGCAATTTTGAAGAAGTATGCACGACAAGAAAAGTACCGTGCCTTCGTGCGTTATGTTTGCCAAAATATTCGATTTTAACATCGCATACGCTAAACATTAACATTTATGGCACGAAACGCACTCTAGGTATAAGGATAGTTTCGTATTCATGTCGAATATATGGTACCAATGCTCTAGACAATTGAGCTGTTGTTTCCAGTTCGTAACATATGGGCAGTTTTATTATATAGCCTGTATCTGTTTGCATGACGTTATTATTTCCGTAATGTTTTGCACCTTTGCACCTTCAATTGAGTAAAGCTTTTTATCCTCATTGGCCACGTTTGCTCTCTCCCTTGTGTTATGTCCCTGTGTTTACTGTCTCTCCCCCCACCCCGTTGCTGCGTCCCTGTGTTAATTAGAGGAGCAAAGATGTGTGCAAGTAAAATCACCGCATAGTACAGCACTTCTACTTTGCTAGCAGAGCACAATCACTTCCCATTCAGGGTTGCTTTACCAGAAAAACCCCTCATTCGATCACTTGAAGTCATAGTGCTGTATTGGCACGGACGAGAAAGAAGACAAGACGTGCGCACGTTCTGTTGTCTATCTTGTCCGTGCCAAGGCTGCACTATGACTTCAATTGTTGCAACGAACCAACGAAATCATTCCCTACCGTAGAATTCAAAAAGTGTAAAAAACCAGATCGCCATGGATAATTGCCGACCTTCTAAAAAGAATTAGAGAACGTGACCGACTATTTGCCTCTTTCATCAGAACGAGAAATATGGACTGTTAGACTGAATACAAACAAATTCGTAATAAGTTAAGCTCTGATATTAAAAAAGCCAGGACTAGTTATTACGAACATAAGTTTACGGATATCTGCAACAAACCTAAACAAGTATGGAATACAGTAAGGAAGCTAATGTCGAACAACAAAAGAGACGGCATCTCTGAACTCGTTATAAATGGAGTGCCTTACACAGGTGGGTCGCTTGCTGGCAAACTTAATGAGCACTTTCTTATATCAGGGGCTTCAAGTAAATCTGAAACAAGTAACTGTGATTTTACAGCGTATATCACATCCAACATCCAAAACCCAATCTTCATGTTTCCAACTACAGAATTAGAAATATGCACAGTAATCAAAAACCTAAAAAATAACATTGCATGTGGTGCTGATGACAGTAAAGTTCAACCTATAAAATCCATCAGCCAGATGAGTTAGCGGTAGGGGGAAAAATAGAATTCCGGATCAAGCTACAGAACAGGTATTCGGCTTTAACTCAGGAAGAGGACCTTAGTGTTGTAGATATGAACGACAATCTTATAGGCATCATTAAGGAGTGTGAAATAGAAGTCGGTGGTAACTCCGTTAGGCATGATGCCAGTAAGCTAACGCAGGAGACGAAAGATCTGATCAAGAAACGCCAATGTATGAAAGCCTCTAACCCTACAGCTTGAACAGAACTGGCAGAACTTTCGAACTTAATCAACAAGCGTAAGACAGCTGACATCAGGAAGTATAATATGGATAGAATTGAACATGCTCTCAGGAACGGAGGAAGCCTAAAAGCAGTGAAGAAGAAACTAGGAATAGGCAAGAATTAAATATAGGCGTTAAGAGACAAAGCTGGCAATATAATTACTACTATGGATGAGATAGTTCAAGTGTCTGAGGAGTTCTATAGAGATTTATACAGTACCATTGGTACCCACGACGACAATGGAAGACAGAATAGTCTAGAGGAATTTGAAATCCCACAAGTAACGCCGAAAGAAGTAAAGAAAGCCTTGGGAGCTAAGCAGAGGGCGAAGGCAGCTGGGGAGGATCAGGTAACAGCAGATTTGTTGAAAAATGGTGGGCATATTGTTCTAGAAAAGCTCGCCCCCCTCTATACGCAATGCCTCATGACTTCGAGCGTACCGAAATCTTGGAAGAACGCTAACATAATTTAATCCATAAGAAAGGAGACGCCAAGGACTTCAAAAATTATAGACCGATCAATTTACTGTCCTTTGCCTACAAAGTATTTACTAAGGTAATCGCAAATAGAATCAGGAACACGTTAGACTTCTGTCAACCAAAGGACCAGCCTGGATTTCGTAAAGGCTACTCAACAATGGACCATATTCATACTATCAATCAGGGGATAGAGAAATGTGCGGAATATAACAAACCCCTGCATATATCTTTCATTGATTACCAGAAAGCGTTTGATTCAGTCGAAACCTCAGCAGTCATGGAGGCATAACGGAATCAGGGTGTAGACCAGCCAAATGTAAAAACACAGAAAGATATCTAGAGCGGCTCCACTGCCACCGTAGTCCTCCATAAAGAAAGCAACAAAATTCCAATAAAGAAATCCGTCAGGCAGGGAGATACGATCTCTCCAATGCTATTCACAGCGTGTTTACAGGAGGTATTCAGAGACCAGGATTGGGAAGAATTGGGGATAATATTTAATGGAGAATACCTTAGTATCTTGCGATTCGCTGATGATATTGACTTGCTTAGTAACTCAGGGGACCGACCGCAATGCATGCTCACTGACCTGGCCAGGCAAAGCCGACGGGTGTGTGTAAAAATTAATCTGCAGAAAACTAAAGTAATGTTTAACAGTGTCGGAAGAGAACAGCAGTTTACGATAGGGAACGAGGCACTGGAAGTGGTAAGGGAATACATCTACTTGGGACAGGTAGTGACTGCGGATTCGGATCATGAGACGGAAATAATCAGAAGAATAAGAATGGGCTGGGGTGCGTTTGGCAAGCATTCTCAGATCATGAACAGCAGGTTGCCACTATCCCTCAAGAGAAAAGTATATAAGAGCTGTGTCTTACCAGTACTCACGTACGGGGCAGAAACCTGGAGGCTTACTAAGAGGGTTCTACTTAAATTGAGAACGACGCAACGAGCTATGGAAAGACGAATGACAGGCGTAACGTTAACGGCTAAGAAAAGAGCAGATTGGGTGAGGGAACAAAGGCGAGTTAATGACATCCTAGTTGAAATCCAGAAGATAACCGTTGGTCATTAAGTGTTACGAACTTGATTCCAAGGGAAGGGAAGCACCGCAGGGGACGGCCGAAAGTGAGCTGGGCGGATGAGATTAACAAGTTTGCAGGGACAACATGGCCACAATTAGTACACGACCGGGGTAGTTGGAGAAATATGGGAGAGGCCTTTGCCCTGCAGTGGGCGTAACCAGGCTGCTGATGAGATGATTAGTCAGCCACTTACGCATATATGCAACCTGATTTTGAGTACCGGAATATTTCCAGATAAATTAAAAATTGCAAGAATCTCTGTCATACACAAGGGAGGTGATAGAAATGACACAAATAATTATAGGCCAATTCAGTCCTACCAATTCTTTCGAAAGTAGTTTAATCAGTTATAAACATCAGGCTACTAAACTTCTGCAAGCGAAACGATATCATCGCCGAGCAGCGATACGAATTCCAGAAAGAGAAATCTACTGAAATGACGCTAATAAAATTAAGGACACTATAATAGACAACTTTGAGCAGAAAATATATACAATAGGTGTTTTCCTCGACATTAAAAAGGCATTCGACAACATTAAGCACCCTATTTTACTGTACAAGTTATATAAATCTGGCATTAGAGGAATGGCGCTCACATTAATAAAGAATTACCTTTTAAATCGTCACCAGTACACGAATATCACGGATGCAAAATCCAACTTAGGTCAGATACATCATGACGTTCTACAAGGAAAAATCCTTGGGCCACTGTTTTATATGAATCATCTGCTTTATATAAATCATATAATTAGCGTGCCCTCTACACCAGAAATAATACTGTGCGAAAATACCAATGTATTCATCTGCGAACAAGATCTAGAAGTCCTCCAACTAGAAACCAATGTATGGCTGGAAAATTAGTCCACGTGGCTCCACGGTAATGAACTAGAGTTAAACACTAAAGAAACTAAGTACATTATATTCCGCGCTCGTAACAAGTGTATAAAACAAGAAATACTTATCCAATTTCGCGATGAATCTATCGAACATGTAGCAACACATAAATTTCTTGGTGTCATATTTCACGAGCATCTTGACTGGTCACCTCACATCGCAAAAGTTCGCACTGGTATATCTAGTTCCATTGGTATCATGTATAAAATAAAGAACCTTTTGCCTATCTGGCTGAAGAAACAACTATACTACACACTGGTTCATTCGCATTTCCTCTATTGTCTTGTTGTCTGGGGCACAGCACCTAAGACAAGCATAGAAAACATATATTTACTATAAAAGAAATTTTTGCGCCTAATAAATAATGCCCCATACCCTAGCCACACTGCCCCATTGTTTAAAAAACATCAACTGCTTACACTGTGGAATGTGTTAAACAAAAAGATAGCGTTAGCTAGTTACCTACAAATGAATTCTGATCCTACGGATTTTTTTCATCAGTATCTAACGAAAACACACACCTACAACAACCGGCACATATGTTACAATAAGGAAAAAATACGTACGAACTACGGCACCCTGAAATTTAGGTACAGTATTTCCAGTTTATTAAACGATCACAACCCTGCTGTAAACATTCTCCAGGAAATTAAATCATTCAAAGCTTTCAAAAATAAGATCACTATTTATCTATTGTCACTGCAGGCATGACCACTCCTTTTGTTTTTGTTTTCTATTGTTTCTTACAGCATTTTCCTAATTGGACGTGAATGTTCAATATGAAATAACTCCCGTTTCAATGTTAACCAACCACTCTGTACTTCCATCTCGTTTAGCGTTTATTTTATGCGCTGAACCTCTTGCGCTCTCCAACGGGAAGAAGAAGGGCGTAGACTGCTTGTCAGGCATCCACTTGCCTTTTGGTCTGCGCCCTAGGCAACTGTACCACATGTTGTCTGAATAAACTATTTGACTCTTTGACTCTTAGTCCAAAAATCTGCACTCCTGCACTAATTTGAACCCATTTGCAAGACAACATTTTACCTAGTTAGTGTCTGTGCACAAATATTAAATTCAGTTTAAATAATTTTGTTGTAGAAAACAAGATCTTCGGCATGCTGGTGCTGATTCTTTTTTCAATGAAAGTAGCAAGAGCAAAACACAAAGAGGGACACTCAAAGCACTGGTTCTCCTATAGGTTTCTTTTCGCAAGTTTCTGTGCTTCATTGTGCATCCACGGCAAGAGTGAACGATTGCTTACATTTCTCTTCAAGATTCTTGGCTTGCGTAAGTACGATCATTACCTATTCAGAACAGAGTGTTGTAAAGACACCCGACACTAACTTTTGTGAAATGGTACGGGATAGCTTAATTCAAAATTTATTGCTTGGAACGGCATACCTGGATCCGTCAGTAACGTTCCCTTCGTTGCAGTGTCGTCATCCATCGCTGCTTTCGTTATCTTCTAATAACGTTTTAACGCACACACTAGTTTCCTTGATTCAACGTCTCACAAACTCAGTCCTCCGTGAGAAAGAAATGTCATGTAAAAATACATAACAAGACGCGCATATTCTTCATAATTGACTACGGCAAATCTAGCGCTCAACTGAACACTTCCTCTATACAGAATTGCTCTGGCAAAATTTGTCCTCAGCGAGGTCTACAAGGCCTGATCAGCTCGAAAAGATCTTATCTAAGGCGACTCTGGTGTTACGCCTTAGCCGGCCCTGCTGAGTGTAGCGTACCAAAGCTCCGCGCCTTGCATTAGGCGTCCTTGCCGTACGTGTCCAAGGTGCTATCTTGCGTGCGTCGGCGTATTGCCGATACACGACGTGTCAGCGCGCACGTTCTTCTCACCTTCCTTATTATCAGTGTCAGTGGATTGCAAGATATTGACAAGGAGTAGAGAGGAGTAGAGTAGAGACGAGGAGATGGTGTGAAGTTAGGCTACTTGGTGCCCAGTCGACGTGTCAAAATAGCGAACGACCACTAAGAGTGGTGCACGACAAACACGGCCTACGTTGAAGGGAGTCCACCGCTAATCGAGTGTGACCAAGAGCGAAGCCGATTGGCCTTGCAAATAAGAGGACTGGCGTGAATTATCACGTGTGGCGGAGCAAAAATGCACAAAAGGTCCGATATTCATTCTCAAGCGCATCATTAACTCACATCGGGTCGTTCAGGCGCAACAGAAAATACATTTCGTGGTACGTTCTGATTAGTGCAACTGATGTAATACTGGTGTTTTTACATATTATACGGTTAAATATTTGATTGCAGGACGTGTAAGCGCTGTTCAAACGAAGTTTTGCGATTTACTTTAGCGTTGTAATCAGTGCCATTGACGTAGTACCCAAGTTTTCATATGCGTGCTTGTTAGATATTTGATTCCAAGAAGTGTGACACATATTTAAAAGAAAATCTAACCTCTCGGCAGGAGTAGTCAAATTTTCTATGGAAAAGAAAAACTCTTTCTTGAAAGGCAGTGCGCTCGACCGTCGTATGTTAGCCTACATCATACAGTGCAGGCAACGTGACGAACAAAGAATAGCTTTTGCAGGACTCCATTTGCAACAACCATTGAATGGCAAAGATAACAATGACCTGACGTTGGCCCTGATGGCATGACGACGACGATGGCATAATCACGACAGGCGGCTATGCATACCTTCACGACGACGGCAAACTGAGGTGGCATCACGCTTGCTTTTCACGCCGCCACTTCAGTATTAAACAGCATTAGGTCTTACTATTTGCGCTTTGGAAGAACGAGCTTGTGGTTGCCGTGCAAGAAAGCTGCCGTGGGCGCTGGTCAACATGTTTCGTTATAATCAGGAACGATTTCGCGTCATTGCTCACGCTCCGCTATCAGTGAGACATATGTAATAGGTATATGTTTACACTTGTGTCCATGATAGTTTGCTTTGTTGACTATCCTTGTGTAATTTATGTATACCGGTGCCTTTCTTTTATCTAGACTGTCCTTCGAACCATTGCTTGCGCATAAAGTGAACTTTTTGTTGCATTCTAATTTCTGTAGCAGGTTTTCAAGACTCGTGGTTCGCATGGTCTCCTGGCCTGTGATTGTCGGAATTATTATTTACTCGAGTAATTTTCAACCGAAGCTTGTATTGCCTCACTTATGTTGGCGTCGGTCTTGGTGTTGCCGTACGAAAAAACTGAAGCAGCGCGGTAACGAAAATGCTTGTCAGACAGTGGATTCACACCGACCTCCGAGCTCGCCAAGCCGAATCAGCCACTGCGGGTTCATCATACGCGCGCTTTAAAGCAGCGTTTTTATGCATGTAGAAGTAGATGCAGTGCAAGACGCGAGCAAATCACAGGCGCCCTCCCTCTCCGGGGGAAGGAAGGGGTGTGATCGCGTGTTCGCTCGCCTCGCACCCGCCGATTCCGGCC
This sequence comes from Dermacentor variabilis, assembly GCF_050947875.1. Taxonomy (NCBI): domain Eukaryota; kingdom Metazoa; phylum Arthropoda; class Arachnida; order Ixodida; family Ixodidae; genus Dermacentor; species Dermacentor variabilis. The sequence goes on along the minus strand of NC_134578.1, from coordinate 112,838,720 downwards.
AGTCAAAGGGAAGCTGAAACACTTTTTGAAAAAATGAGTTCTCTATGGCATTCTACAGTTTTGAGTCCCCGGAACACGAATATCTGGTTCAAAAAGGGCGGAAACAAACGCAAGCGGCTGTTTTTTCAAGAAAACGCGCACCAGCGCCTCAGGGCATCGCGCGAACGCCGCTCTTGCCCGTGATTGGCCGGGGCCGCTGTGACGTCACTAGCGGCAGTCGCCGGTCGGCGCCGCCGTTTCAGAGCGTAAGCACGCTGTTCTGTTCTGGCTTCATAGCTGAGTTGTAAGCATTATCGAACGCTCTCGCTATCTCGGACAGCTTGTATTTTCGCCGTACATGTTCGAACCGACAGCCGATACGGAAAACGATGGCGGCAACGGCGGCAACGACTGTGTTGAGTGTGCCAAAAGCGAGAGCGATGTGTGCTCCTTCTCGCGCGTTGGAAATTTTAGCTGGAACGTATGTTGTTGTTATTTTCATGTAGCTGCACGTTCCAATGACGGGAGAGAAAATGCGCTAATGTGTCACTGGGAACTTGCTGCTGGAAGAATGCCGAAGCACTAACTTCTCATTAGATTGTAAACACGGGTGCAATTCCGCGATGTCAAGCACCTTGCCGCTGCTTGTCTAAAAGTCCCGTGGTTTTTTTAGTGTTGATACACGATCGCGAACATAAGTGCCGCGTTTCAAAGCGCGCACATGCAGTGCTGCGAGGTACAGTCATGGAAGTTGCTTATCATACACATCCAGAGATAGCCAGAGGTATTATATGTGCAATATTCATACTATGGTTCGACGACTTTGCGATTGTGGCTCGATCAAGAATCGGTATGCGTGCTCCATGCTAGTGTTGACATAAAGATGTTAGGCAGTTTTAGCACCGCCGTGTGGTAAACACGATAACTGCAACCGTACGTCGAATGTCACTAGGCAAGCCTATACTCCATTTCATACCTCAGGTGCAACGCTGTGGAAGCTACGCACGAAGTCCGTTCACTAAAATTTATTACTGCGCGCGTTTCCGTCTATGCTTCGCAGCGTGCGAGCGGCGTTTGCTCGCGCGAGCATGCATGTGAACCTGCCGCGATGGGCAGCTTCACGACAGAACATTTAACGAAAATCTCAAAAGAAAACAAACGTGAGCGGCGGCAGATCTCTCGTAGCGTCGTTCAGTAAAGCGCAGGACGGAAAGAGGCATGCCGGTACATGCCAGCACGCCGGTCCGGCAGCTCGGTCGCCGCGAATGACGTCACTCTCGCCGGTTCTCTCCTCTGGCAACCACCTCACCCGGCGCTCCGGGAAGCGATGGGGGCGTGTTCGCGGGGGTGATTTAGAAAGCGATTTCCGCTCCTTATATTAACAAAACGAAGAAAAAATTCGTTACCGTAAATTATTAGGTCTGTTCTTCCCAATCCCAGCAATTCATGGAAATTGAAAACCGTTTCAGCTTCCCTTTAATGCCCGACAGTCATATTGGGAGGCCGTGCTTGGTTTGCTATGCCGAAGAGCAGGCTGCGTTGAAGGAATGGGAGCGGGGCGGGCCGCGCTTCGTGCGTTCGTCCGAAGACCAGGCGATATTTCAGGAACGCCGCTTGGAACTTGCTCGAGAAAGGGCTCGTCGCTGACGTGCCGACCACGGCCTGAGGGAACGGGAAGCCCAGGCGATGAAACAAAAAAGAGCCGCGGTTCCCGAGCTTCGCTTGCACCCCTCTTCACAGTAGTGGAAAGGCGGTCAATTCTTTGTGTCTTCCGTTAACAGTTCAGTTCTCCTTATTCACAGTTTTATCCGCCGAAACATTGACCTACTCAGAAGCGATAAGCCACACCAAACTCAGGAGGGGTAGGCCGAGAAAATTTAGCTTTAACTCTTTCCCTACCGTGGGGAAATAGGTGTTTTTTATAGGTTACGCCGTATTTTTTTTTCTTAAGGAACTACTGCGCTCAATATTTTATGTAATGTATAAGCGAAAAGATGAATGAGCCCACTTTTCATAAATAGAGGTTTTATTAACGAGGTACATGTCATAAAAAAGATATAAATTGCCAGAATCAAGATTGTGGTATAAACTGAGCTGCTAATTAAGAATGTAACAGGAATTATGAGATATACAAAATATATTGCAGTCTAATAGCCACTATATCCCCAAAAATCAGAATTGTATGGTGAACAAGTCTTCTACCACAAAATCCTAACTGCAAGCGCTACAGTTGAGCATGCTATGTGGCGAAGCAATTTCTGGATGTAAAACATGCCGGAATGTTCCATGTCTTGCAGTAATTTGTTGTTTTCTGCTCAGTTTTCCTGTCGTTGTAGCATTTCTTGCAGTTTCGATAATTCTTTATCTTGGCAGGCCTTCAAGCACTCCAAAGAACAAATACGAGCCGAAACAAGCGACGAAACTAACTTGGGTGCTGCCGTCGATGTTCGGTGCTGGTTTGCGTCGTCGCAACTCTGAGGGTCAAAATCTGACGAACTGACGAAAGAAAGGCAGCATCCCCAGAGTCATTGCTACTCGATCCACGAATAAAATCAGTCCCTGACGCAGCGGAATCACGAGATCTGCGATCTTTTGAAGCGCATCCACGCCGCTTCCGGAGGCGGCCGTATTTGCTTTCTACTTTGACGACCACGAAATTTCGGAGCATGCTCAAAGATCACCGTCGAGAGGGAACAAGCGAACTGCTTGAGAAGCAAACCCCTTCTCCAAGTCCGATGGCGCGGTGCGCCGGTGAGCGGTGCGGAAGGTCTCGAAAGCGGCCTTTCAAGCCATCGATAGCGGCATAACGGTTTCCAATGGGCGTTGTAGCGAAAGAGTTAATATAATGGAGGGAATATTAAAGCGAATATTAAGATAATATCATTTTTATTTATGCATTATAAAAATGTTTTATTAAATATGTATCTCATTATTAGTAGTATGCAGCACTATACTGAGAGTCTTGACGGGAATGCTAAGGAAAAAGGCTAATTTGTATTGAATACCACCAACGCACATGCCATTCAGCCGATACCTCAAGCCGATGTGCTGAATTACAGATTATCCCGTTAGACCAAGAAATCGTCAGTGGTTTAGATAGCTGTGTTTCATTTGATATGAGGCATTTTGAAAGCTCCACAATGAAGATCTATTATGGTAGAAAATATATATAGCTATAAATGTAACCGGATGACACGAGTAGTGAAATATTGTAAAAGGGAAGTAAAGAAAGGTGGGTTATATGGCATGGACGACAAACCAATCCTCTAATACTCGTGGTAGATTTGTAAAATATACAACCTTGAGCAACGCTCTTCATTGTAATGTCTGCAAACGCAACTATATTACGCACCATAATATGCCCGCCGCATAACCTTCGTCGCTTACACCTGTAGTCGTTCCTGTGTTCCCAAATGATATCACATAAATGCCTATTAGCCACTGTCGCTGACGTGGAATGCCTCTCAGCATTGCCCAAGACTACCTTACACATTTAATAGAATACTTGAAAAATTACTATGTATGCCACCTGCCCAATTTCAAGGCAACGAAAACGTTTTGAAATTTCATTTTGCTGCCTGTTTGGGCTCGTCATCGCTGGACTTCAGCTAGCGGGACGCCTTTCTTCCAATTTTCAACTCCAGCTCCTTTTTCTAGCTTCTCTCTCTCCCTTCTACAGCTTTATTACAGTCACACAAATACTGGCTCACTGAAGTTCCAAATAATATTGATTTATTTCATTGTATTTCATCATGTTAAATTAGCTTCCTCAGAATTCATCTTGTTAAAAAATTAAATTATGGGGTTTTACGTGCCGAAAGCACTTTCTAATTATGAGGCACCCCGTAGTGGAGGACTCCGCAAATTTAGACCAACTGGGATTCTTTAATGTGCACCTAAATCTAAGTACACGGGTGTTTTCGCATTTCGCCCCCATCGAAATGCGGTCGCCGTGGCCGGGATTCGATCCCGCTACTTCGGCGGGTAGAATTCATCTTATCTTTCTTTTAATTTGCGCATCTCTTTCTCTCACTCACGCTCTAGTGTTCTGTTAGATTTTAGTTATATAGTATTCAAAAACCACATACTGAACTCGCAGCAAAATAGTATTGTGTCATTATAGGGCATTAAAGACACAGAGGAAAAGAAAACATCAACGGCGGAAACATTAACCATATTAACGATGTGGTGTGCTATGTTGCGCTTAAGGATGGCGGGAGGGAGCGCTTATGTTTCTTTATGGTAATAATCAGCATTCACGAATTCCTACTGTTTCTTTTTAGGAATGGCCAGCGTTCGAGGACGTGCTCGAAAAAAAGTGCTCCGTACCATGCTGGACAAGCTTCACAACCGTCCCCTTCAAACAAAATTGTTGGATCCTGCTCATAGCCAAATAAGTCCATGTTAATCTAAAAAGACTGGTCCGGTTTCCTTTTATGCACCCAGACTACATGAATAACTACGGACCTGTTCAGATGGATTCCTTTTGCTTTAGCAGACAGATGCTTTGTACATACTCTCTTTCTTCTCCTCATCCTTTCTATACGGGAATTAACATCAGCAGCATGGTTGACTAGCTTCACACACACATTAAGCAGATGATTGCAGAGTAAATTCATTCGTCTTTGGTGTACGGCTGGTAATGAACTCATCAATGATCTGGATAGATCAATCGCTCTTTCATTTTCTTCCTATGTTCCGCGTTGTGTCCTGATCATGTCTTTACTTCATTCCGCACTCTAGCATTTTCATTTCTAAGTTTCGACGTTTGTTGCTCTCTGTTTCCTTTACCCACTCTATGCATGGCCCATCTCCCACTGTGGGTACGCGCCGTGAACACACAGACCACAGCAAGAGCAGTACTCCACAGGGATGTCTACTCAAGCCCACATATTTGTGAAACTACGCGCTGCATGGTCAATCCTCCGTGGAGGATAAGACCCAGTGTTTGGAAACAAAACCCAAACAATGCTCGTAACATTCCTTCAACAAAGAACGAAGAAGAACCGCTCGGCGAATTCGGCTTTTTGGGCCATTACAGTTATCATTAGTATATGAACAGAGAACCATTCCTCAGGTAGAGTAGCTTAAACACCTGGGTATGGAAAACTTAACTGGCATTCTAATATAGAAAATATTGGAATGAAGGGGACACTTGCCGTAGGTTTACTACGTTGAATCACTAACCGGCTTTCTGGGAAGCGAAGTGACACACTAATTATGATTTATCGTATGTATGTGCGATCGATTCTAGAATGTTTCTGTGTTTTGTTCTCCGGAAGTGCAAAATATAAATTCACACCACTTGTGCTTTTAGAAAGGGAAGCTGTTCAACTATGCTTAGGCCTGCCTAAATTTCTTGCCTAATAATGTATTATACCAGGAAGCTCGCCTACCTACTCTTCACACGTGATTCCGCATGCTGGCGGTTCTAACCTACTTAAGAACTTATAAATATTCTGTACGACTTGGACAATATGCATTTACTAGTGGACCAAATTCATTTTTTGAGAACACGTAGTCACGGTCGCATAGCCCACAGGTTGTAGTTGTGCAAGCACCATAAGCACCTTTAAATATTCCTTCAGCACCTTTAAATGTAATGGTCTCCAGGGTCGGTCAAGGTAGAACTTGCTGATATTTTTCCAAACAATGCGAAATTTCTTCCCACAACATATTTGAATGACCGTTTACAAGAATATCTGGCCCGTTTCAAAATAAATGTAATAGCGATTGATGCATCTTCGTGCGAAGAGAAGGCAAGCGTGAGTATCTACTCACTATCACTCGATTGGTATTTTTCACCTCGCCTACCAGGTTACACATCAGTTTTTCATGCCGAACTTCTGGCAATAGACTTTGCCTTGCGAAAATTACCCTTCATGCTACAAAAGTTGTTATTGTCACAGATTCTCTATCTGTATGCAGTGCGCTTAACACGCCTACAATATAGACAGCATTGAACACGTTTTACACATTAGCTCCACCCCACTTAAGTTTAGTCCATTTAATATGGGTCCAAGACCAGCGAGACATTCACAATAATGAAATAGCCGATTCCTTAGCACGAGCTTCTTTAACAGGTCCTGTGATATCTGTGCTGCCGGCAACTGTGCACATCACTGCAGCCAGATATAGGCCGTTTTCTTTTAGCGAATACAAAAAAGCCCTGTAATTAGGAAAATCTACAAACTTTTTGCGCCTAAATTATTCTTCGAACCAGCAATGGTGTCCTAACTGGAAATTCGAAGTTTCATGTACTCGGCTGCCGTTTCCGTATTGCAACACTTAATTATTACTTGCATAGATGTGGTATGGCGGCATCCCCCCCCTACCCTTATGCTACCTCTGCAATGAGCCAGAATCCATAGATCATCTTTTATTATCGTGTGGGCGGCTTTCTACTAATTCAAAACGATGTCTAGAAATTCCGTTTCAAAATTTAGGATTGCCTTTAAGCAGTAATTTCATACTTTCCCTTGAAGCAGCAGTATTGGGACACAGCCATATGAACGTTTGCCTAGCCACTTATAATTTTCTATGTGGCACAAGAATGCTTTGTTAATATTCCCTAGTTTCCACAATTGACTTACTTCTACTTCAATTTAAAAAAATAAAGAAGTAAAAGCACAAATTCACAGTTTAAATCTTACTAGTATTATTCAAATTTTAACTTGCTCTTGTTTAAGTATATCCTTTATTTTATGTGTTTTTGTAACAACTTTTTCTCTTTTTTAGTATTCCTATGAACGCAAGGCTGACTATAGTAGTGATCACTGCTTTATTTTATTTATTAGCAGTTTAGTTTTCACCTTGGGTTATACATTTATTTTCTTTTTGTGTTGTTTATTACTTACGAATTTATTTTTTTTTCAATAATATCACCACCCGATTCGTGGCCTATCCCCCATAGTGGGTTTGTTCCATTAATTAAGGCATCATCATCATCATCATCATCATCAGAGCCTCCTAATTCTAAGGTTGGAACAGGAAGTTAAAGACGACGGGCTTGTGCACAGTGTTCAGAAAGCCCGTCGATTGGTCCTTGCAGGTTCAAACAGTCCAAAATGCGCACATCCTCTGATTCCGACAGCAGAAACCTCAGGCAGCCTCATGATGCGACAAAGGGAGCCGCAAACAGGTGAGTCATTCTTCATGCCCCAAAGTGTGTTATGCCTTTACGCGGCATACGTTGTTTGGACAGCACGCGATGAAATCAATTTCCTCGCAATGTGGTAACGTTCCCAGCCGCAGTATTTGCAACATGAGAGCAGAACCGGGACCCTGTAATGGCTGTGTTCCATTGCGTTCTTCTGTTTTACGCTTAGCCAGTCGTTGTAGTGGCTCCTGTAGCGTCCTGCCCATAGGCGGCAGAACGGGGGGGCCTGGCGTCTGGGAGGACGAAACAGTGAGCATAGAGAAAGACATTCAACAAGAGTGGACTCTGCGGCCGAACTGACTGTAGCGCACCAAGAGGATGGGATTAACATCTCCCGGTTTCGGCTATGGACGCTCGCGTTTTGAACGCTTGCTAGCACGCATTGCGCCGACTGCGTTATTCGGCGAGGCATTATTCTTTCTTTTTTGCTTCTGCTGCTCGACCGCGCGCGTTCGAAGTGCGGGATCGCTTTGTTTAGTACAAACGATTGCGAACTATCTTGATAAACCTCCACGGAATCTGTGCCGCGTGCAATTTCATAAAGCAGACGCAAGATGCCTTGTAAATCAGGAAATGATTAATTTTCTCTGTATAGAAGCTCGCTCCGGGCTTCTTTGTGCGTTCATCCAACGTTGTGGCACCAGGTAAGCAGCAGTAGTGCCCGTACAATGCTCCACCGGACGGCATCACCTGAAAAAATGACAAGCATGTGTCATTTTGGTGTTTATACCTTATAGGAATACTGCGTGTAGACGCGAACCATGCGAAAGTTGTCCAGTGGGCGGCACTATAAACCAAAGCGATTCGCTTCTACGTACACATGGCGTAGAAAATACCCCAGTCATCCCAAAGAATATCGTAAAATATCAAAACATCTAATTTCAAGCATTCCCCATTGCCGGTCATTATTTTCTGCACTTTAAGAGCACAAATACAGGGGTGACCGCTCGTTTCCAAAGCAACTTGGCAACAGCCGACGCACAACGGTAAACTACATACACAGATGTGGCCACAGGACAAGCTCTCAGCCAGACGAAGCTAGACGCTTGCAGAATTCTTCCTGCTCGCACGCAAGACAAATGTGCGGGTGCAAAACCTGTTATCAGTCGTTCGGGAGACACAGTTTTTAAGTTCTTGGTCATTGAACTCCTCGGCGTTATCTTTTGCGTGTTCTGTCGGCGCAAGCAACACACTCCACTGTTTTCATTCCTGACAATGACTCGTCGCGTCTTCGACGAGCGCGAGTACCGAAAGAAGGTTTATGTTGTTGCGGGCCCACAAAGACCGCCGCAAACTTGTCCCAGTGAGCACACGCCAAAATTACTTTCTCACCACGACCGAACTAGTTTTCGCTAACTGCGTCACAACGTCAGGCGCGATGAGCGTATCTCAAGAGTATCCCCAAAAGTAAGTAGCAAAATTACGACAATGTTTGCGGCCAGGGAATGCGTCAGGACTTGTCCAAGTAAGATTCAGTACACGCGAAACTAGCTGTGCCACACGGCCGAGCTGCCTTTTGCTAACTGCGCGTCACAAGGCCCGGCGCCGCGAGCGTGACAAAAACTACCGAAAAAGGTAAAACAATGTTGGGACTCATAGAAAGCGTCGCAAACATCTCCCAGTACGAGTCATTAACTCAAGTTAACTACGCCAGGACGGCGTAGCTGTTTTTCGCTAACTGCCTCAGAAGTTTGGGGTTCTGTGTCGTTCAAGCCTAAATTGCATGAAATGCGTCGCAGACTTCCAAACAAATTTTCTCGCCTTGCCGTGGTCCACTAGTGCAGTGGCGCCCTGTCGAAGTGCACACGGAACGCAAGAATACGCCGGGAGCCCAACAAACGGGATACTTCCAAAAGAAACAGGTCGTCGTACAGGTGAACTTGAAATGCAGAGCCGGCCTAGCTCGCTTCAGTGGCGTTTCTGGCGTATGGCGCATGCATAGGGTGCGTCTGGCGTGCCGCGAGCTTGTTGCTAGGTAACGCAAGAATAATAAGTTGCGAAGTATAAGTTCACTTATGCGAAAACCTTAAGTTTTAAGGGGCAAGAATAAAAAATAAGATGTTGCCTAGGTTCAGTTCGCATTCTTCTTTTTTCCGATGCTCGCCTCAGCTAGCAGATGGGATTACCACTAGGCGCGACGTGTTTTCTATTGCCAATTTTCGACGAGTGTCCCCTCTTCTTGAATTTCTTCATGCAGTGAGGTTGGCGGAGACGCTTCTTCTGGGTGAGAGGGTCTGGCCAACGTCGCGTTTATTCAACTTAAGTAACATTTTCAGATCAGCTTGCATCATGCCATTCGCTGTTACACAGGTGGCGTGATCACGCCTGATTAGCCTACTGAATTCTTGCCAACGCACAGACATGGAGGTCACGGATCCATCATGCGGACATTGCAGATAAGAATGCTATAGGGAGTGCTATTGACACCAGAGGACAGGACGAGACAAGATCGTCTCCCCCATGCGAGAATTATTGCTTCCATGTGCAGATTTACATATATTTCAGATATCAATGGAACACGAAGAATAATTTATTGAAAAATGTACACATTTTGCTCATATAATGTACCGCGTCTAAGAGTGAGCTACTTCTGTAGGAATAAGAAAGGGGGTTATGCGGTTCAGATGTGTGCCGTAGGTATACGCAGTGCACTTCCCATTATTAAGCGACAGTTATCAAGACATTTGAATAAATACTAGCACAACTATGTGCTGCAGAGACTGTTATGCATGAAGATTACTTGTATTATACATGGACTAGAACTGAGCCTCTGTGCGTACGATCATCAACGGTTCCATGCGGAACAACCCAGAGCTACGCTTCATAAGCAGCTCTTCGCCATATATAATTATTATGAAGACGAGCTGAAAGATTCACCTACTTAATGTACATATGATAATTGCGTGGTCACCAGTAAGGCACAGTGTAAGAAAATGCAGAGCTTGCATCTTTCGGCCGGAACTTCACAATTTTTCGCAAAATGAAAGACCCATGTACGTAGAAGAATAGTTGAAAAGTGTAAAACAATAAACGTGAACGATACGAAACTGCAAATGTGAAAAAAATGTTCTGCACACTCGTCAGCATGCTAAGGGCACAACAGGTAATGAAGAAAATGTAATGAATAAACTGCCACTCAGAGCAATATTCACACTGCACACTTCAGGCATGTCCACTGCGGCTATAGTGCAAGGCCTCAAAGAAGTAGGGCAGCAGGAGATGACACTTGCTGTATCAGTCTATATCACATAGTCTCGAAGCCAGGCCGGAGCTTTTCGTGTCCCCTGTGCTTTACTTGCAGTATTACTTGGAGAATCGTGACAAGTAGCCCGCTTTGAAGTCCCGTTCCCAGCATTTCCATCTGCTGTGTTGAAACACTGTACGCTTCCCTATGCTGAGGAGGGTTGATACTGGGGAACGTCTAACTCTCCCTCTGGATTTCGTAATTTTTTTGCTTATGTGGAATCTGTCTGCACAGAATGCCTGGCCAACTGCTGACCTGTTGTTGACGTACTGAAATGATTAACTAAGTCAACGTCAGAGTTTAAGTAATCTCTGTATGATACCATCCCATAGCCATCTGTCACTGGATGAAATGTTTAAACAAATACATGTTAGCTTTGATGCGTTCCCTTTATTTCCATCGCTTAGCAGAAATGTAGAACTAACCTTTTCCTTGACGTTAAGTGGCTTGCTGTAGTTGAACGACCATCCCTTGTGAAGTGTTACTTTAACCGTATCGCCTACATTGATCTGAGCCTGTTTGCCCCTGTCGCTCATCCACAACAGCTTAGCCTCATCCTGCTTTTGGGTCACCTTTTGTCTGATTTCAGTAGCAGCCTCCTTGCAGACCACCACGATTACGTCCTCATTTTGCAGTCGGCGTAGCTTGTTGGCGACTTGTTGCGGTAGCCGCCACAGCATGATGGACACCGGCACGATGCAATGTGGCGTGTGATCCGGTGGATCCAGTCCTTAACGAGCCCAAGGTCGCAATACAAGAGATGGTCGTACCCCAGAGTTACGCCTGCAGGAACTTGGGGAGATACATGTGTCGCCAATCGACACGTTAAAGTTGTGCCCAAGTCGCTGGATAGCGTCGAGGCGCAATTGTGAAGACCAATGTGGGGTCACGCAAAATGTGGCGCTGGCTTGTTTACCTTGGTGTTGAACATCTGTTTGAAAACAGGCAAGTATCTCAATGTGCCGTTTGACGAAGTTCCACCGATGTTTTCATAAGTTGATACTTCTGATCGAAGAACTTGTTGAAGTCCTTCGTCATGAGTGACGCGGTAGCTCAAGCATCCAATAGAAGCTGCACGTGTTTGTTGTGACTAGTGACCACTGAAACGCTTGATTCCCTTGTGCTTGGAAGTGTTCACAAAGAGAATAGACGCGGCTTAGATGATATCTGCTTGCACTGGAGCACATATTGAACTGCCGATGCGCCTTGTTTCTTCTTCCGACAAACGGTAACTAGGGGGTGTATTCCGTAAGAGTCCACCTAGTGGACTGTCTATCTCGGCCGCTGCTGATTCGATGCAGATGTACCAGCGAGGAGGAGACCAGCGGCCCCAGACAATCACCACCGGCCGAATGAGAAAGTCCACTACGTGGACTCCTACAAAATACCTACCCTGGTGTCCCTTCATTCTGCAGAAGTTGCAAGTTTTGTTCCTGGCCGGACAATTTATTGAAGGCGCTAAGTGTCCAAAGCCGCCACAGCGGTAACCTGGACCGATTTGACCCGTAGAACTTAAGCGATTTTCCTTCGTTCGTTTATCCTTGGTTCGAACGCCATCCTGCTGACGCGTCGGGCAGGTGTGCCAGCACGTGTGGCCATTTTAAATACGCCGTCCCGTCCTTCCTGTTGGTAGGTCGTGGCCATCTTGACCCGGACGCCGCGTCGCCGTGCTGAACGCTGTTGGCGTTGACGCATGCTTGGCGCTTCGCGTTCTCGGTGTCGCAGAACGCTTGCTTAGCCTTCTTCATCGCTTCCAACACTTGACCGGTTTCTTCGTCTTTATCCAAGGTCAGATGTTTGCTGCAACACGGTAAATTGCTTCGGTCCTGTGGGTTCATGACTCCATCAATTATTTGTACTCGGATCCAACCGACGTACGTAGCGCTGAATTTGCGAGCGAATGATTTCTCTTTGAGGGCCGTAAATTATTCCATGAAACTCTCACCTGGCAGCTACTGTCGGCTTGTGAAAAATTTCTCTTCGCCAAAATGTTTGTAGTTTACGAGAAGAGCTGACCGAAGAGTTTGAATAGGTCCTTGTAATCGCTAGACGTAGCCGTCGCCTCCGTAGTTGACGTAATGAACGTCTGGGCCACATTTGGTCCACCTTTTGCAGTTGTAGTTGTTGATTGGGCTTGAACTTGCTCTTCAGCCTCGAGGTATTTCCCTTGGCCTTCCCTGCCCAATACGCTGATGAGCCACAACGCTGGACGGTCGTCCTCCCATCCGCTCTAGCCGGCCGCCATCTGGTGTACCTGGAAAAATTTCTGCCGTCTGTACCACGGATGTAAGTCGTAGAACGGAGGAAGGTTCGCGAAGAGGGACGTCATGCTTTAGTGTTGCAAGTCGAAGTAGGAATAGGCAATCCGAAGGACGAAAGCTGTGTGGCGACGCCGAAGATGGCTGTAGAAGAAGCAAGAAGGCCTAGGCCGGCGCCAGCTGAAACATTAGCAGAGACATCGGAGTCATGCGAGGAAGTAGCAGTGAAGTGACGTAGATAAGTGACCTTGTCACTTAAGATATTTGAGGCATGGCAGGTTCTTCTCAGTATTGGTCATCCTTCTGTAGTGTCGTACCCGAAGCAGACCAACGGAGAGGCATGGCGTTTGGGAGCATGACGTAGTGCAGTTGCGGAGACGCTTCATCCGTGGGACGCGGCCTGACAAACGTGGCGTTTATTCGACTTGTATAGCATATCAAGGAGAGGTTGCATAATGCCATTGGCTGTTACACTAGTGACTTCATCACACTTGACTGGTGGTACACCGGTGGCGTGGTCACGCCAGACTGGCCTAACGAATTCATACGAACGCACAGACATGGAGGTCGCGGCTCTATCATGCGGGCACTCCATACAACAATGGCAGCGTGTGATATTTATGACACCAGATGACAGCACGGCACAACAGCTCCCTGCCGACATTATCACTCACATCGTCTGGCATTAACGCTAAATGACAAGAAAGAAACTGAACCAAGCGAAAGGAATCTAGGTGATACCTGAGTAAAGGGAATCCGTATTGCGCAGTAGAAGGGTATTGTCGTGATGTGCAAACAGGCCAAACGCATGAGTTCGAATAAATTTAAAATATTAAAATAGCGTATCAAAGCAAACGTGAACGCCTCGTGTTATGAGACCAAGAGGCTTGACTAAAGCTCGACCTTGACGGCCAAAGTAGCTACCACCGCGTGAAGTGATCAACAGGGCGAGAGAAGGCAATCTAGTGCATGTAGATGACCATGTACTCATCCGGCCAGTTTCGAACAAAGTGTCATCGTTAAATGTTATCAGCACAGTCCGAAGCACACGGTTAGCACATTCTAGACAAGTGTATTGACCCCTGCACGCAAACAAACACCGTTTTTCTCATAACGTACCCTTCGTACGCTATTGAGCTTTTGTGTCCTACGTATGCTATTTGGAGAGCTTAATATGCGTAATGCTTAGGTACGGTATCAAATTGCTTTCTCAAAGTTAGTGGCACCCATGTCTGTTGTCTCGCTGCGAATACTTCTCGCTGTTGTTGATAGGGAATAACTGATGAAATAAGCTTGCATTTAATCTCAACTAAACTGAAGTCTGGTTATGCGTGCCAGCGTAACCAGCGTAACCAACCGGCTTAGCGCTGCTTTCAGCTGGAAATGAATAAGGAAATATTCGATTCATTCGCGTTAACACGCGATGTTCCTTTGTTATGGCTGTTTACAGGGCCGCTGAAATAGAAAAGAGGGCCCACGCTGCGCCAACTGTGCTGTTTTGCAGCAACGGATCTTGCGCTAACATAATACAATGTTTTTTCTTAAGAGTAGTCCTTTTAACGGTAGAGTGCTTAGCGAAGCGTAAACCTTAATGAAGCAAGTCCTATTTCTATATGGAATTCATAAAGCAGGCAGGCGAGCACGAGATTTCTGATGGCGACTACTGCAATTACTTGGAAATAATTTCGAGGGCTTCCGACCCTCTTCTGCGAAACATAAGCAGCCGGAGTACTTGCGCGGAGTCATTAAGCTGATAAGACGTTTACACCAGCATTTATTTCAGACGCCTTGCCGTTCACCGTACTATCACTGCATTGGTAGACTCGAGAATCTCAGCGTGTTCCACGAAGCTTATTTGTGCGGAATGCACCTGAGCTGGAACGGTATAGCCACGGTTAAAGGGAATACAATTTAACAATCCTGGAATAAATTATCTTCAAGATGTGGTATGAATGCCCACTCGCTTTTTATATTTAGAAAGGTAGTCCTTGGAAGTGATTATATATCGCGCTTTTTTATGATAAAACCTAACAAATCTGGTTATGTTGACTTAATGACGGCATGGTTGAGTTTTTATTCAATAGACCACTCAATAAAAGGATAAGTTAGAGTTTATTAGCAATAACTTTTCGGCAGAATCAAAGAAGGTAATCTTATGGCGACATGACGCCTGTTAAGCGGGAAAGGGCGCGTAAAAAATACGTCATGACAGACGTATTGTGGTGATGAAATTTCTCGATGACTGCTAGGACCTAGTTAATTGTTATAAGTAATGGCGGAGTCCACTGTACTATAGAACAGCGAGAGAGCGACCTTTGTATGTTACAATAAATTTTAATGCACCATATCGGGCGAAATTGAGAAATATACTATGAAATCCGTGACGTCACAGTAACCTATCGGCTTGGTACTCACAACAAGGAATATTTAAAATATACTTTGACCTTCATTTCTCTTTGAATTCTTTTTCTCTTTTTTCTCTTTCTCTACTCGAAAAAAGAAATTTGCGGAAGTACAATTTGGAAAGAATACTATATCGAACGATGTTTATATGTGTTTTTCTATAGTGCTGCCATTAAGTTTCACTCTTTAACGGTAGACCTTAATAGACTATACGCGCATGCTACATGTTCGCATTATGCAACATATGGCGAAGAGGCTGAGGAAAAGGCGCTATCGACAAGGGCCGATAGTTTGACGTGAACACCTACTCGTCTCTCCATGCAGGACTGGGTGGTGGATGACCTTCCTCATGTGGACGGTGGTCCTCGGGCTCGTTGTCTTCGCCTTCGTCTACGTCTGCGTCCTATACTGTAAGCGAAAAAAACGCACCACAGTAATTTAATTTTTGTGCATTCCTTCAATTACGTGAGAAATACTCGCAGGCCCAGTTTTCGCAACAATCAGGGGGACAGAAATCATCATAAACTGCGTCATTAGACTTGCGGCCAACCAAATCTGCCGGAAACTTATTCCACTCATTAATGGTCCTCGCGAAAGCCTATAGATAAATTGCTGGTCAATACGTCAATACAGGTCGCGCGCTGCTTGGAGCATCAGTTCTGGTTTCTTTCTGATCAAATGAATAAAACAAGTCACTGTTTCGCACTACAGGATAAGCGCTACAGGCCAAGCAAATATGCGATAGCACATCATTGAAGAGATATAGGAAGCAAACTTAGTCGTTGTATCAGCTATAAAAACTGCTGTACACATTCGCTTACTAAAGAAAATAAGAAGAGCGTTGTCCCCCACACACAGGGAAACACGAACGCAGCTCACTTCACGAACGCGGACAATCGCTCTCAGTACGCTGGCACGATGAAGATTGGCATCAGCGGCGAGCGAGTTTTCCTTCGTGCTGCCTTTCACATCAAAGTGAACAAAGCTTACGAGAACACAGCGCACACGAAGCCATGAGCTATCTCCGGTGTGCTTGCCTTCAAACCGAGTGCAGATTGCATCCAAGAACGCGCGCGTTTGTGCTCAGCTGCCGCAGCTGAAGTAGAAGGCGAGATGCGCACTAAGCTGAACCCTACCCCCTCTTCTAGCGTGTGAGCGTCTCCCTACTCCCCCCCGTTGCATGCGTCAGAAGACGACGCGCATCCTCGCCGCCGTCCTCCTTTGCGAGCGCGAGAAGCTACCAATGCATCAGGCCACCATCCCTCTTGGCTCACCCTCGGAAGCTTTTGCTCGCAACTGCAGCATCCGGTGACCTGCCGCGGTGTTATTGCACTTGGACTTAATACCGAACCTCAAGGCGATGGCGATAGTGCCGCTGATGATAAAATTTCGCCTGGAGTGTCCATGTAATTGCTGTCGCACTAAACGTTTAACTTCAGTGCGCAATTAGAGGGCCTAACCGTGATGTATATTCTTATTAGTGTATGTCCGAGCAGGCTCTCGGCTTTTTTCGTGACTATGTGCTTAATGACCATTGGTCCCCTGTTCTTGCTTGTTCCAAACTTGATCAATCATACGAGTCATTCATCGCTACGGTAAACTAAATAAAGGAAAAGTTTTTTCAATGGAAAACGACCGTTGTTAATGTCAAATTACGTGCGCCATGTATAGCTCCTGAACATGTAGAAGTGATTAGGCGCAAGTGTAGGTTCTTCAAACATTTTACAATTACGCGATCCTGTTTTCCCGAAGATAACAAATGTTACCATAATAAGCTGAACAGAGAAGTTCGCAGGTCGAACTCAGCATTTCGCAACCGCTTCTCCCATAAAGACAGCAAAATATCTCAGACATTCTTTGGAAACATTTGAATGACGCGTTTCTAAGGCAAAGTAAAGGAAGTGCCCTTGGTGGGGTAATCATTGAAGGTAATGCCGTGTCCGGGGTAGATCTTACCGACAAATATAACACATTTTACAGCGATGCTGTATACCTCTACCATTAAAAGAAATTTTATTGTCACTGTGGGCGTGCTAAGAAAAAAACTCGCCATACGTGGGCCGATCCTGGAGACAGTCCAATGCCGGGCCGACGCGCGGCCGAGGTGCAGTTCGCCATTAAGGGGTCCACATACACAGCTTCGCTGATCATACTTCTTCACACAGTGAAAGGGCACTGAGTTTTTTTACAAGCTTTGTACATTCTGGGTGCCCTCCGCAAGCGCTTAGTTTTATTTCAAATGTAATGAGTGAATCTGCAGTTTTTAGTGACACAGTAATGAAAAGATATTTTCTGTATTGGTGAAGTTAAACCATTAACGTCCCCCAAGGAATACGATTGGCTACAAGTTAAACCGATTAAGTTTGTTACTGATTTCTTAGCTCATTGTTTAGTCCATATATTCATTGAATATATGGCAGCTGCTGAATTCTCTAATGAAATTAAACCTGCGAAAGTTTCTGTTATCTTCAAAGGTGGTAAAAAGAATATTTTATCTAATTATCAACCCATTTGTGTTCTGTCTCTGTTTTCAAAATATTTTAAAAAACAGTTCACTTAGCAGAGCAGCTTTTTCATGAACACTCTTACAACAAAATCCCAGTTCGGATTTAGTAAAGGAAAATGAACCGAGTCAACCTTGCTGCGACAACGAGCAACTATTTCACCAAGGATTGAGATGAAAAAAGAAACACCAAGTATATTTATAGATTTTACAAAGGCGTTCGGACTATTGAATCTTGAGATCCTAATTTATGAGTTGGAAATGTATGGCATACGTCACTCTTGTCTTGATATCTTCCGCTCGTACATAAGTCAACGTAACCAAGCAGTCGATGGTGATGGTGAGTTATCGACTCTGCAATCAATTAAATGCAGTGTTCCCCAATGTAACCTTCGAGGTATTTTCTTTTTAATGTCTACGTTATAATTATCATATTTCTAGCGATCCACAATTTATTCTTTATGCCGACGACACAGCATATTTTGAGAGGCTAGATCGACTACGAACTCGTAGGCGGAGGTAATCTTATTCCTGAATCTTTGAGTGAGTGGTAAAAGGCAAATGAACTTTACATAAACATAGAAAAACCCAAAGCTGTTTTCTTTCGACCTGCAAATTGGCTAGTCACCGTTAGTAATCACCTTGTGCGTTGGAATAGTCGATTAGATAGAACTAGAACTTTTAAATCACCTGCATTTGTTTTTGATTCCTGAATGAGATGGAAAAGTCGTATAGCTCACATTGAAGTGAAGTGAAGTTTACTCTTCGTTTCAAGGAAAATAGGGGACCGGGACCAAAGGCGCTAAGGCCTGACGGGGCCCCGGTACCCATACAGTTGGAAGTAATAATTCAAAGGCCAGAAAAATGTACATACAAGGTGTGACAAATATGCCAAAACAACGCTACAATGCGCACAGTGAAACTTAATTAGGCAAAAAGACAAACATGTGCAAGGTAATACGCAATAATTAAGTCATACACGTACAAATACAATGCATACATGACTGGGGAAATAAGAGACCAAAACTGCGACTATGGTACTTATCCGCAACATAGATAGAATGATAGAAACATATGTATAAAGAAACGGTAGATTAGATTTCTTTACATTTGAATTTCGCCTTCAATCAAACGTCGTTTCGTGTTTTTCTTTATTACATGTTCAGTTTAAAAGAAATCATCAGTAAAAGGAAATTGTTCAGGGCGTTGGGTACATGAAAATTTAGCTTTTGTCTACCATAATTCGTCCGCGTTCGCGGAACTCGTAGTTTTACCTCACGAAAGTTGTAATTTATAGTACTGTCTTTAACAGAGTACAAACGGTTTCGATGAATGTATCACAACAGTCGTAGATAATACACTTGGTCAGCTTGTAGTATGCTGTGTTCAACAAACAAGGGTTGTGTACGTAATTTGTGTGGTGCACTGTAATTGCCCTCAATAGCACGGAAGGCTCTTTTTTGTAGCAGTAGTAGTTTATGGTAATTTGAAGACGTATTCGTACCCCATGCACGATTACAATATGACAGTTTTGAGAAAAACAGTGCGTTATACATTGACACCTTTAACCAAACAGGCAAGAGTTTAGAAATCTTAAAAAGCAGAGCAACAATTTTACTTTGTTCAGAAGCAAGTCTTTAGATATGTACAAACCTAGAAATATTTTCATTAAATCACACGCCGAGAAATTTTTGAGAAGAAACCTGACTGATGTTTGTATTGTCCTAATGAATCTGTATAGCATAACGTTCCACGGTGTTGATCGCCTTGAAATGATTATGTATTTTTTATTTATATTTAAACTAATTTTATTTGCGTGTAACCAATCCCGAATCTTCAGTAAATAAGTGTTTACCATACTTTGGCGGGCGGGTAATGAGCGGTAAGAAAAGAAACGATTTGTGTCGTGAGCGTACATAACCAGATCTGGAGAATTACATATATCGGGTTGGTCATTCATATATGTAATGAATAATAAAGGCCCTATTATTCATCCCTGCGGAACACCATGCATTACTGTCTGTGTATTGGAGGAGATGTAATTTGTTCGTACGTATTGGGACATATTACTCAGACAACTTCTCAACAGGTTCAGCGCAATACCGCGAACCCCTTAGTCCCAAAGCTTCTTAAGGAGAGTATCATAATGTACACACTCAAAGGCCTTGCGAAAATCTAAAAATAGGACAGGAGTGTATTTTTTTTACATTCAATATTATGTATTATTTTGTCTTTAACCACAATCAGCGCTTGTTTCGTCGACCTTTTTTTATACACCCATACTGTGAATCAGCAATGACATTGCATTTATGCAGAAAATTGGCTATCCTGGGATTATTAACGCTGTCAAAAATTTTTCATAGAACAACTAATACCGAAATTGGCCGGTTATTGGACAGTTTATTTAGGTCACCACCTTTATATATTTCAACCATTCGAGCCAATTTTCATTTGTCCAGAAAAACCACTGTTGACTACATAAAGTTTAAAATGTATGACAAGACATCGCGTATAACGGTGTATACATACTTTAGGGGAATTACTTTTATATCGTCCTATCAAGCGGATACGTCATCTTTTAAAGAAAAGATTTATGTAGCTACTCCTTGAGGGGTTGTTGGTGCAAGTGCTATAGAATTCAGTAATGGAGTGGCGAGGCCCATAAAACTATCAACCGAAGCTTGCGTAACAAAATTCGGTGAACCAACATTAATGAAGTAGTCATTCAGGGTGTTTGATAGCTCACGGCCAGTTAATTTACCATTAGTTGTGATTATTTCACTAAGTTATGTGCATTTTGTTTAAGTTATTACCCTATCGCCAAACTTTGCGACTGTCATTTTAAATACGAGAGAAATGCCTCATGTAGTAATTAGATTGAGCATTCTTTAAGTCTTTGTTAAGTTTATTTCTAAATTGTTGAAATTGAGGAAGGAGAGCTAGATCTGTGCTATGGAGAAACACATGATACATTTTATTTTTCTTTCTTATCCTTTCGTAAAGTGGTTTGTTCATCCAAGGCTTCTTAATCTTCCGAACATTAATTTTTCTAAATATTTGTGGGAAAGCTGCGTTATACTGGGTTGAGATGATATCAACAAATTCAGAAAATGCTGTATTAACTTCACACATCTCGTATATAGATTCCCACTTAGTACCTTCGATTAGAAGAAGAAGAACAAAACTGTATTGGTAGAAAGAACTTCGTTACCCTTAAAACGGGGTAATGCCGTGTGGTCTGGCCCCTATTCCAAGGCACCGATGGCCCTCGCCATCCTTTCTGCCCTCCTGACGAGCCTGAGCTGATCCCCGAGGGCGGAGCTGGATAGCAATGCCTCCCACCTCGCTCTCGTGTTATTATCTTCTTGTTCTCCTGCGTGAGCTGTGCACTCCCATGTGATGTGGTAGAGTGTTGGTGTGCCCCCACACCACGGGCATATGTCCTTGTATGCTGTTGGGTAGTATATGTGACATTTATGTAGGTTTATGTATGTGTCCGTTTGGAGCCTGCGTAACGTCACTGAGTCCATGACTGAAAGGTTCCTATGCGGGGCTGGATAGAGCCTTCTGAATTCCCTGTAGTGTTGCAAGATCGCTTGATAACTTGGATCGATGGATGTCGGGTCCTACACCATGTTGCCATGGGCAGCTCGGCAATTAGTGAAACCTCGAGCCGCCTCATCTGCATGGAGGTTCCCAGTAACACCCTCGTGTCCCGGGGCCCATGTTATCGTTTGGGTATACCTGACGTCAAGGTCTTCGTTGATTTCGGTATGTATCCGGCGTGCCCTCGCGCCGATTTGTCCCCTCTGATAGTTCCTACATGCGGCCTGAGAATCTGTGACTATTGTTAGTGGAGCATTGCGCTCTATGCCTTCTCTTATAGCTGAGGCGATGGCTATCTCTTCGGCTTCTAAATGGTTGCTCGGGAAACCGAAGCACAGGCCGCGATTCTCACTTTACGGCTTACGACAACTGCGACCATGTTCTTTGCGTTGGCCTGATATGGTGAAGCATCCGTGAATCGTGCAGTGTCCAAGTATTTTGTTGTTTTGTCTATGTATTCTGCTCTATCTTTTCTCCTTCCTGCGTGTAATGTACGATCCATGTTTCGTGGTATTGGTGATACCCCATACAAAGCTCTAATCTGACAGGGTAGACCTTTGGCATTTTGGTATACTTGTGTGCATTCTCCAAGGCCGATTCTTTGAAGAAGAGCTCTGCCGACTGTCGTTTGCGCCAATCGACTCCTCTGCACTATGAGTTGGGCCTAAGCCAGCTCATGAAATGTATTGTGGAGGCCGAGGGCTAGAAGGTCTTCATTTTAAGTGTTGCGTGGCAACCTCAGGGCTGTCTTATATGCCATCCTTATTATTGTATCAGCCTTTTCTTCTTCCTCCTTGTTCATGGTATGGTAAGGTAGGGAGTACATTAGCCTGCGATTGACCAGGCTTTTTACCAGTCCGAGGGTGTCTTGTTCCCCCATTCCTGTCCGATTATGAGCCACACGGGCTATCATCCGGTTAATTTGTTGCGTTGTTTTTCTGATCGTGTTTAAAGTGTGTAAACATCTGACATTAGATTGCAGCCACATCTCCAACACTCTTACTATTGACCTCTCAGGAATAATTTTCCCTTCCAGCCTGATCTCGAGTTAGAGAGTTCTTTGTTTTTTGGTTTTTGTGAGTCGAATGAGTTCTGACTTCTCCGAAGAGCACTGCAGTCCTCTTTGTTGCGTATAGTTTTCTATTATATTGGCTGCCTGTTGGAGCTTTTCCTCCTTCTCTCCCAAGTTGCCTTTGGTTATCCATATCGTTAATCAACAGCGTATAGGGAATGACGGACGTCGGGGATTTCTTGGAGTTTTTTAGCTAGTCCAATCATGGCTATGTTGAAGAGTGTAGGCGAAATCACCGCACCCTGTGGCGTTCCTTTGTTAGGAGGATGGATGACTTCAGATTCATCGTTTCCTACTTTGATAACTGCTGTTCTCCGGTTGAGGAAGCTTCGGATGTACTGGTACGTCCTTTCACCGCAGCTGGTCTCTGCAAGTCCATCCAGTATCCCTTTGTGACTTACGTTGTCGAAGGCCCCTTTTATGTCGACAGCCATGACAATGTGTTCTCCTGCTTTGGGGACGTTCGTCAATACTTCCTCTTTTAAAAGCAGGAGTATGTCCTGTATTGACAGATGTGGTCGCAAGAAGTGACAATGGTACTTGCCATGACTTATGAAACTTGGGCTTGGCTTGCTCCTCCACAGATGGCGCCTGTTTGTCGTGTCGCGCACTCAGCAGCGATATTCTTTTCGTACGCTTCCTTGAAATCCAATGTAGTCTCAGGCAGGCGACGCCGCTGCAGCCCTTGGTCGCGAACGCTGCACACTAGACGATCGCGGCGCATGTCTTGCAGCTAGACGCCGAACTCGCTTCGCCCGGGCAGTCGGTGCCAATCTGCGATGCTTGCACCGGGCTGCTCACTTCATTTGTGAAATGAGAAGCACTGTGCGATTACCGAAGGCCTCGGCGTGAAGTGGCGTGTGAGCTTTGAAACAATGTCCGCGTAGGGCATCTCAGCCGGCGTCGTCGGTGAACACAACGAGCGAAGGGTGACGCTGCAGAGCACTGCCCGCTGCCGCTACTCCGCGGCCACGCCGTTCGGCGTAAAGCAGAACTGGGGACCCACAACGCAAAACTATTCCAATATGTTTTTATTCCAATCTCCTGACGTGAAATCTGCGTAACCGCCGACGCAAGCATCGGGCGGTCACCCGCGCGGTTGTCTGAACAGACCAATCAAATGCTCTCCTCGTTCATAGGCGGTCACTTTTGTTTGCTTGAAAAATGAATAATATTGCCTACACAGAGCGGCTTGTCTTACCTAATTTGCTCACAAGAGGTGAGCAGCACTTTCGAGTGGAGAGGGATTCGACGAGGCCGAGCCAGTGCACTGAAAATTGATAACCGGATGACGAGGATGGTGCCGGTGTCTGCGATTGGTCCGCTTTCCCTTACTTAGCTTGCGGTGGCTTGTCGACAATCGCAGCTGCATGCAACGGAAGCTTAAGCATGAGGCTAAAACGAATCCTAAGCAAAAAAAGTTGGCAGAACGGGGTCGTAAACGTGCCCAAAATGCTCTAAAACGTTACGCGGCCACGCGAAAACATTTATTACACGCAAATATACCCATTCTCTCTGGCAGGTGTGAGTAGCCAGTGCCTGAGCGATCGGCGGCAGCCGTCGTTTACTCCTTTCGGAACGGGGCAGCCTGCGGCTATTCAAAAGAAAAGTCACTTTTGTTCGGCATATTTTTGCATGTTTAACGCATACACGTCACTCTGACGCGGTGTGTTCTTGCGGTTATGTGACGTCGCTTGAGAGGCAGATGAAGTGGCTGCAACCCGAAAATTTTTGACCAATAGCCGAGGGCTAATTGCGAGAAGGCGTTGATTCAGAAATAACTATTATTCTTTTGTTCGGTCAAATCATGCATAATCAGTGTGTACACGTCATATCAGATGGGGAGCTATCGCGGTTTTCGTGACGTCGCGTGACAGACAGGTGAAGCGAAGGTGGTCCAAAAAAATTTTTACCAATCGCGGAGGGCTGATTGCAGAAATGGAATAGAAATGTTTGGAATAGTTTAACGTTATAGCGCCCCTGTAGACGTTCGCGGAACGGCCACGCTTCAGCGTGGCCTGGCGAAAGGTATTCCACGTGGCCCAGTCGGCCCATAAACATGTTCTGAACGCTAGGCTTAGCTCCCGAAGCCATCTCATTCTAACGGCTGCCGCCACTGCTCACAGCCACTCACCTCCGCTGCCGTCTCGTCACTTGTTTTGCTTCCTTAAAGGGACACTAAAGGTTACTATGAAGTCAAGGTAAAGTGATAAAGCAATGCTCTAGAACGCCTAAGGCGTCAATATAATCGCGAACAGAGCTTTAGTAACCGAGAAATTGAGGTAAATGCATGACACGAGTTGGGAACCCCCGGAGACATTCCGGTACTAGCCTGATGACAAAGGCACACCTCATCAAAATTATGTCACTAGTACTGAACTACTCGTATTAAAAAGATCATTTCATTAGGTTATAAGACGGAAGAAAATGCTGATTGTCTACTTCTGTTCCATTCTAAGAAAAAAATAACATTTTGACGTTACCCTTCAGTAGTATGGCTGGTCGAAAGGTTTCGTTTTCGCTCGACTCTGCGCAGCGCGCACTTTGTAATTTCAGTTGTTACGTTATCGCGTCGTGCTGCGCTGGTTCTGCTGGTTCACGAAACTTGCATTTGGAACAAGCAGCGAGAATGCCACGTCCATGTGATGTCGTGGGATGCGCGAATGGTCCGCGGAACTTGGCCAAGGGCAGTTGCAGCGGCGAATCGAACGTTACTTATCACTCTGTGCCAACGAGTGAACCTCTCCGTTCGAAGTGGTTAAGTGCCGTAACTCTGCCACAGCGCGTTGGCAAAGAGCCGAAAAATCGAATAGTGTGCTCGCTACACTTTCGTCCAGAGGATTACGAGTGCAACGCCGACTTACTGAAGTCGTGTGGAGTGCCTCTCAAAGCAATGCTTTTCCGTAGCGCTGTTCCGTCGGTCTTGCCTGCATTCTCATGAAGTGCAAGAACAAGTGCAGGTCGAAGACGCGCGGTGATCGCGGGCATTTCGTTTTCACGAAGGAAAAGCTATAAATGTGCGAATATGTGCAACCATGACATGCAGTTGCCGTCGTTGTAGTACGCAACGACGCTGGCAGCGCGAGCCCTCAGCAGCAGGTCATGTTCATCAATGCTTAAATCGCTGAAGTCGAGCCCAGCATCGCGAGCCAATGTGTCGCTGTCAGGGTCGTTCATTGCAACGAGCGTCAAAGTTGGCGTCATAAAATAAAGAACCAGGTTATCGTCGCGCGCTTTCCCTTCCGCCAGCCGCCATAGAGTTCCGCTTCCGCGCTGCTGTCGGCTTTGTCTTGGCTCTGTTTCTGGCCGCGCGTTTGCGCTTTGAGCAGAAAAGCCGTAGCGCCGCCTGCGGGCGCCGTTTTACTCCCCGACGGCGCAACGTCACTATGAGAACATGACGTCACCACTCCCCGATCGGAGGGCGGGCGATTTGAACTTCGCTAGAGCTACGCAGACGCTTCAGAACACATTTTCTCTTAAAATAAGTCTCTTCTTCGCATGAAACAAGCGTTTAGAGGTTTCTGGGATGGTATTTCAACAGTCCACGTTGACTTAATATTAACCTTTATTGTCCCTTTAAGCGGTCGCCGTCGCTCTCCACTTCGGCTCGTGACTTCGTCGGCAAATTTTATGCAGGCATAACAGTTTATTAGCAGGCGAGTGGGGCTGTGTACAAGCGCAGAAAGACCCCAAGACCCGAGAGGGTGGCGTTACTCGTGCTCATGGTTGCCAACCATCTTCTCTGATCAATACACGACAACCAGTTGGTTAGGGATGTAGGATTCATTTTATTAAAATTGCGCGAATGCTTGCATCGTCCTTTAATATATTGTTTGCGTCAACATGAATATAAGGCGTTGTTGCCATACTTGCGGCATAGTGAAGAAACCACACATATTGTATAAATCCATACAACTTACACTGTCTTCGGTGAAGAATGCTATCTTTTATACGATCGTGTTGGGAATAACGAATTTGTGAGAATTACAGGCGCTACGGCAATAGGGCATGACGCTTTACAACTATAGCGTCGCTGGAAAACCATGTTTCAGAGTAACTTTTCGACTGAGCAGCCACGGTTGTTCTATGTGTCGGATGTGTCGATCCTCGTCCGGAAATACTATAGTGTACTATATTTCTTTAAACTACTTCATATCTATGCTAGAAATTTAGCTATATGCCAATTGGTAAAACTGGCGAGTTCCGTTTGATGCTATCAAAAGAGCATAATGCCACAATATACATAAGTTCAAGCTAGCTTCTCTTGAAGGTGACAACGAACGTCCGTTTTTTTGGAAGAAGTTCAGAAAGAAAACAGCGCCGCTAAATTCTCCACAGACGCTTTGGCGCTTGCTACCAACGAATGTTTTCGACGACCGATGCGAAAATTCAGAAATGTACAACAACCGAATCAAGCAGGAAACATTTCATCGCGTTTTAGGACAAAAGTAAAGGGCATGATTTATGCGTACTTCTGCAGCCCAGGAACAAATACGAAGACACGTGCTTTCCTGTGAATTTCGCTATTTATTTCTTTAGATTTCATGCGAACTGTGTTGGTGTTGTGCAGAATGTAGCGTGAATTCATAAGGGGATCAAAATTTTTTTTGAATAATTTTTTAATATTTGGGGTTTTACGTGCCAAAACCACTTTCTGATTATGAGGCACGCCGTAGTGGAGGACTCCGGAAATTTTGACCACCTGGGGCTCGTTAACGTGCACCTAAATCTAAGCACACGGGTGTTTTCGCATTTCGCCCCCATCGAAATGCGGCCGCCGTGGCCGGGATTCGATCCCGCGACCTCGTGCTCAGCAGCCCAACACCATAGCCACTGAGCAACCACGGCGGGTGGGGGATCAAAATTAACTTTACCTTGCTGCATGATACAGCTGTTATCGCTGTCATTCAGACTGCGTTTTAGAAATACATTGTTGTTGCTCGTGAACCTGAACCACTGAGTAACGCACTACATGCTTCGGCATGTCTTTTTTTTTTGCACTCTTGCCTTTCCTTACCATAAATATCTACGCCCAATAACTTACTGACTGAGCACCATGTTTTTTTTTATTTCAGACGCCACTCCCCGCGAAAGGATTATAGTTAGGCCCAGGAAGGACCACAAGCAGCGCGACGTGCCACATCGTAAGCAATATAGTCCGTAAGCCGTGTTATGCTTATACGAGTTTCACGCATCTTTTGCATATTTTAGGACTGCAAGTTCCTGCGTGACAACTTGATTCTACGCCATCTCGGCAAGGGACACGCACGGCAGCAGGTTGTTTTCTGCAAAGTCCACAAGAAAATGCGGTGGGACTGTCGTAGCGTAGTATTAGGTTGCGCCAGGAATCGTGGAAGAATGAAACTCTGTGGCACACAAGAATGCATATACAAATGAAATATAGCAGTCGTTAATAATAACATATATGGCCATAACAATGCGATAATAACTTAGCGATCACCTTCTCATGGTGCGTCGGGCCTACTGCCGCTACTGTTTTTCATGATGCCAACATAGCAGTTCAATCGGTAAGCCCAATTTCGCCCAAAAATACAGGCGCAGGTGAAATCATGCCTCGTAACAGTTCCTGAGAAGCACCTGAACATAGACGAAAGCTGAGACAAACAAATACCATTTTCCAGAAAGAAATCGGAGAGTTCGACACATTATCAAACGTCGCATGTGCCTGTTTCTAAATCAGAATATAGAAATGCAGCGTAGGTTGCCGGTTTTAATGCTGCGATTTTATGCACCATTGTTGGTGAAGTGCACGTGGTGTTCGGTGAACATTAAAAACTAGCGCGAGCCTAATGAAAGACCTGTTAAGTTCCTCAATTTTGGCAGTATTCATTTTGGAATAACCCCAATCGAAATTTTGCATGTTTATCGGTACGCGAGTTTAGTCAAACCAATATGCCACACATCGCCCTAGCGCAGCTGTCGAAGCTGATCGCCCTGCGCCAGTAATATGGAAAGGAGATTGTCAGGAAGGAAGGATGGCTCATGTGAACATGAGCCTTCACTGCTGCTATTCAATTTGACGTTGCGAGCGAAAGAATGCAACCGGACAAACGTTGCTGTGAGAATTTCAGTAGGGTGCCTTGAGGC
This sequence comes from Dermacentor variabilis, assembly GCF_050947875.1. NCBI lineage: Eukaryota > Metazoa > Arthropoda > Arachnida > Ixodida > Ixodidae > Dermacentor > Dermacentor variabilis. The sequence continues at coordinate 112,810,388 of NC_134578.1, read as the reverse complement.
GAAGACAATGGTAAACAATATCTGTATGCGCTTCATTTCCTACCGTGCAGGCAGAGGAGACGAAAACCCAGTAGCCACCGTTGACTCACAAACTTTTCTGCTACGCGGTCAGCCTAGCTTAGCACACGCGCATGGCAAGGTAATTCTGCATGAAATAATGCCTCTCGTTACACCCACAGTACCAGTAAGTGTTAGTGATGATCAATTCAGCTTCAGGGTCCCGTAGTTACAATCCATCCCGAATTAGAATTTTAGCTTATACGTAACTTCAGACCACTTGCTGATCATCAGTTTGTTGGAGACGTACATGTTCTTTGTTTGGTGCTAGTTGCTATCGAATACTTCAAATAATATTGTACATTCAATGAGGTTATTAATCTTTGTCATTCAATTTTGACCGGTTTGTTAGGCTTTTATTGTTACGCCTATTGTTTCTTAGTAGCTGTACTGCGCCTACATAGTTTCGTTGCGTATTTTGTCTTATAGGTATTGTGGCCAATCACCTGTAACTATTTTTAATTCTCTACCGCCACCTACCCTCCTATGCAATGCACTCAACTGAGCGTTTTCGCGGGCACTGTAAATGAATGAATTAATTAAGCTGTTCCCTTTTCGTGCTTACATACCATGGAGTCGAGAAAGTGTCACTTGCCTTGAAGTCCTGCATGACTTCATTCCACCATAGAACTTCCCCTCCTCAGTGTGCACCTGACAGTTGCGCATGATGGCAGCAGACATTAAAGCTAGGGCGCGTGAGAGGAAAAAGTGAACGAAAAAAGTGAGCGAAACCATCTGCTGTTTCCTTGAATAAATGACGTGATCGGGAAGACACTCCCTCTTGACGATTATTAGTCATTAAGAGCAGCATCAGTGAACTTTTTGGTCCCCTTCAAGATGGAGGCCTCTCTTAGCTACCCCAAGTACGCCTTTTTGGGCACAGCTGTCTCCGCCTTGTGCCTACAACTTCCTGAGCTCATCAAATCACCTGGATACTTGCCGTCATCGTCTTCTCTTTCTGATCCTGGGTGGGCGTTTTATGACTGACTGATTATTCTTTGATTTTCGCGTTACGTGACCTGTTCTGATGAACTCGTTTCTCATAATAACAAGTGGAATAGCATCTACGCTTGCTGGCTCTTTATTTCATACCGCATGGTACCTGCTTCTTGACGTTACACTTGCCTTCCTTTTTTTTCCTTTTCCTTCCTTTTCCTTCCTTGTTCCTTCCTTGTTTAATAGCAATCGTAGACATCAGCTCTGCCACCTGATTGTTTTGATTACCGTTGATAACTACCAATAGGTAAGGCTGAATTGTAATTATTTTCTGTCACTGTATCTGCAGGAACAACTTCTGCGTCAGTGACCAAGTCTGGCCAAGTGGGTGACAGCTGCAGCGCAACCCGTCCATGCGATGAGGATGGCGAGTGTCTCGATGGCGTGTGCACGTGCCAAGGCGAGGATGTGCACGTGGTCAAGGGCGCCTGCGTCCGCATCTTCACCTCGGTCGAGACGTCGTCCAAGGGCTCCACGGACGCCACCACGCCTGAGGCTTCGACGAAGCACAATGAGCCAAGGTGATGACTTCATTTTTCCGCAGGGGTCGTCTTCGAGAATATAACTGCGGTCCCATTCACGAGAACCCTGCGGCGTCATGTTCCACAGTTTTCTTAGCTTAGGAAAATATTGGAACTTCTAAGGAAAATTACTGACTGTTAGAGGTAATAGCTTTGGAGATCGGAGATTACAAAGTAGGCTCTAAAATTAAGATACCCTGTCGTATGCCTATTGTATAATCGCATTCAACGTTAGACAATAAACATTCTTATAACAAAAATATATTCTGAAATGATAATACACTATATATATATATATATATATATATATATATATATATATATATATATATATATATATATATATATATATATATATATATATATATATATATATGTGTGTATATATATATATATATAGACGCGAAGAAAGGGGGTTAACAGGGGGGGCCGATTTTTGTTAGTCCTATCATAAGAAGCCAAGAAACAGTGACTCGAAGGACAACATAGGGGAAATTACATGTGCTCAAGAAAATTACATAGAGAAACGATAACTTAATGAAAATGAAAGTGGGTGAAAAAACTTGCCGCAGGGGGAGGGGGGGATACGATGCCACAACCTTCGCATTTGCAAAAGGGTGGCATAAAAAGCTGCAGGCCTTTCAATTACTTGTACGTGGCCGCCGCACATTTCAATACCTTGCCGGTGGCGAAGTCTTCTCCTCCTCCTTCGCAACCCTTCCGGTTCTCGCCGATGATAATGCGTAGTGGTGCACCTTCGCTTTTTTACGGTTCAACGTTCTTCGGTTGCCCGCTGCTGCCGCCGTACTTTGCGGTCGTGCAAAGTGTGTCAAAAGGAATCGATTCTGCTATTTTCAGCTGCGAAGCCAAGCTCTGATTACGAGACTCGACGCGGTGGTATACTCAGGATTTATTTCGACCACCTGGAGTTTTTTAACGTCCACAACAACATACGTACAGCGCTGAGTGATTCAAATGCGATACTTGGAGCCGCCGAGCTGGCACAGTTCTTTGTATTACATAGAAGCAAGAGTGCAGGTGATGGATTGCGACATGGATTGGGCACATTGGTAATCACCCAACGCTCACCGGTAAACCAGAGGAGGCCGCCGTCGGGTCTGAGTACAATGTTTCAATGGTTGAGTACATTACATACTCGTTTTTTGGCAAACAGTGCTGGTAGAAATGCGGACGCGGCGCAGGGGAATCTAAACGGCGATCTTTTCCTCAGAGGCGCAATGCCATGGGCACTAAGCTGCCGCGGCGGGTCGGGAAATATGTGCTGCACCCGCGATTCAATATTCGTTTGCGTTTTGCGTCAATCTCCGAAGGTGCACCAGAATATTGGTGCTTTTTCTTCTGTCGTTTGCGGCAGATCCCGGGTATAGTCAGTGCCGTACATTGACAGGTTCGGATTCTTCGCCCAACGCGAAGAATTTGGACCAGTATTAATACAAAAAAAATATGTTTTCGACTCCGACTGTCCGTAAGAGGTGACACCAGCCAATCGTAGTGTTGGGCATGTCGTTAGCGAAAGCGAGCGGCCATGGCAAATGGTTAACTTACGAACGAAGAAAGGACCTTCTTCAATTCTACGCTTGACGTTGCACTGCCGACGAGTTTGCGAGTGGGCCGCGTCGTGTAGAGCGGTGTCGTCGTGAGGCAGCCGACTGCGCTGTTAACGCTGTGGCTTCACGGCGGCCATGCCCGAGGCTCGACTGAGAGCCGGGGCCTCCGAGGTCGTAGTTGTGCGTCTTTGCAAGTAAGAATGACACGGTAAAGGAAAACCACACACTTTCTATTTTCGGCAGCTGTAACGGACATTTCGTCCTCTGAAACATTGAATGTGCCGTGTAAAGAAAGCGCATGAAATTGCCTACGAAGAATTTCCCTCGTAATTCACGAGACAGCTTTCTCTTTTTTCTCCCTTTCAGGAACGTAACTCATCCGTTTGTTCGCATGACACGCCAGCGCACTGTTCAATTGGATATCGGGCACAAGCGTCGCGCAACAACATCGCCTCTGCCAACATCGAACGAAGAGCGTTGAGTTTACATCTATCACGATGGCGACGTCTATTTCAAAGATTTCTGGAAAATTCTGCCTACCAGGAATCTCAAGAAAAATTCATGTTCTATTTGAAGCGTGTGAATAGCAAAAAATGAAATAAAGTGCTATAATGATTGAAATCACGCACTGCTGTACTTGGCATTCAATAGCATTGTTCATTATGCGTACAAGCGGCTGGCGGAATTTCCCGCGATAACTTTTGGTAGACACAGAAATCTTAGATAATTTCAACTCTTCAGTTGCCTACTGAATATCCATGCGCAATTGACAAGGAAATCTGCATTGTGCCAGCGAATATGTGTTCCTGAGAGTCGTTAAGAAATGAAATTTCTATTGCATGTCGTCAAAGAAAGCGCCCAAGATTGTGTAGCACCGACTTTTACACTGGCAAAAAGATGACGAAGAATGAAACAATGATGCAGACGGACGAAGCGCAATTTTGCTGTGCTTGAGAAAAACACATTAACATACAACAAGAAAGTGTTGCTAAGGCGATGTTCGCAGCTTTGTTTCCATGGTCTACACTTCAGAAGGGGTGCCAAACCAACGGTAACCATAAAAGCAGTATCAACACGGAAAACGGCGTTCCTAGAAGCACAGTGAATGCTTGACTGAAGGGTGTGCGCACTCGAAAAAAACATCTGTCCGATTTGGCATTCTCAAATACTTGAATCATTCGCATAAATCAGCTCAATCTAAATTATTGTGGAAAGTGGTATGTAATAATATTGAAAGTTGGCCAAGTTTGTACGCATTCATGTTGCGGAGGGTACAACGCAAAACTGATGTCCAGGAATTTCGGACACTGCCCTCCAGGCCGTTTTTCTAGAACAGCTCAATGTACCTCCGTAATTCAATCGCCAGGCCTTTTTTTAAAAGCAATGTTTCACAAGGTCAACTTTTCTTAGCAATGTGGAGAGCGTACTACTAATAACACACATAGAGACATGTATAATCACATATACGAGTGGGTAGCCAAACGGGCTAAGCCTCGGTTAACACCCGCATACCGACTTTATATTCTTCTCCATAGATCAATTTAAGCATTGTAAGTCGCAAGACTCTCAATCAGACCAGCATGTGACAGCCGCAAAGCAAACAAGCCCTCTTGTGCACGCGGTACTAGCAGGAATATGTACAGCCGTAGATACTGTCGATAAACTTTGTTTGATAGTCCTATTTACGTTCGTTTTTTCATATTTCCGCGAAGTCAACTTGAAGCACAACTGCAATGTAATTTTCTTTAGCTAAATTTGTTAAAACCCACAGTATATACCAGTAAGCCCGATCCCGGCAATGCCAGTAACCTGGTAATTTTATACTTTTTTATGAGCAGCCTCTAAAAAGCATCTGAAGAGACTACACTTCCACCTGGCGGCTAGCGGCGATGACGTAAAGTGTAACACTTGGCCTCCGAGATTTTTCAGCCAGCCAGGCGCAGGCGCGAGTGCTTAATCTCGGAGGTCAGGTCGAGAAGCCGCACGGGCTGTGCGGTATACCTCATGCATAACGTCCTCCGATTGGCAACGGCGGCGTTTACAAAGTTATCGCCATCATGAAGTACTGTTACTGCGATTTCCTTGTGGCGCTTCCACTCGTATGTCAAGCGTCAAATTCTGCACGGAGGACCGTCTATATGTACGCTATGGTATACTATAAGCTTTTACAGCGGTCCACGATTTCCTTTTAGTTGGCCTTTAACTTCTCTTCGCACTTGTGAGTATTACAGGCTTCTTTCGCAGCGCTTTTGTCTGGTAGGCGGCCGCGTTTTAACGCTAAAGCGTTAAGGAGCTCTTGTCACCGAAAAGCCGGTGTCGTTGGGGTCGGCGGCGTTGGCCGTGAGCGAATAATGGCGGAAGGCAATTTATAAATAAGAACAACTTGCAAGATGGGCTGGGTGGGAATCGAACCAGGGTCTCCTGAGTGGGAGATGGAGACGTTACCACTCAGCCATGAGTTCGATGCTTCAAAGTGGGACAAAAGCGCCTCTAGTGAATGCTGTGTTGCCTTAGAAACGGGCCGTACAAAGTTATACTGCGGTGTATATCGGTAATTATGAGCTTGTAAATTACAGAAGTCGCGGTTAAACGCGTAGCCAAGTACGCTTCCGCTACATTTCTTCTGCGCTTGGCGCGCACGCAGAGCCATCTTGCGGCAAACAAAGAAGATCCCCTCCTCGCAATGTACGGTGCTGCCCCGACAGGTGGCGCATCACTCTCCCGCCTTTTTCGACTCACGGTTCGATTCATGGGGGCAGCGTCCGATGCGGGACGCCTTTGACGTGATCGCTGCGCCGTATAGCGTCTTGTGGGAAAACGTCCCCTGCGATGTGTGCCGTACTGCTGGCGAGGAGCCACGCGTCTGCGTGGTGCTCCCAAGCGAGATAGAGGACGAGACCATCGAGGCGTCAGCCCCATGATCGCCTCCGCCTTCATGGTGCGTCGCGGCCCGGCTGTCCGTGCCGATCACAACGTTTTAACCGCGTAGATCGTTTCTGCCTCTGACAAACCAAGTTCTTTGGTTCGTTCTGCTTGCTCAGGCGCAGGTTTTGTCCTTGTGTGAGTCAACAGCATGCCGAGCGAATGAGTCGGCGGTGCGAACGGGGTGCGATAACGCTATTGCGTTCCACTCTTGAAGGCGAAGCTTAAGCGCCCTCCAATTTTTTTTCACCGATACCAAGGTGTCCTTGGTGAGGGCGCGTGCTGCCTCGTAACCTAAGTTTTGAGGCTTAGTCGTCGCCGAGGTCTGCTGTGCATCTCTCGTCGGGAGGCACCGTCTCATCTCACCAGCTCACCTCAGCTTTGACAAGACCGACTCCTACAGTGAGTCCGATCTGCATAATAATAAAGCGAATGGTTGGAGCAGTGCGAGACCTTCGTGGTGTAAACAAGCAGAGAGGCGCATCAAGTCCCTTGTCATGTCATCATCGTCCCGCCATCTTTGTTATGCTGCCGTAGTTGCCGCGCGGTCATCATCTTAGCGTCGTAGTCGTCAAGCTCTGATGCCGTCTACCAAAATCCGCCGAGAATATTTTGTGGCACAATTGTTAAACACGATTATTGTCATCAGCGCTATACTTCGGAAATATTGGTAGTGTCCATCTGAATTAAACGGCCCACAAAGGCTTATTTTAAATTCGCAAGCCTTTATGTGCCTACTCAACGACGAAGCCCACCCCTCCGTCTGTCACGTAATACCAATCGCTATAAAGAAATAAACATCTAAAACTAAATAAACTCGCATGGAAAAACGTCGGTCATGGTGAGTTTCTAACCTACGACCCCACGCTCATAAGCCGAGTATCTTGCCCATTGGCCTCAACACCCATGCTTCCAGAAGACGAATATATGAACCATATGAATGTCTTGCACCGGCGGTACAAAACAAATGCCGAAGAACATTTTCTATGAAGGCTTTGTTGAACGATTTGGTGATAGTGGAATAAAAGCCATCTCTATTACCACATGTAGGGCCGACATGAAACATTGTAGAAATTAGCAAATTTCCCACTTTGGGAAAATTGAATGCCACACAGGCACATCCCTGATGCGTTTCTGTAGCCGCGGAATGCACCTTCCCTTCCATTGGGGTCTTCCTTCACCGACCGAAACAACACCGATCTCCGAGGGCTCATGTGCTTCGCGTAGTGCAACATTGATCGATAAGCAGTTAAGTAGTTGATAAGGATGTTTAAGAGGGATGAGGAGTTGTATGGGTCTCATCACTGTGGATGATGGTTTAACGCGAATGTACAAGATGCTAAAATCGATAAGGGCTTAAAATGATCGGAATAATTCTGATAACGTTGATAAGAACCCACAAGGGTTCTTACGGTACGGAGCGAGTCTGATAAGGCTGATAAAGACAGATAATAGTTGATAATGGCCGGATTATCTCCGATAAGGTCGATAAGGACTGATAAGGGTATCCCAGTGAGTTCAAATCTGAATGAGTTCAAATCTGTGATTTCGCATCGAGCGATTGCATATTCGTCTTTTTCTGTCTCTGGTAATCTATTTATCAAGAAGTTGTTACGTCTGGATATGTTAAGATAACCTATAACTTCACGGAGCTCCTCCGTTGTCTTTGATATGAATGCCCTTATGTCCTTTATTGTGCCGGGAAACCAAAAGACATCATCCCTAATTTCCCTTGGGTACAAGCATGGGTACGCTTTTTGCACCAACCTACGCGAACATATTTATGGGTATTCTAGAAACAGATTTCCTATCGCGCTGCACTGACAAGCCCAACACATACCTACGATACATAGACAACATGCTCATAATATTGGGACATGGTCAAGACAGTCTAGATAAATATTTAGCATTTCTAAACTGCTTTAACCCAACAATAAAATTCCTATCATAATCCTCAAATGAGCGTATAAACTTTGTGGACACAGCAATATACATTGACAATGGGGAGCTAAAGACAACGCCGTATAGGAAACCTTTCGACAAACAACAGTACCTGGAATATAGCAGCCACCATTCCAGGCATGGCAAACAAGGTATCTTTAAAGGCCAAGCCACACGACTACGTCGCATTTGCGTTGAAAACCAAGACTACATAGATAGACTCGATCACCTTAAAGAAGCCCTATCAAACAGGAACCACCCAAACAGTGCCTTTCAAGCAGCCTACACAGCTGCAACCACACTTGATCGAGCCGAGGTCCTCAAGCCGCACCCGAGGATCAGAAGAACAACAACGCATCATCTTACTACTAAATTCTCAAATGCACTCCCAAACGTGAATAACATCCTCAGTAAATACTACCCAATTCTCGCAAGCAACCAGAAACTTAATAAGATTTTTCCCGACCCTCCCAGAGTAGCCTACAGAGGTAACAATAATTTTGAAGATGTTTTTTTGCACGCCAAATTAAAAGCAAAGAGGAAGTTAGGAAGCACTCCATGAGGCCGGCCCAGGTGGTCTAGATGCAAACATAGTCAATCTACTACTACAGTAAAAGGTACAGCGTTGAATTACGCACACAAGGTAACTTCGGCTTTCACCTGCACATCAAGCAACGTAGTCTACTGTCTAGAGTCCGCCGATTGTAGCAAAAAATACATAGGTGAGACTGGACAACAAATTCATACAAGACTCAACAATCAGCGTGCGGACACAAAACACAGTTTACCTAAAGAAGTAGCCACCCACTTTAATGAACATGGTCATATATTTGACATAGCAAGGCTTTATATACTAGAAACAAATGGCCGTTCCCCTCGTGAAAGGAAATATACGGAATCATACCTCATACACAAGTTTATTTGCCTACACCCGACGGGAATTAATTTGGCAAGTGGCAACTTAGAATCATTAAAAGCGGTAACTTAAATCTGCTAAGTATGGACAGCTGAGCTAGTTGGTTATGATTAGCATTATGAAACATCGTTCCAGCGCACAATTGAAAAACGACGAGAAGAGAAAGACAGCACGAACGCCGGACTTCAACTGAATTTTATTCATGGAAAACAGGGCTTTATGTACACAGGGGGAGGGAGTGGGGGGCTGCTAGTGCACAGGACCACTCAAAAATTTTGAGTGGTCCTGCGCACTAGCAGCCCCCCACTCCCTCCCCCTGTGTACATAAAGCCCTGTTTTCCATGAATAAAATTCAGTTGAAGTCCGGCGTTCGTGCTGTCTTTCTCTTCTCGTCCTTGTTCAATTGTGCACTGGAACGATGTTTCATAATGCTAACTTAAATCTCAAATTCTCATATCGTCAATCAAGAGACAAAAAACTTTATGCGACCAACAAACCTTAATTCTTAACCTCACCTAGTCTTCCATTTCGAAAATTTTTTCCTGCCTACTACTCAATTTAATGTACTCTTTCAGGTTTTTACGTTTATATCAACTGTACGACCCCCTTCTCCCATGCACACTTGCCCCCGCCCGCTTCAGCGTTCGTCACCCTCCTATTTATTATTCCGGCTTCGGTTCCCCCTCTCTCTTTTCCTTTTTTTAAATATATTTTTTGAAGCACCCTCACCAACAAATTCCGAAGTCAATATGCCTTTTTCGGCGCCTCAACACAGGGTATCGCCATTTCTGGATGCCGCCATTTCTGAACGAGACCTATGTTGAGCGACTAGGGCAATGCCACTTAAAAGACCATGCCGCTGCCTTTCAGTCACCCCATTCATTGCAGACTCCTTGTCGCTCATCTTAACTACTTCAAAATTACTCGACGCATTGCTGCTATGTTACTCAAGTCACTCTTTCAACTCATGTTTTATTTTTTTTGTTACTCGCTCACTGACCGCCTGACCTGCTTTTCTAATTCCACAAGAACATGCCGCCAGCGACACCCCTGAATGCTTCCTAACCTCTCGCCTCCCCAACGCGCTCCCAGGCCGCCGTATTCCTTAAATATTTCTTTTTTCTCTTTCTTGTTCTTTCTCTCTCTCTTTTATTTGTCTTGCTGTCGCCCTGCTTTTTTTCCGCTTTTCTTTCTTTTCTTTTCTCCCCGCGTTCCCACTCTCCCGCTCTTGTTTCCTCGTCTTGGGAACGAAGTTCACAGACGTCGGGAGACAGCGCTCGTTACCTCTGAAGTCTCTCCTTTTAAAACCAGCCGCCAGCGAACACACCCGCACGTGACGTCACTGCACTAACCTTTTAAAACTAACATGCCGAGGATGACGAGGCCGCCTTTGACGAAGATAGGTCCTCCTATCGAAACGTTGGCCAGCCTTTCTGATGCACTTTATCCCTGTTTACAAACTTTATACCACAGTGTGCTATTCCATCTGTCAGGCCCTTTCTTGAATTTGGGCCACTAATGTTCTTTTGAATGCAAATAAATTATAGTAAGTTATACTCTGACTTCTGTGAACATATATTCTTTTTAAATTTTCATTAGGATCGCCATGGTATTCTCGAATTTTGCTTCGTTGACATCAGTGAGCCCCCTAAAGAGGATAAGAACATCGTTGAAACCTAGGCGCATGGATGGCCTCGAAATCATTACCACAAAGAAGGCGCAAGATAAAGTAGAAGGAAGCAGGTGGAAGAGAAGGTCTTGGGACCAAATATCCCAACACCATTAGTATGATCGATAGTTGAACATTGGTGTGCTGAGCATGGACAAAATGCGCTTAATACAGGCACGACACACGCTCAGATCAACGGCCATGGCGCAATTCCCATTCGTATTAGCCAGCCATATAAAATAACCAAACACTATCAGCAGCCACATGAGACTGAATGCGTACGTGTAACAAAGCAAAATAGCAACTTAGCGCTTCTCTATAGGCTGTTGCTTCTAGTTCAATAGATCCCGTGTAGTTCCGCTGGCTTTTTACTGGTGTGGCCTGGGCAGCAACACTGTCCTCAACAGCCGGCGAGCCTAACACCGCCGACCGTGACCGTGGCTTGGTAGCGAACACAGTGCAGATAGGTTGCCTTCGTAGCTTCATGCCTACTGGTAAAACAAGGAATCAATCCGCGCAGGCGGCAAGCATCGCTGCACCTATAAAAAGCACAAAAGCAACGTAGCGCTTGTATCTTGTCGCCGCCAATCCCGGAGATGTGCTGAACAGTGACCACGTCGTCTGTAATCACAGACTGTGATCGTTTTGCTGCACTACGGAACAAGTTTTAAAAAATCAGGTCGACTGTGGTCACGGAGTCAAACGAGGCAAAATTGGAGCTTGGATGTAAGCTTAAGGCATATAGCGTTGCCAGTTCGAGCAATAATTGAATCTGCGTGTATTAATTCATGCCAAAATATCCCGTGGTGGCGTAGAGGTATAGCATCCACCTCGCGTGCAAGAGGACCCTGGTTCGAATCCCGGTGCTGCTCAATTTTCCACCGGATAAAAGAAAAAAATCGGCGCATTGATAAAACTGCATAAAAAGGCCTGGAGTGTGGCCTGATCCCGGTGACCAGACCAGTACCCCACTCCCTCACCAGAGCAGGATTGGCCAACCTGGTGCAGTGCTTGGCCGCAACCTCCTATATGATACAACAATCAAACGCCGGCCTTCATTCCCCAGCAGCTGCGAAGCAACTGACCACGGTGGCGGTCAGATCTTTGACGCAGCAGAGGGAGCTAAGAATCTCTGGGCGCGGTTAGGCCGTCATTGGAAACTGAACGTGGTAACGTTTAACGCAGAACATTATCTTGTGAGACGTCTCTACTAGTGCTATTGGAGGAATTAGCGGGCAGTAAATGGGTTGTAATAGGACTCTGTGAGGTTAGGAGGACAAAATAAGCATATACAGCACTAAAAAGTGTGCCCGTCCTGTGCTACTGGGGTTTACCGGAGAAACGAGAACTAGGAGTCGGATTCCTTATTAATAAAGCTATAATAGCTGGTGGTTAACATACAGGAATTCTATAGCATGGACGAGTGGGTAGCAGGTCTTGTTGTGAATCCTAATAAGAGGTACAAATTGAAGGTCGTACAGGTCTGGGCCCCCACATCCAGTCATGATGACCAGGAAGTCAAATGATTCTATGAAGACGTGGAATCGGCGATGGGTAAATTAAAAACAAAATGCACTATACTGATGGGTGACTTCAATGCCAGGGTAGGCAAGAACAGACTGGATACAAGTCATTGTGGGAATATGACAGTGTCTAGGAATAGCAGGGGAGAGATATTAGTAGAGTTTGCAAAATAGAATAACATGCGGATATTGAATACCTTCTTCCGCAAGCGGGATAGTCGAAAGTGGACGTGGAAGAGCCCGAATGGCCAGACTAGAAATGAAATATACCTTATACTCTGCGCTAACCCTGGCATAATAAAATATGTGTACGTGTTTGGCAAGCTGCACTGCAGTGACCATATGATGGTAAGAGCTCGAATTAGCCCAGACATGAGGAGGGAACGGAAGAAACTGGTGCATAGGAAGCGGATAATTGAGTTATCTGTACGAGGGAAAATAGAGGAATTCCAGATCTAGCTACAGAACAGGTATTCGGCTTTGACTCCGGAAGAGGACCTTAGTGTTGAAGCAATGAACGACAATCTTATCATTAAGAAGTGTGCAGTAGAAGTCGGTGGTAGCTCCGTTAGATAGGGTACCAGTAAGCTGTCGCAGGAGATGATAGGTCTGATCAAGAAACGCCAATGTATGAAAGCCCCTAACCCTATAGCTAGACTAGAACTAGGCACAACTTTCCATGTTAATCAACCAGTGTAAGATAGCTGACATAAGGAAGTATAATATAGATAGAATTGAACGTGCTCTCAGGAACGGAGGAAGCCGAAAAGCAGTGAAGAAACTAGGAAAAGGCAGGAATCAGATGTGTGCGATGAGACAAAGCTGCCAATATCATCAATAATATGGATGAGATAGTTCAAGTGGCTTAGGATTTCTATAGACATTTATACAGTACCAGATGCACCCACGACAATAATGGAATGGAGAATAGTCTACAGGAATTTGAAATACCACAAGTGGTGCCGGAAGAGATAAAGAAAGCCTTGTGAGCTATCGAAAGGTGGAAGGCAGCTGGGAAGAATCAGGTCACAACAGATTTGTTGAAGGATGGTGGGCAGATTGTTCTAGAAAAACTGGCCACCCGGTATATGCAATGCCTCATGACCTTGAGTGTACCGGAATCTTTGAAGAACGCTAACATAATGCTAATCCATAAGGGGACGCCAAATACTTGAAAAATTATAGATCGATCAGCTTACTGCCCATTGCCTACAAAGTATTTAGTAAGGTAATCGCAAATAGAATCAGGAACACCTTAGATTTCTGTCGGCCAAAGGACCAGGCGGGATTTTCTAAATGCTACTCAACAATAGACCATATTCGCTCCATCAATCAGGTGATAGAGAAATGTGCGGAATATAACCAACCCTGATATATAGATTTCAGTGATTACTAGAAACAGTTTCATTCAGTCGAAACCTCAGCAGTCATGCAGGCATTACGGAGTCAGCGTGTGGACGAGCCGTATGTAAACATACTGAAAGATATTTATAGTGGCTCCACAGCCATCGTGGTCCTCCATAAAGAAAGCAACAAAATCCCAATAAAGAAGGGCGTCAGGCAGCGAGATACGATCTCTCCAATGCTACTCACAGTCTCTTTACAGGAGGTATTCAGAGCCCTGGATGGGAAGAATTGGGGATAAGAGTCCGTGCAGAATACCTGAGTAAGTGCGATTCGCTGATGATATTGCCTTGCTTAGTAACTCATGGGACGAATTGCAATGCATGCTCACTGATCTGGAGAGGTAAAGCAGAAGGGCTGGTCTCAAGATTAATCTGCAGAAAACTAAAGTAATGTTTAAGAGTCTCGGAAGAGAACAGCAGTTTGTGATAGGTAGCGAGGCACTGGAAGTGGTAAGGGAACACATCTACTTAGGGCAAGTAGTTACCGCGGATCCGGATCATGAGACTAAAATAATAAGAAGAATAAGGATGGGCTAGGCTGCATTTGGCAGGTATTCTCAGATCATGAACAGCAGGTTGCCATTATCCCCCAAGAGAAAAGTGTATTACAGCTGTGTCTTACCTGTATTCACCTACAGGGCAGAAACCTGGAGGCTTGCGAAAAGGATTCTACTTAAATTGAGGACGACGCAACGAGCTATGGAAAGAATAATGATCGGTGTAACGTTAAGGGATAAAGAAAGAGCAGATTGGGTGAGGGAACAAACGCGAGTTATTGACATCTTAGTTGAAATCAACGAAAAGAAATGGCATGGCCAGGACATGTAATGAGTAGGGAAGATAACCAATGGTCATTAAGGTTTGCGCACTGGATTTCAAGATAAGGGAAGCGATGCAGAGGGCGGCAGAAAGTTAGGTGGGCCGATGAGATTAAGAAGTTTGCAGGGACAACATGGCCACAATTAGTACTTGACCGGGGTAGTTGGAGAAGTATGGGAGAGCCCTCTGCCTTGCAGTGGGCATAGCCAAGCTGCTGCTGCTGCTGCTGCTGATGATGATGATAACGATTTCAGACCATCCTGCAAGGGTGGATTTAAAATTTATTTGACACCGCATTGTGCGTGCGAACATTGCACCCCAAGGGGACGGCGGGTAGTTTACATAAAATGATAATCAAAAATCACAGACATGAAATAGGTAAAAATCATCATCACATTCAATCTTATCCATATCGGGCGAAATTATGATCCATTCTCTTACGGATCGCTCATGAAAGAGTACCGAAAGAAGTCAGCTCCGAAAAGAAGCGGAAAGACTTTCACTGCATAGGTACGCCTATACCAAATATACGATGTTTAAATAATGTATTTTTGGCAATTCCAGGTTTAGAATTATAAACATTGTTAAACAATGTAAGCTGATTACTTTGTCGACGTTTCTTTTTTTACTTGCCACGATAATTTCTTTCTTTTTCTCTGTCATGCTTAGTTTACTATTATGTTTACCAGAAAAAATTTGACTGCCCTATTCTGCACTTTATAGAGTGTATCAATGAGATCGGCTGAGTAAGAATCCCAACAGGTATAGTCGCATTCATTGCCACTGAAATTCACTCACAGGTTCACTAGTTTTGAGCTTGAATATAGTTTGAGACATCTTCCCCATCAGACTTATTGACTACGTTGGTGGGATGTTGACTTCTTGTAGCAAGAGTTTACTCACCAGTACCAAAATCTTAAGCGTCAAGAGAGTGCAAGTTATATTGCTTGCACGCTGCGTTGCTTAGTCTTGAAGTCATTGTAGAGCAGGTAATGAGGTCTCTGCAGCACGAGGGCACTAATATGGGAGATGAGTTCTACAGGTCGTGCGAGAAGAGTAATTGCAGGTTCAAAAGAAAGGGAGCTACGGCTCATCCCACTGGGAGCCTTCTGATCCAGATAAGGGATCATGTTGGCGATCACTTGGCACAAACCGGGGATGTTGAGAATCTCAACTTTTGAAATTTAGGAAAACAACTGTGCTATGCGAATGACATTTTCAGCAAGGCAAAATGAAGTTCCGACGGTTTATATTGCGGTAAGCTTTGGTACTTGCAATTACAGTAGTTAGGAGCTCGCTGCTTCCGACTCGTAGAGCGCAGATGGCGACGTCAGACATAATGTTTTCAGTGTGCAAAAAAATTTCATAGCATCTTAGGATGTGCACACCGAAAGCAGAATCTGATTAGGCATGCTGTAGGAGTAGACTGCGAATAAAATTCGCGGACCTACGGTTCTTTAACGCGCACCTAAATATAAGTACAGGAGCATTCTAGCATTGCGTCCTCATAGAGATATCGATGGGGGTGCGTAAGTCAAGTACGAAATACATACGTTAATCAAAGTACACGATCTCCGCCATGAAACACTCTAGCAAATCCACCACTGCTGTGGGTCATTGTGCCGGAAGGTATGCTGCATATGCAATTTCCGCTGAGTGACACTTTTCACTTCCTAGCCACCAAGAGATACGACTCGCTAGTTCTTGCTCAAGCATCTTCCATATCACGTTCCTGAAAGTGAATGTTCCCATATTTAAGTAAAGGGGCTATCAAGAGAATCCGAAGTGTCAAGTTACAGGTTTTGGAACATTTCAGAGTCTCTTATTGCATCCGGCGCATATTTCCTCTCAGGGACCCCACTCGCCAGACACAATTCGCATTAACTGAGTGATATCACATGGACAATACATTCTATGATCCTATTTGATAATGAATGAACTTATCGAGGCTTTCATCCATATAAACTTTATTTTCTGTCAAAGATACGTTTGTACCTGAGTGCGTGCAGGTAGCTGACAGTTCGCTAGTGCGACTGCGTCTTGAACAGTAGGGGTGATATGCTCAATGTCAACGTTCTGCAGCATCGATTCTTGAGTTTTTATTACTTTTAGTGGAGTATCTGCAAAGAGAAAAAAATCAACAGTATAGTCATCATTACAAGCAGGTGCTGCTGTTCCTATAGATCCATTACCGTTTACAGCTACCTCGTTTCCTAATAATTACGCCTTACGTCGACGGCCTCGACGTCAAACATCCGCGATTTTGATATTCTAAAGCAAAATATAAACTTTAACACTCATGACAGCTTATTCCTTGCCTTACAAACCATCCCATTGCTCTAATGTATCATCGGTCATCGGCTTCACGTATTATTTGTTAGTGCCTTCTCCATTGACTTGGCGCAACCACTCGAGACGAATAGGCCATGAATGGGCTTATAGTATTGTTGCAGAATATACAATAAGCTTTCTGAGAAACACGGTAAGAAGAGAATAAATACTGCAAATTTTATAGGACAAGTAATCATTATAAAACCAATCATGCTCCTCTTGGACATACCTAAGATTATTTTAAGTTCATTGACAACAAAGACAAGCGAGTGGACGCACCTACGCTTGTCCTCGTCCTAACGGGCTTAAAATAATCTTAGGGATGTCTTACCAACAAGGCCTTACGTCAACTCAAGCGCACTTATAAGATTATAATACGTCTTCACCATCAGCAGTGCGTCCATCATTACTTTTTCTTGTCATTCTTTGTTGCGTGGTTCCTAGCGTCTTCTGAAGCTTCTTTCAGTCCCATAGGTTAGTGCTGGAATAATGCACAAATATTTTCCTTTCTATGAAGGGAGCTGAACTGGCGAGTTTAGATTTAATTACCGTTGCATACCGTATGCACTCCAACCTGGTTTTATTTGGCTGGAAACTTTTCCTCGTGATTCTGATTCCCTGCGACTTCTTGTCCTACACTTAACTTTAGTGAAGGAGTTCCGGCAAGGTAATTCGGGAATAAAAAAAGGAAAATAAGATCTTCCGACTCAATATCGCTGAGGAACGACAGCAGTGCATCTGCAAATTTATTGTCCATCATACAATTGTATTTTTCAGGTGACTACTATTGCGACACTTTCAAGAAGCAACCGTTCGCACCCTTTTGCTTGCTTGTTAGGCTAATTAACAAGTGCTTTCGTCGTTTACAAATATCTACATTTCTTGCCTCAGCCGAGCCCATAGCACCTATTATGAAAGTACCCTACTGCGTTAGTTAGTAATGTGTTTTTCATTACATACATAAAAGCTATATAAGATTGTGCCATAACGAACTTAATTTACATTTTACAGCGACGCTGTTAGCCTCTCGTTAGTCGAGATTTTTCGTGCCCATATCTGTGGGCAAAAATTTGGACCAATCCCGGAGATAGTGCAACACCAGGCCCACCCGCGGCGGGTGTGAAGCAGGCTTCAAGCACTTCGCAAGGTGAAGCGACAAGCGCATATATTCTATGGAGTCGCGCATAAAACATACTGAACGGCACTCGTTTCTATAATGAACAAGCACAAAAGAAGCACGCGAATCCCATTTGATGATAAGGCGCTCCTGATAACAATGCGAAGCACGTAGTGCCCTCCACATACGTTTCCCCGTAAAGATTACTGTTGCGCAAGCTGTCGTGGCGACGGCAGCGTGCGACGTGGGTAGTGATATTACTGTCCTTTTGTATAGAAAAGAACGAGCCTAGCAATAGATTTTATTGTTACTTGTTGCAGTACCTATATGGGCAGCGTTACGATTGACGTTTACGACTGTTTATCCGGCATCCCTTCTCGACGATTGATGCTTCACCAGCAAGCGTGCAGCTATGAAAGTACTGTCTTTTTCTTTAGACCAGAGAGCGCGCTACAAAATCAGCGTAACAAAAGCTGACGAGCGCCCGCCTGGAAGAGACCGGACCCGACATAGACGGTGATACGCCAACAAAGGCGCTCACGTCGAGGCGATCACAGCCGCCGTCCCTCGTGGAAAAAAAAAATCACTGTGAATACCACTCTACTGGAGCCGGATTCCCACAAACGGACAGTCCCGAATGGCGCGCTAATTTATCAATGGGACCATCGTCGACGACTTCCGTGGGAACGACTTCGACATCACATTTGCAGCTTTCCACGTCATTGCCTCGTCAGTGCGGGTGAACATGCAACATTGTACGCGGAGCCCGGCGGGACGATGTCATTGGCGGGATTTTGCGAACGGTTCGACTTTCTTGGTTGTCCGAGAAGGACTAAATTTCTCCGGCTATAGAAAGGGGAAAAAGAAGTGCGTAAAAAGTGGATCTTGAGTACCGTGAAAATGTGCAGCGGCTCGTACTAGCCCTCCTAGTCGTACGGGTGCTCGGACTCGTACGTATGCTCTTACCCATGCAGCTGCTAATACTCGAACTTATGCTAATAAATGGAAACTCTCATCAAGTAAATTTGTAATTAAACCTGTTTTCGCATCCTTGGACTTCGCCGCGGACCTCTTTATTGCCCGGCATCTCGCATGTCACCAGCCACGGAACCGTCGCGGCCGCTCGGACACCCAGTCGCAACAACTGTACGAGAGCGACGCGATACGCTACCCTGGGTACCCGAGGATCAGCGTGAATGCGAGGAGCGGCAATACGATCAGCTGAAGCATGCTGTCAAAATTACTATTATTCCCACAACTACCATTACTCTAAATCATCATTGCTACGCACCATTACTCTAAAGCGATAAGCCGTTGCAACCCCCCCTCCCTCTGCAGTTGTAGTGGTGGTTTTCAACAGCCTCGCAGGGCACGCAGTTTCGCAGGGGCGGGATGTCGAGACAATTTTTTTGCGCCATTCGACTCAGCGCCAATTCCCCTTACTGGAATTGAGCTACAGTAATGTAGGCATCATCATCTCCAGCAGGCCTCTGTGCCATGCCGTCTTCACATCTTCAAAATTATCGTTGTGTATTTCACTTTATTTATCACCATAAGCCGATCAAATGGCTATATTGATCAACCAGAAATAAAGGTTTCATGTCCAAAAGCAGGTTGCAAGAACCATACTGATTCGCGGATGTAAGCAAAGGGGGCTTCAAGCCTCAGTTAGTTACGGGGTTATGAAGACATCAAAGAAAGGATTAGGAGTAAAATATAAAGCCTTCTGGTCCTTTACTTTTACTTGCAACGAAAGTTGAATGCCGCGATAAAAGCATTACGCACACGCCGTATTTCATTCAAAAGGGCAGATGATTGAACAGCGACTCCATCACATATAAATAGGAGAGGTGCTCGAGAACTGAGTCGCTCCCGCTGCTAGAAACTCCTCGCTAACAGGCATATCGCCACAATAAACTTTTATAAGTGATGTTTCTCTCTGTTAATATCAATTTTAAAAGCATGCGCGCAAATACAGCATTAGATAACTAATACTTCAGCAGAGCTCTTGCCGTCTTACTAAATACGCTTTAGCAATAGAGGGTCTATGCTCGCTGCCATTCAATAAAGTACGAGAAGGCAGTACTTTTGTGCTGCTGACCGCGAAACGAACGGATATGGTGAAAATGTCGGTGACACTTGTTGTTACGATCTGTGTAACGGAGGTTCTAGGACATCCACCTTGCAAGACCCAGCTACTTGGACACCTACCTTGTAAAGAAGCCAGATAAAGGGCACACTTGTTTTCGCGGCACATGTCCACAACCTTGAAAGAAATAAGAAAGGTGCATCATTAATCGTTTGTGTACTAGGGACAACTAGATTCTCTTATTTAGTTGAAGAGAGAACCAATAATTTAGGGCCGAAGATACTGCACGAGAGAGGGTATGTATCTTAGCAGTTTTGTAGGTCTGTAACGTCTCATGGGTTAAAGATGGCCGGAGTTCCTCCATCGCCACCTTACTAGTGAACGGCATTACTGCAGCTTCCCTGTTAAACGACAAGCGGCAACTAGAATGAACAAAGGACAGTTAATGACGTTATTTCTTGAGCGCGCACAAGCTATATGTTTTGACACTTACCACGCTAGTCTTACAGAAGACGACGACATATCAAGTGCCACATATCACCTAATCATATGAAACGGAAGTCAATTGATCAAAGTAAAAATGTTTAATCGAAACGCAGGCGTATTAAGGTGCACCAAAATGAAAGTGAACGAACAGGTCATTTGTCGCAAGTGGGCACAGAACACTGATCTCCGCATTGCGCATGCTGAGCACGCGTTATGTCATGTGCCCAAGTCCACAACAATTGTCCCACGTGACATCCCGTGAAAACCTTCTACAGCCTGATCAACACATTGCCCGGTCGTTTTTTTTTTTTTTGTTGAAAACTAAGTAATCATCCAATTACGATGTACTTTCGTGACTAGCCGGGTTACCTCGCAGCGTGTACGTCTGTCAAAATTTTCAAAGTACATAATCAAGGTTACCCGTAGACTATTAACCGCTATCTATATGCCGAAGCACTTGTCAGCCAATGTTCTTTACATGCGTGTAGTGTGTTGTCCCAAAACAGAGAGGAAGTATAGTTCTTACAAGACCAAGAGCGCGAAGTCCACTCGAGTCGATGAAACTGATAGCTGAGCAATCCATCACAATAGCACGTGTCATTTCAGCTTCCTTGGTGGCTTCTTCCCTGAAATAATACAGAGAGACAAACATTTATTATGATGGAAAACCTGAGAGGTCAGCCTGAATGCGGTTTCTGACCTGCTACTTAGCACTGGGGAAGGTAAATGGAAGAGTGAGAGAATTGCTAATCATGCGGACGTAAATGCTGGCGATTGAACATTAAAAGCAAAGACACTTCCGAGTCTCAAAGAATTTGATAAGAGTATTTAGAACATCACACCGACGACAAGAATCTGAGCACGGTCCTACTAGACCTTCTTCAGAAAAAGGTCGATTGGTGAACTTGGACAGATGTTGTAGCAATGATGTTCTTTTCATCGCACAACGTGGGCTGATGCGCAAGACGTAATAATAATAATATTTGGGGTTTTACGTGCCAAAACCACTTTCTGATTATGAGGCACGCCGTAGCGGAGGACTCCCGAAATTTTGACCACCTGGGGTTCCTTAACGTGCACCTAAATCTAAGCACACGGGTGTTTTCGCATTTCGCCCCCATCGAAATGTGGCCGCCGTGGCCGGGATTCGATCCCGCGACCTTGTGCTCAGCAGCCCAACACCATAGCCACTGAGCAACCACGGCGGGTGTTGTGTAGTGTCGAATATATTGCACTGCCCGCAGCCTTGACTGTACGCACGGCCAACAACGTGCAGGTAGAGCCAAGTGAACGCTGCACGTAGTCGCACTCTGTCCAGTAAGCTTCCGTTACTTATTTTGCTCGTGGGCTTAAATTTCACTTTATGGCCTGGGTCGATATTCTGGAGCGGCACGATGACGGTCACTTGGCAGCGCCTATCCTGCTTCAGTGTTTTCGTGCAATAGTGTGTTTACTAGAGCATTATTGCCTGATCGAAAAATTTGATGGACCCGTGCATGGAATTATCGTGTACGATTTTTCCCTACTGTAAGTTTCCCCAACGCTAATAAACTGGGATGCAAGAAACACAAAAACAGGAGCAGCGCTGCACTACAAGCTTAAATGTTATTCGAAATTCGATATCTTTAAAATTCGTCCAATCGTGATCGCCATGACAATCTTTATCTTGGCGGTAACAACACGCATGCTCTTGAGCACAAGAAATTGTCCCGTGGCAGAGTCCAGAGCGAATATACCAAACGCAATCAATGCCTTATCACTAGCAGGAAGCAGGCACTAGATCACAATTCCGTATGGTTTCATATTCTATAACGAGCGAACGCAACAAACACGAAGTGCTCAGTGGGATGAAAACGCAGACCAGCTGCAAGGCTGAGAATGGGAATGAACGCTCAGTGTGCAACTAGCTCTGCAGCGGCAAACTTTAAGGGTGGCGAAAAAAACAAAGGACTAAACAAAATGTGATAAAATTTGTCTTTGCCACACTCGGAAACGTGGACACAAAAAAGGTGCTCTGTCAAACAGAGAGCAGAAACCGCCTTTTGTTGAATTGCACAAGTGATAATGGGATCATAAAGAACAGTGACTCAAAGGTGGTATTCGATAAAAGTGAGCTCGTCTTCCGAGAGAAGCATCGATGGCTTACTTACACATGTGCCTCCAGCTTTGTTGATGAAAAATGCCCTTTGCAATCCGTCTTTCCTGGTATTCAAGAACCTACTTCTCCGAAACTCAGGTGCGTAACCACATCTTAGATCAATGGCCCAAGTGGCCAGATTTGTTGCTTACACTTAACATTCGCCCGCGTTCTCAGTCAATAAAACACCAGCCTTTATGGCTGGTGTACTTCAGTTTACAACTGAGCGGAGTTTCATATACAATGCTTGCTTTACAATCGATAACATTGTTTTGTGTCTTTACTGCGCGTTTTGGGCTTTCTCTGGCATATGGAACAAACCTTAGACAGCTTCATTGGGTTAGAAAATACCACGTTAACATTAACATTGAGGGTCCTTTTGATGCTGTGAAGAACTGTGCGGAGGTAAGGAATTACGTTCACTCGCTTCCTGTCAATTCTACTCTTTTCACACCTTGGCTGTTTTCGTTCCTCAACAGGCTTCTCGCTCACAGATGACACAATTAAAGGTAGGTAGTCGGAGTTCATCAAGCGGGCTACGAGGGATGAGAAGCTCAATTGCACTAGATGTGAATCATTAACGAGTCGTTGAGAAAGTCATGGAAATACCTCTTTGGGTATTCTTTCAGTCGGTACTGTCGAATGTTACGAGGCCTTTCATGGATCTCAGGCTGTACATCAAACAAGCGCTGTCGCTTTCAAACGCAGGCATGAATGTAAAAACTGGATAGAGTTGTCGGCAGGCTTCTCAAAGGTAAACCTCAGTCCAATACCATACTTGTTAAACGTCATCATCATCATCAGCCTGGTTACGCCCACTGCAGGGCAAAGGCCTCTCCCATACTTCTCCAACAACCCCGGTCATGTACTAATTGTGGCCATGCCGTCCCTGCAAACTTCTTAATCTCATCCGCCCACCTGACTTTCTGCCGCCCCCTGCTACGCTTCCCTTCCCTTGGGATCCAGTCCGTAACCCTTAATGACCATCGGTTATCTTCCCTCCTCATTACATGTCCTGCCCATGCCCATTTCTTTTTCTTGATTTCAACTAAGATGTCATTAACTCGCGTTTGTTCCCTCACCCAATCTGCTCTTTTCTTATCCCTTAACGTTACACCTATCATTCTTCTTTCCATAGCTCGTTGTGTCGTCCTCAATTTGAGTAGAACCCTTTTCGTAAGCCTCCAGGTTTCTGCCCCGTAGGTGAGTACTGGTAAGACACAGCTATTATATACTTTTCTCTTGAGGGATAACGGCAACCTGCTGTTCATGATTTGGGAATGCCTGCCAAGCGCACTCCAGCCCATTCTTATTCTTCTGATTATTTCCGTCTCATGATCCGGATCCGCCGTCACTACCTGCCCTAAGTAGATGTATTCCCTTACGACTTCCAGTGCCTCGCTGCCTATTGTAAATTGCTGTTCTCTCCCGAGACTGTTAAGCATTACTTTAGTTTTCTGCATATTAATCTTTAGACCCTCTCTTCTGCTTTGCCTCTCCAGGTCAGTGAGCATGCATTGCAATTGGTCCCCTGAGTTACTAAGTAAGGCAATATCATCAGCGAATCGCAAGTTACTAAGGTATTCTCCATTAACTTTTATCCCCAATTCTTCCCAATCCAGGTCTCTGAATACCTCCTGTAAACACGCTGTGAATAGCATTGGAGATATCGTATCTCCCTCCCTTACGCCTTTCTTTATTGGGATTTTGTTGCTTGCTTTATGGAGGACTACGGTGGCTGTGGAGCCGCTATAGATATCTTCCAGTATTTTTACATATGGCTCATCTACACCCTGATTCCGTAATGCCTCCATGACTGCTGAGGTTTCGACTGAATCAAACGCTTTCTCGTAATCAATGAAAGCTATATACAACGGTTGCTTATATTCTGCACATTTCTCTATCACTTGATTGATAGTCTGAATATGGTCTATCGTTGAGTAGCCTTTACGGAATCCTGCCTGGTCCTTTGGTTGACAGAAGTCTAAGGTGTTCCTGATTCTATTTGCAATTACCTTAGTAAATACTTTGTAGGCAACGGACAGTAAGCTGATCGGTCTATAATTTTTCAAGTCTTTGGCGTCCCCTTTCTTATGAATTAGGATTATGTTAGCGTTCTTCCAAGATTCCGGTACGCTCGAGGTCATGAGGCATTGCGTATATAGGGTGGCCAGTTTCTCTAGAACAATCTGTCCACCATCCTTCAACAAATCTGCTGTTACCTGATCCTCCCCAGCTGCCTTCCCCCTTTGCATATCTCCTAAGGCTTTCTTTACTTCTTCCGCTGTTACCTTCGGGATTTCGAATTCCTCTAGACTATTTTGTCTTCCATTATCGTCGTGCGTGCCACTGGTACTGTATAAATCTCTATAGAACTCCTCAGCCACTTGAACTATCTCATCCATATTAGTAATGATATTGCCGGCTTTGTCTCTTAACGCATACATCTGATTCTTGCCAATTCCTAGTTTCTTCTTCACTGTTTTTAGGCTTCCTCCGCTCCTGAGAGCATGTTCAATTCTATCCATATTATAGTTCCTTATGTCAGCTGTCTTACGCTTGTTGATTAACTTCGAAAGTTCTGCCAGTTCTATTCTAGCTGTAGGGTTAGATGCTTTCATACATTGGCGTTTCTTGATCAGATCTTTCGTCTCCTGCGATAGTTTGCTGGTATCCTGCCTAACGGAGTTACCACCGACTTCCATTGCACACTCCTTAATGATGCCCACAAGATTGTCGTTCATTGCTTCAACACTAAGGTCCTCTTCCTGAGTCAAAGCTGAATACCTGTTCTGTAACTTGATCTGGAATTCCTCTATTTTCCCTCTTACCGCTAACTCATTGATCGGCTTCTTATGTACCAGTTTCTTCCGTTCCCTCCTCAGGTCTAGGCTAATTCGAGTTCTTACCATCCTGTGGTCACTGCAGCGCACCTTGCCGAGCACGTCCACATCTTGTATGATGCCAGGGATAGCGCAGAGTATGAAGTCTATTTCATTTCTAGTCTCGCCGTTCGGGCGACTCCACGTCCACTTTCGGCTATCCCGCTTGCGGAAGAAGGTATTCATTATCCTAATATTATTCTGTTCCGCAAGCTCTACTAATAAGTCTCCCCTGCTATTCCTAGTGCCTATGCCATATTCCCCCACTGCCTTGTCTCCAGCCTGCTTTTTGCCTACCTTGGCATTAAAGTCGCCCATTAGTATAGTGTATTTAGTTTTCACTCTCCCCACCGCCGATTTCACATCTTCATAGAAGCTTTCGACTTCCTGGTCATCATGACTGGATGTAGGGGCGTAGACCTGTACAATCTTCATTTTGTACCTCTTATTAAGTTTCACAACAAGACCTGCCACCCTCTCTAATGCTATAGAATTCCTGTATGTTACCAGCTATATTCTTATTAATCAGGAATCCGACTCCTAGTTCTCTTCTATCCGCTAAGCCCCGGTAGCACAGGACGTGCCCGCTATTTAGCACTGTATATGCTTCTTTCGGCCTCCTAACTTCACTGAGCCCTATTATATCCCATTTACTGCCCTCTAGTTCCTCCAATAGCACTGCTAGACTCGCCTCACTAGATAACGTTCTAGCGTTAAACGTTGCCAGGTTCATATTCCAATGGCGGCCTGTCCGGAGCCAGTGATTCTTAGCACCCTCTGCTGCGTCGCAGGTCTGACCGCCGCCGTGGTCAGTTGCTTCGCAGCTGCTGGGGACTGAGGGCCGGGGTTTGATTGTTGTGTTCATAGGAGGTTGTGGCCAAGTACTGCACCAGGGTGGCCAATCCTGCTCTGGTGAGGGAGTGCGTTACCGGTTCTGGTCACCGGGATCAGGCCACACTCCAGGCCTGTTTGTGCAATTTTATCAACACGCGGATTTTTTTTTAATCCGGTGGAAAATTGCCGGCACCGGGATTCGAACCACGGACCTCTTGCACGCGAGGCGGGTGTTCTACCTCTACGCCACCGCTGCGCCTTAGCGTACTTATCACACAATCAATAGTACTGTCATGGTCAGAATTAAGAACATAGTTATTCGAAGCTAGGAAATCGTCAGCATGTATAAAATAATGGACCACTCGAGAATCTTTCAGACAAGAGTGGACGCGCTCATCTAGACATGACAATAAGTTATCACACAAAGCAGGGGTGACAGGCCAATCAATACAAATGCGAACTTCTTTCACGTAATGTTTGTCTTCAACACTGATAACAGCGAACTGAAGGTAAAGTTCCAATAAAATCATGAAATTTTCATTGCTGATGTCGGACCAAATTTGCAAGTCTGCTACTTCGGACTCCTCGATCTCGCTTCTATCAGCACGAAAATGTTGCGGGTGAAGCGCTGAGTAAGCAAGTTCTTCTATGTCAGTGAACAAGGCCACACCTTTCTGCCATGTCCTCCAGGGGATCTGCCGCCGCCTATGAACTGCCAACACGGAAGGGATCATACCGGAGTTACGATACAAGGTGGAGCTGTAGAAAAACAGTTACAATGTTGTGCCACGCGCGTCGTTCTGAAACAATAGTTCGAAAAGGGCAGACAGGTTTGTTGGTTTTCGCCTTAAAAAGATTACCAAAGCACATTTGCCTGCTTTTTCAACTGTTTTCCTTAGGACATCCAAAGCTGTTGGGAGGTTTCCTGTTTACGGTGAGTGTGAGTGAAGGAACACATTCACCAACAGGTCGTCCTCCTTCATCACCTGCCGCCCGATCCGCGATAGTCCGGACCAAAGCCAGAAGCTGATGTCGTTGCTTGCGATGTTGATAGCTAAACTTTATAGCTTATGACGCGATGATTCTTTCCGCTCACGAGAATGCGTGTTTTCACCTGCATAATTAACAATATCATGGCGATTGCGATAGGACGAGATCTTAAACACATGGTCCTTCGTATGAAATTTCAGTTGGTAATATACCACTGGTTCTCTGTATATGGGTTTCTTACGTCCGCGTTTATTTGCGCTGGTTAAATCGGTAGAATGTCGCACCAACTGACCCAACCTGAGGTACTCCTCAGTCATTTTTCCCTCTTCGTAGAGGATTTCATTCTATATAAGCCACAGTGCCATGGAATCCACTGAAATATTCAACGATGGCCTGTTCTCGCGGCGAAATTCTGCAATTCTGCCACATTTTGGGGATGGAGACAGTAGGGTTGCCGTTTCAGGACACAATCCATCATTGACAACGATGAATTCGCTTCACGAAATGTAGCCCGGACTTGAGGCACTTCCCTCGATATAAAAAATAGGCAGAATGAACGGATTTGATTGATGACAAGTCGAAAGACACAAAAAAGGACGAGGCAAAAAGTTCCTCTTGGATGATTACAATATGAAGCATTTATATAGCGCCTGTAAAGATCTTAAATGTCCGAGATAGTTGGTAAGCTTTTGTTGAAACAGTTAATTCGGTCAGCACCATTCGCCCCTTCTTTCGTAGTGTAATTTTAGATAATATATGGGTCCTCTTAGGAAGAAAATAGCACAGCTGATAAGAAAAACAGAAACAAAAACGCCGTAATTGTCAATACTGCAAACATAAAAAATACACATTGTTCCCTGGATGATTTAAAACTCTCCGAATACCGAGAATATATTCAACAATATACCTGATCACTCATACATTGCGCCACCACGAACATAGTAGGTCTATTGTTCCACGTTTCGTCGAGTACAGAACAAGTATAACGCTAGTTCATTGCAAGACTGGCTAGTTCTCCAGCATAATGATCCCAGAAATCACAAGCATTCTAAGAAAACCTTAAAACATGCCATGCTGCTTCGGGGTGGGAAAACAGCGTGCTGATGAGGAGTGTCCAAGTGCCTTGAAAATTTTTTCTCCTTGATTATTTTGACAGCCAACTTTCATTCCAACTTGCCCCTGGATCATGAACTGGACAGTCTGTTGAGGGCTTATTATAAAACGTTTAGTTTCTTTCATTTAGAGCGAAAGCTGTATATGACTAACCTTCCGTAGCTTTCTCGGCTTCCGGCAGCAAAAACGGACTAAGCGATTTCTAAGAAACCCATACGGATGCAGTGCGATGGCGCAGGTGTCAAAATGTGGAACAAGTTAGAACGCTCGAACAATAGCGTGACGTCAAGGTTACCGCGGTATATAAGCAGGAGAGGTATCGGTGCTAAAATAGTTGCGTTGTCAATGGGGTGAATACGCGTAGTTCGTACACCCGAAGAAGAACATGCGCACGAGGAGGGCTGAACAGCAACGAGAATGTAAACGGCGCCGGCGCGAAACTGCCACCGACGAAGAACGTTCCCGCGATGCTGAGCGAAAACGACAATCACGAGCCCCGGCACCTCTCAACGAGCAACGACGCCAGCCTCGCAGCGCAAAATATGACAATCATTCCACTCTGTGAAGATGTAACGGCAGCGAAAGCACATGGCTTTCCGCTTGAGAGCTTTGACTATCGTCAGCTTTCGCTGTCATTCTATCTTCACAGAGTGGAATGGTTGTCATTTTCTTTCGTATTTCCTGGAAATATTTAGCATTTGGGCGCATGCCAGCCGACGGGACAAATGCAAAAGTATTACTTCTGTTGAAATATGGCACGGACAATTCATTGAAAAATAATAATCTCATTTTCCTAACCTGCATTTGCTCTATATTAGTTATGCACGTCTTAGCGTCACTGATACAATTTGTTTTCTAGTTAGAGCTATCGTTCTCCTAATAGGGTGGCTTGATAAGGAGTTCACCAAGCCAACGTCATTATCTAGATTTCTCTAAAACGTCTGGTCATCTTGCTTTGTGGCCAAACCAACCATCCTCCACCTTGATTCCATAAACCTGCCATGACTTCGCTATTTCCTATCTTTCCACCTGCAGATTTCTGTCGTGAGCAACATTACATCCTCTCCGTTAGGTGTGAGGTCAGGTGTGCTGCAGACAAGCGTCTCCAGCCAGTTACTCTTCGCTGCGTAATAAATGAAATAGTTGACTAACATAACAAAGCAGAATTAGCGAGTCGGGCATGATTGCCTTATCTGTCCAGTACACCATATTATTCACAATCATATTGCGCATCAAAGTTAGCCGGACTTGATTCATTGTTGATACATCGTGTAGCAAAATGCTCTGGACATCATACTGTAATGTAATGTACTGCATTCCTAAGCCTAATAACTTGTATAACATCTTACAATCTAAACCACACTAAAGTGCATAAGGGCTGCCTAAATGAGTACTTAGCCGTTCAGCTAAGACACATTGACTTTGTTCGTAAGCACTCAGGCGCTCACCTCGAACTCAATTTTTTTGTGGTGTGCATGCGAACTGATGCAGTTCGCCTAACTATTATACAAGTATCATACGACCCACCAGAACACACACTAAACTGGAATACGTATGAAAGTCATGGTCTCGCCATAATCAATACTTAAGATTACGGTAGGAGCAATTTTGAACACGAAAGATTAGTTTGATGCTCAAAACTACGTTCTTCAAGCTAGCGCTACTCTGATAAAACATGACTTCTACCCGCAACCATTCAATATGTGCTGCACTATGCCATGCTATCTGTTTCAAACATACTACTATAGCTCGTCACCACATGAATTCTAGCCTTAACCTCCCTCCGTTTGATTACCGCATCAGATTCACAATATACAGTTGAAGAATAGTGTTTCAAACCACGCTTAAAGACGTTACGTACTAATAAAATAGCGTTGCCTCCACTGCACATTTTCCGTACGTTAGTTGGTTTCTGCGGCTTAAGTACGGCTATTTTAACGCAGGTTGTCAGGTGTAAGTACGTAGTGTTTAGGCACACCGAAGATAGCGCTCTCTAACATGGCGGCGCCCATGGCTGCCACTTCAGCCAGAATTCTAGTGATGGCTGCACACTCGCTACCGTCGATATCAAGTAACGGTTAAAATGATGCTTCGCGTCCTTGAAACGTGCCTGAAGCTTCATTTATTAGTGCATAGGATTTCATAGATTGTAAGGCGATTACGGCCTCCATAGGCCTAACGAAGTTAGCACAGAAGTCACAAGATGGTCGCTAATGGATCATCTTGATCATGTTTGGCACAAGACACCAGACGGCGTCCTGTCTTCCAACGTCTTGCTTACGCTTGCGTTTTCTGTACGTTAAACTG
Organism: Dermacentor variabilis; assembly: GCF_050947875.1. NCBI lineage: Eukaryota > Metazoa > Arthropoda > Arachnida > Ixodida > Ixodidae > Dermacentor > Dermacentor variabilis. Next base: position 112,779,764 of record NC_134578.1, on the reverse strand, counting down.
TACATTTCATAAGTACGCGCATTGTAACGTCCCACAAGTGCGCTTGCGTTTAACGCACGTAAAGCGAGAGACGGTGTTCTAAAGCTGTCGAGTGACTTTGGCTTCTTACGCAACTGTCGGCACCCACGTGAAGACGAGTGTGACCTATTTACCGTGACTAATGCTTTTCATGTTGACATGTCTACACTGCTCTTCCTTTTTGCTGCCAGGTTTTCACCATACTACCAATATAGTACTGTTACAAAGTTATCGGTCGACGCAAGATGCGCCTGCATGTAACAGAACTTTCTCGAACGTTGTCAGCAATTGTATGGAGAAAAAGTCTTGTCTAATGAAATTGCGTGCGCGAAGTGATAGTGGGGTACATTTTGCATCGTGCGCAAATTCCAGCAATTTCTCTAGAAAGCACCATGATTCATGGATAAACAGCCGACACTCCTGAGTGTTTTATCAGGACTGACAAATGGGCGGGGGCCTCCATCGCTGTGCTCGGAGTGTAACATTTTTTTCTCTGGGTGCAAGTTAACATTATAAACAGTTAGATTCGAGACTAACATCTTGCCACTGACTGGTTCTTCCCTGTAGCTTCAACGTGACGATATTTCGGTAAGCTATAGCGGATGATGTCGCTTGGCTTTCAAACCACGAAAACTTTATAGAAGCATTCTGACAATGTACTCAGCTGCTGTTTGTTTTCCTTACAAAATGTGCAGCTCACTCCAATTTTTTAAACTGCTCTGTTCATTTGTACAATCTATTGTGTGCTGTCTGGCTTTGCTGCAGTATTTTGCGCAACCAAATGCTACTGCTCCCCTCTTACTCAGTGCCCTGTGTAGGACATGGAAAGTAGCATAAATGAAGTACATTTTGCGGGTGCGCAGTGTGAATAGCTTTCAAAAAAATAAATGCTGCAATATTCTTAGGCCGTTGCTTCCCAACTTCACAACGTGATCTTTCGTTTAGAGATTCCTTTTACAGGATATTATGAGAAATAGCCTTGCCGCAGAATATGTTGCTGAAGGAAGTCACATTTAGAATTACGAACAGAGTTTTTAGCGTGTGCGTTCATTGGAGCGGTTGAAGGTATGAGGTGGGCACAGCAAGCGTAGCTTCGTTTTAACGTGCGTAGTCTTAGAAATGAGACTGTAATTAATTTTAATTCATGCAAGGTACTTATACCTAATAATACAGAACAATTGGGTATTAAACATGCAACGTCGTAGTTCTGCTCATGTGCAGCGCCATAAAATGCAAAAAGATAATTGAGGCAGCCGCAAAAGAGGTCAAGGTCCACTGCTGGTATGAGCCGTGTTAGCGCTGCAAACAATGAGGCTGTGATGATTTTTATGTACTTACACTGCTTGTAGCCTCGTGGAGCCTTCCTCAATCTTGGATTCATTACGCTTGAAGAAGCTCAGAATATCGGCAACTATGTTGTGGTGCGTAGCAAAGCAAAGAGGGCCACTGAATCTGTAGATTATCACTCTGTTTTCCTAAGTCGTTGCACAGGAAAGAAAGAAGAGTTAATAAAATCATGCCATCGTATTCTAGGTGCTCATAAAAGTGAAACTAGTAGATATGAATGTCACCAGTTCACGAAAATGACATGACATAATGCCATTTTTATTTGTGTTTTAACATAGTGGGGACTTTAGTAGGGACTTGTTCATGTAGGTACTTGCGTTATGATTACGTCGTGCAGCGTTATAAAGTACCATTTTGCACACATGGTCTGGAGCGTCACCTGTATGCATCATCAGCTACCATACATGAAGGTTATTGTTTTCAGGCAATAAGGAAACTCTACTTACTTCTTCCATATTTAGCGATGGCATTACCACATTGGTTCGGTAGGCATGACTTTCTGTAGCTGAACGTGAGGACGCCGGTGTGATAACCAGCCAATGCGGCCGCGTTTACGTGGTCACAGAATGCAAAAACATGACGTAGGCGTGTTACAGTGCTATTCAACAACATCAAACTACCTCCACAGTTGCAGCCGTTCCACAGGGCAGTTTCGTAGTGACAGTCAAAACAACCACAATATTTACAGATGTTATTGGCACCATACGCCCTACCTGAAAAGACTATATAATGCCCGCAAAAGCGCGGAGTTGCACGATAGCTTTCGATGAAGCTCGCATTCTTTCATTCGCCAAAGACAGTAAGGTGGCTCAAAAACAGTAATTCATCGCGTATCCATGGCCACTAAGACCACGATATACTTGCATATGCTGACGTCACTGCATAGCCGGAATTCGGTACATTCTATGAATGGACGGCGGCCATAAGGCTGCTGCTAAAGTTGGTTTATCTTTTCGCGTTGATGTTGGCATTATATTATATTTCTTCAAGAGCGTTTCAATCAATATTGCGGGATCATGTACGAACAGTAGAAAGTAAAATCGTTTATGGCTCGAATTAAGCTAGTAAGAAGAGTAAAGAGCGACTTAACACTCTAGCCGCACAAATATTGAGAAGGATGTGTCCACAATGTGTGGAAAGGGCTTCTGCCAGAACGGACGTCGTGGGGACTTACGTTGTGAAAATCTCGTGGTATGGTCGAATGTCTACCGCGCCGTTACGTCAACCGATGTATTGAGAAAGAATTTGTTCGTAATACACATCGGCGCACTTTGTTTTGTTTAAATGTGAGCTATAATGGCCTTAATTGTCCACTCACGTCGCAAAGCTTTCGTTTCCTATGGAGGCGACCAGGCAATTCATCCTTAGTGTTTAGCACTGGTGGTGCCTGCTTGAACAAATCGCCCCGGACATCTGTTCATTGCATTTGTCAGTTAAAGAATATACTTGAATCCAATGAATGCAATGTATGGTGCACTCGTGTGAGCGTAATAACACCACACTTTATAGTATAGGCTTTCGTAAACTTATCAGTTTGTTCGCAGGGTGGTAGTAGACTCGTCAATAGATGATAGCACTGAAATTTCCTCACTTGAGGGCTAGATTGCTTGATAAGTTTGAGACTTTCGTTGAACAAAGCTCGCGAAATTTCTTTTCCTTGTGCCCGATCAAACCGGCAAATTCTTGAATTCAATTTGCCTGACAAATTCATTCTGCGACAATAATTTTATAGCTTCCGGTCAGGCCCTCTGGATATTCACTATTATCACTGTCACGAGTGGTTGATCGCAATTTCGCCATTTTGGAACAATATTTAACATTGTCTTGTTTTTCTGTTTGGTTCTTCCATATGCCACATATCTTTGATTTATTTAAGGTAGTTGAGCGTGTATTATTCACTGTAGGCTTTTTACTGCACGACACTTTTGTGCTTGAAAAGCAGCCGTTGCAACGCGAGGTTTGTGAGGCCTCCACAGACCCATGACAGTTCAATACGCCATGGTTGTATGACGCCAATGCCACTCCGCAGCAACCCACTTGCGCATTTAATTAGAACTGATACTTTTTTTCCAAACTGTTCTCGTTTACTGGTCGTTACTTTTTTTTTCCTTCTCCATTGCTGTGCCCCGTTATTATGCGGCTGTAGCCCACACGGCAGAGAGCCTGATTGATTGCAACTACATTTGTTGCGACGGTGTATGCGCCGTGACTGCTTTACGAGCTCCGTTCGCTTCAGCACCATTTGCTTCGCACACTTCTCAAGTAAAATGTGTGTGTTCATTGCACGTGCTTTTAGGTTCTTCACGCTATTGTTCCTCGCTTTGCGATCAGTAGTCTGTGCAAATGCTGCAGGAGCGAATGGTACCGGTCAACAAGCTGCCATCCCTTAGGCGAGTCTCTTGGTAGCCTCAAAAGTTGCAAAACGGCGCCTGATTAGGCTGTTGTGTGTAGTAGTCAACATGCGCTAAGGCCTAGCAAGCCTGGATTTTTGTTACACGCTAACACCGTACATGAGAGAGGCCAGAGAATAGATGTTCGCGAAGAGTACAGAAAGTAGGTGAGAGAAAATAAAGCGTGACGTTGTGCTGATATAGTGACTGAGAGAATAAGAACAATCTCAGAGGGGCAAGGAAAACGTGATTCTATTTTAGAAAAATTAATTAGCCTGCACATTAACTCACGCGGTATCTTACCTCTGATGTTAGTTTTGAAGAGACGAAGACATCCGGTTTCCGAGGTTGCAAGCGTGATCCTTTCTGCCTATTGAGGGGGAAAAACTGTTTTGGCAACCACAACCGCAAGTACGAGTCAAAAAGCTGTAATAGTTCACACTGTTCACAAATTATGTCCTCTATAAGCGAATTTTCTGGGCACAAGCTTGCAGTCTATGAAAGAAGAGCGTTGCCGCCTTGCGTAAAGATTGTGCGAAGTGAAATATTCCGTGTGTCTTATTTTAATCCCGACAGAACTTTAAGAATCCCCTGTGGCATGCGGAACCCAAGTTACTTAGTCAGCTGGATTACTAAAAGAGGCATTACCTACAGTCGAAATAAATATGCATAACTGAATAAATACCAAGATTTCCCTAATCAAATCTTTAACTAATTATTCTAGCACACATACTACAATGCACGCACTGAAGCCAGGCATTTCACATGCCACATCCACTGAGAACGAATTTATAAATTAGCATCATATTCGGGATTTCCTTAGTCGTAATTTCGGGAAACAAATGCGATCATGTATCAGCCGTTTAAAAAAACGCCGTTTTATGCACTGAGACAGAAAATATATTGTAACAGCATGCATTTCATCGCCATCACTGGGAGTGCAACCGTCAAAACTGGTGTAATCCTCAGAATTTCTTTCGAGTGTATATGACTTTAGAAGTCACCAACTGCCACCCTCCTCTCCCGCAGCTGTAATATGGGGCGAGTACCGTGAAATAAAAGAAGAGAGGCCTTTCCCGAGAGCTCCCTATCACAGCACGCTAACATCTAAGCATTCATGCACCCCAAAGGTATTGGCAACCGCTTGTACATGTCAAAGATCTACAATAGTTCGCACTGTAATAATACAACGGGTGCTCTATAAAAATATTTTTCTCGTCACAAGCTTGCAGCCTCGAAATAAACAGCGTTTGGAAGTAATATGTTCCGTGAAGTACTTAGTTTAAAACTCTATTGGTCTTAATTTGTTATATTAGCCAAATAATTTTGGGTTCTAATTCTTTTAATGTTCGCCTCTTATAGTAATCAAGCTCATGAACTCCAATTGTGCTTAGTGCGACACGTAATTTTTAAATAAAATTATCTAAACAAAAAGCAAAAATACACCATATGGGCACCATTACTCTGCTGCATGCACAGGACGATGCAGATAACCGTGTAATCACTGGCGGGAATATTGTGCATACCATGGGATGAAATATATGCAACGTCCGAGAGCTGGCTCACCTAGGGAGGGTGATTGCTCGCATGGTATTGTCTTTAAATATTTACGTATTTATTCGTGCCCAAACGGCCCCGATGGGACATTTAGTGAGGGCCATGCAGTGTTCCGTGTGTTCTATTTTTTGTGTGTTTTAACGTGAGGTATGCGATTTAACGTAAGCTATACGGCATTCTGTAGTAGAAATCAAGGGCGCACACCCCAATTAGTGTCTCTCTATCAAGCTTTAAGAGCACCCATATCTTGCTTAAGTTACTTCTCCACCTATAAACATTTTTAAACCTTTGAGGTCAAGATTTTACGTCGTCGCTCTTAGAAGTCTCGTGCGTTGACAAGTTCAAGGCGCGCATGAGAGGCACTATGTGGCAGTAATACATAAAAAGTTGTAGGAGCAGCGTGAGTCGTAATAAAATTAAGTTTATCATTATGTTACCAATGACGATAATAATAAGTATGTGTTTGGTAACGCAGTGGTAGCAATTGTTATCACGCTCACTCTCGCAGTTCTGCCGCGTTTTACGCCATACTTAATTTGAACAGTCAGCTCCGATTATTTTATTTGAAATACAGTATTTTCTTCATTGCCCGATTTCTTTGCTTTGCTCAACCATTGCTTTGCTCAAGCAGCTGTTTGTTTACCATATAGCCCTTAAAGTGAAGAGCGTGGATGAGGCCTAGTACGCCTCTACTTTGGGCTGGATGCATTCTGTCAGATCAGAACAATACATGTGCTTGGGTACCTGCATCCTTTCCATGCAGTATGGAAGAGGCTTCATCATGGGAAATCCATTTCTTATCGCCGCAGACTAAAAAAAAAACGACCACAATCTGGAACACTAGCATAATTCCACTTCAATTGCGAAACCCATATTCATTCTTATTTTGTTTTCCCCTTCAGGTTAAGTTGGATATCTGGCTTCCCATACAATGCGTTTATCGCGTATATTGCATCTGCATGCTTCCTATCTTTTCTTCCTGCTTTTCTCTCGTTTGTATCTCTCTCTCTCCATCTACCTTTTCTATACCACCCATGTATGGCTTTCCGGAATATTACTAGTCGGTTTTCCAGCTCAGATTTCTCACTATAATAGCGCTGCCATCAGCCGCAGCCGGGAGCGTGCCAGGTGCCGAGAAGCAACGCTATCGAGAAACAGATGGCAATCAGGGAGTTGAGCTTCTCCGGCACATCGAGAACATCTTTTGTCATCAGCCTGATAAGGTAATCACGCTCATTACCTAGTAGAATGCCGTGGAAAAATCGTTCTTTCTGTGCGAGAGGTCGTAAGACGCCACCCTTAGTGCTCGATTTGCTTCCTATCAAAAGACCTGCGCCACCTGAGGGTGGCTGCCTCCATAGTTCTGCGGCCACGACGCCCTCAACGTGGCACCCTATTTCCCGATATTTATCTCTGCTACGCTTTTATCTATATGGGAGACGTCACTGAGAGAAGGCGAGATACAAACTGCCAAACAATCCTGAAAGCGCACCACATGCAGCCATTGTGGCCCCATTGGGAAATATCAACGCACACCATTTCATCGAAGCCCAATACTGAGGCAGAAGATGGTCTTAAGAACATCTCGTGTAAAATAATTCACAGCAAACATATAGAATCTTGTTTGATATGTCGTTGCTCGTGCATAAATTGTAATTATGACCTCAAATCCCCGCGCACCCGGTACATTCACAAAACTTCCATTGCCAAGCACAGTGCAGTAACATACCCGCTGAGCTCCAGGAAGATTATCAGGAGGCCCAAAAGAATGCCCGCCATGAGTCCATACGTGGCGTTCAGAAACACCACACCCGCAAAGCTTAGCGACCAAAGTACCTGTGGAAAGACGACAGCCATGCACTGTCTAGTATCTCTGCGCGTTCCTATGCGTTCACTAGGTTTTGTACTCGTTAATTGAAACGCTGAGAAAAATGCTTCCGGTTCTATTAAAACAATCTACCCGCAAGATTACATCCGGGAACATTACTTCTCAGTATTTGGGGTACTCGACACATGTGAGACGTAAGCGTCGTATGCGCTCCAGAGTTATCATAAATGCGTTCCTTAGAAATACCGGGTGCATACACACGTACCATTTCAAGCAGTTTAAGTTGTCTAGATTTTCTAGAACACGCCATTTATATATATTTTTCTGTCGCTATAGCACTTGTACCAACACTTGAGGCTCCTTGTTTTCATTTGGCCAACACAGTATTAATGCCATAGCGTTAAGTGCGCCATTGTCGCAGAAAATCTGGTGTCGGCTTCCGGTGTGGGCGCCGGGGGCGTCCTGTGAGCGAGAATTTGCTAATATTTTCTACACGACATTACGCTTCTTCTTCTATCAATAAAGTTACTCATACGTTATCTTACATTCTGTACAAAGTTATTCCTGGGAATTCCGAGAATGACAGCCCACATACAAATGTCACGAAACAAAACACCGACAGCGCACGCCTTTTATGGTAAATTTTCTCAGGCTGAAATATTAAAAGTGCGAAGCAATAAAAGAAGATCGGCCCACACAAGCGGCCACGTTTCTGTGAGAAAAATCGCCCTTCCTGCACATCATTCGCCGCCAGCGTTTCCCTGTATGCATTACGGTTACATAAGATGCAGTTGTCGGGAAGCGTGAGAAGGCAGTGAGGGATCTTTGAATCTTTTGATTTCCTCTTTAAGCTAAGGTTTAGTGCCCTCCAAGTTTCTTAACTCGCTCGCACATTCCGAGCATTGATGGTTGGAAGGGCTCTAAAGCCGCGAAGTGCATTTGGCTGCAAAAGTAACTAAGCCAAGAGGAAGAACCATAACGCTTCGTTTCCTTATTGGCTCTGCCAGAGACATGGCGGCATTGTGGCTTCCGGTGCTGGTATGAACTTTCAGCGAGCACACATTAGCATCCCTGCTCAGCAGCATCATGCATACAAGAGCGTGGTGCATACACTGGCCCGAGCAGAACGGAGATTAAACGTTAACCTAAACCTATCTGTAGTCTATCTCAGTAGTTCCTCGCAGCCCTGTGCAAGCTACAACAATTCTTAGCCAACAGAAAGGCCGAATGCATCTCGAGTTGTGCTCATCCCTGCCATGTCATCTGCTCAGCGTCTGCTGGCCATTCCGTCGGTACATGCTCCAAGATTTGTGTGTTGACGCAAAAAAGAATGTTTTGACGCTGTAAACATAAGCTGCGTTAACATGCGTGCGATAGCGGGGTTTTGCTTTACCCGTACGCTTTCCGTACAATTGCTTTGCAGTCTCCTTAGCAAGTAGTAAAGGCGAATGTCCTTATACATGTTTATCTGCGCCACAAGGACTGCTCGGAGTCTACTTGGGGTTTGCTTGCTACTTTCATCACGTGTCATGCAAGAGTGGGGTAGTAAATTAATGATGCCTTGAACAATTAGCCCTTGAAAGCGTGTCGCATCGTCAACACATCACCAGTACTAATGCTGTGGCCCCGTCTGCTAACTAGAAATCAAACCAGTTTTATGACCCGGCGCGGTGTCTGTAGCAACTAGCGGCGTGAAAACAAACCGTCGATCACAATAATTACGACAAAACATATACCACGGTTTTTTGATCTCAGCTCGAGATGAGACTTAGCGATGATGAATTTTACCGCTCGTTTTCTGCAGACAGGACGGACTGCTAGTCACAAGCACGAATTCCGACCGAACCGGGTGATTGGCGCTGTATGGGTGCTGCCCTGTAAGATGACAGTTAGGGTGGCTATAAAGGTTACCAGCGATTAGTGCCACAGTAGTTCTCGGCATACGAAGAGCATACGAAGCGCCCTTACATGTTACGTATCGCTGTATCGCATCATGCAATGATCAAAAAACTATAGTGCTGCAGATAACCAGTCAGTTATGCTCAAAACTAACTATATTCTGCTACGCAAAGATATTGCGTGTGTACGCCTAGAGCTGCAAGGTACTTGTGAGAGGGAGTATAGTCCTTTGTTCGGCCTCTGTGAAAAGCTAACGATTTTCCTGTGGCGACATCTAGAGCCCCATCGACGTGCAACGCCCGCAGCGTCATTGAAGGTGCTCGTCATTACGCCATTATTTAGAACCACTTCCCCTGTTTAGCGTTCGGGGGAAAATGCCAATAATTTTATTCATCAAAACAGAGTTGGCTGCTGTAAAGAGGGAACAAGTAATATCACGAAGTGGCTTCAAAAGCATCAGCACGATCCCCTTCTACTTCTCTGAACGGCTGGCACTGTATAAAGCTTTTGTCTTCGCACAACCTCAACGGACCGTGCACTTGAACAGTGATATTCGAGTCCAAAAGCGGATTCTTGCAGTTCTTTCATATAATGTCACTCTATTACTTGTTGTTATGCGTAGCTCTCTTTATGTACTATGCAAGCCAGTGGCAAATATTGGGATGAGTTCAGTGACGCATTACTTAGGCTCAAGGTGCAATGTTTAAATTTTATTTGTTTATCTAGCAATTAAATGAGGGGCAGCAAATTAGCGGTAGCAGCTGCACAAGCTGGAAGCAGCAAAAAAGTCACCGCTGTGCCCATTATACCATAACTTCTGGATTAATAATGAAATCGTCCTTAAGTAGCTTTTAAGCTTGGAATTATAGCGCAATTAGTTTGATGTAATTTAGGTCACAATTTTATTATTTATTGAAAGTTTGAGCATCGGAGCATCTAAATTTCGCTCGCACGGCCTATTCTGCCAGTATTATTTTTTTCTGTTTTTCTGATGTACTGGGCGCCCTGGCGGATATTCCATGTGGTTTGCACGTTGTTCAAGTGTTGTCCGCTAGCCCAGTTGTGCATGCTGCGATTTTAGTGCCCACCGCAGAGGACAATAAAAGCATGTCCTGACAAGACATGTAGATTGCACGAGTCATTTCGCTGCCTGGTCTGTTCGCTCTTTAATTTCACCATGACCTTCCACCAACAGTCTTGCAGTTGACTTCTCAGTGGTTAATTGCTCGCAGCAAATAAAAGTTGAATTGCGCCTGCAGTTAGCAGCAATTAACAAAAAATAGAATTTAGCAAAATATTCCTAACAGTATAGGCAACTAGTGATTGCGTTCATTTAGGTGCATGTCAAATCAGCTCAGGTGGTCAAAATCAATCTGCAATTCTCATCTGAAACATTTTCCCAACCGTAGTGTTGGTATGGTATGCAAACTGAAATGAATCAATAACGCATCGCACACACAAAGTGACAATCAAAGTCTGAACTTACGAAATCAAAACGGCTAATTCTCCAAAGCGTGGGCAGGTTCCGCAGCTTGAATACCATTGGAAGTAGAACCACTATGATAAGCACAGCGAGGACGCACTGAAATCAACGAAAGCACCACGCCATTTTAGATAATCAGTCTTCTGCGAGTCTTTAATTAGGATCAGTTCTCTGAGAAAGCTTATGGCTTAAGGCGCTATCTCCAGCTGGCACACTCTGGCGAGACTGTACCGACTTTGAGCAAAAGTATTCAATAACAAAAAAAAAACTACCATTCATTCACTTTGAAGCAACGCAAATACTGCATGATCAATGTCTCACCTCGGGCACTGGCCGGAAAAGTGAAGAAAGGGTGTACAGCGTCAGCGCGACGAACACACTTGAGACAAGGCCGGACACCTGACAAACAGAGAATGTAATCAGAAATGACACGAAATTACTGTGTGTGTGTTTTAAAATTATGTGCGCGACAGAGGCGGTCAATTCATTTGCCTCTCCCAATAGAAAATCTAAACTTTCTTCGTCCCTTTACGACCGGGCAGAAAGGAGAAGGGGGTGGCGGTAGAGTAGCCGTGGTTTGGCCGTTATCTAGCCGGTTTGTTCTAGTGACATGGAACGGAATCTTGACAGAAAAAATTATGATCGTGAGCGCACCATCATTTTACTTAGTAACACTATTTTGTGGTATAGCAGTTGTAAATAAATGTTAAGCACATCAAGAGCTGATGTTGGATATATTGCTTTATACAAAAAAAGGAAATTCTGCGTGAACAAATGCTGCAAATACATCTTTATTCTGATTATCTGCGACACTGCTCGTATTTGCACGAATATAACGCTAGCTTTATTCTGAAATTTCAGTCCTCAGAACGCGCCTCGGGTTCTATTCGAGTTCGTGATATGGATATAACATGCTTTCTTTCCCCTTTTAATTCCTCCAGCGCTTCATAGCCGCAGAAATCGCGTTGTTGATTACCGCACTGTGCCTGAAATGCTTGCGCTCGTCAGTTTGTGTCGCGGTCGTGTCTGAAGTGCTGCCTCTCCAGTCAGCCTTGGCGATATGAAGGACGACGCCATTGTCGCCAACAATGACAAAGGCATCAGTAGTGAAGAAGAGCAAATTGCGCTTGCGCTCGTACTTTCACGTTGTTCTGCGACTTCATTTTGCAGTCACGATGAATAAAGCCCTGCAGGCATTCACTTTTATGCGTCCTTTCCTGTCTGTTTGCGGCAGCACCTCACATTATAATTGTAATATATGTTTTTTTTTCCTTTTCCTGAGAGCTAAATGTCCCTCTCGTCTTATATTTGGGGTCGCGTTATTTACGTGCAAAGGCGGTAGTCTTATGAACTATTTTTATTCAGGCACTATGCACGCGCAACTTTATTGTCATGCTATGATCTGTTTATGCACTGCGGGCTTTACAAGCTATGAGAAAATGCAATCAGCCGTACATGCCAATGCAAGCATTGATACCTCGAGACAATAATCTCATGAGCCCGTAGGCAATATTTTTTCTTTGTTTAGTTAGCAGGTACGCGGAGCGGGCTACGCGAGAGTTGAGCGTTATTCGACAGCTTACTTGATGCTTGCCGGCTGTAATTAAATCTGGCAGGCACGTCCTATGCGACGTGACATGCGTGCCAATCGATCGAAGCAGCTATCTGACGTCGACGAGAAAGATGTATGCGAGAGATTTACGCCAACAACGAATAAAGAAAACAAAACTGGCCTAACGGTTAGAGAATCGGTATGTTTTGCTGGTAGACCGAAGTTCTATTCTTTTTTTGGAGGCGTAAATATTTGATATTCTGCAGGTCAGGTAAGCAGCCGCGGGCAGCAAAGACCAGCGGTGTCCCCCTAGAGAATTGCGCTTTCAGATGTTTGCTCACAGGTCACGAGTCCTACGCGCTGGCACAGACAGAGACGCAGGCTTTTCCTTGGGAGAATGGGAGATGCTAGATTTCATGAGGAGCTAGAGAGGTTAGCGTAATGCTCTTTAACAAGAGGTCCTCGCCAAGAAATATAGTACATGAATTTATCGAACATGCACATGAACGGGAAATACACCAACGCGCGCACGCATGCCAATTCAAACAGATTAGTTGAATCGCAAATGACTTGCAGAAACCGAAAGCTCTTCAGTTTCACGAAACACCTCGGTAGTGCATCCCTACGGGCAGAATACGCCCAGCAAGTGCCCGCTCGAGTTCTCTTGCAAACGTACTGCTGCCTTTAGAGATTGTGTTTCTGACAAGTAACGACAGCAATCACGTAGAATACTTCGTAAGCTTGTAGGAACCTTACATGCAGGGCATATTGGTGAGTCTATCCACATATGTATCCATCTCAAGTGGTACTTGCAGGTCATTGTGATTACCGTAGGATAACGACAATCGTGTTCTTGCATTTCGATGTCTCGCTGCATATGAAAGTCACAAGACCAGTCAATATTATATAACTGCCTGTACTGAATACTAGCGCGCCACCAGAAAAAATGATGCGAACACCAGGCTTGATGAAGAAAAGCTGTTGCTTGCATCACGTGATCTTTCTGCAGTTACATGTCTAGCTATAAACAAAAATATTCCCAGCGTTAGGCGTAATGCCCCGGCACTGATTCTCCTCGCAATCTTCAAAAGCCAAGTAATATGACCCGGCCATGTAAATCTAAAAGGAATGAGAATAACATCATCTATGTGATGATAATGAATAAATTTGTCCATACAATTGCTCCGTATCCTGCATGAAAAAATGCACAGAAATATTTCTCGCATATGGCTGAGTTGTTCCCTTCGAGGTTTTCAATTGAGCCGGGTTGTGCTTCCGAGAGAATATTGCAAATGGGGCACCTGTGTCCGTGCACCAACGTCTTTGAGGACGACGGACCTGGACAGCGATGACCCGGCTGGCAGAGACATGAAGAATGAGCCAACAACACAGCTCATGCCGTACGCCAACATCTCCTGCGTATAGAAGAGAAAAATAAACGCCAAAATGTCAGTAAGTTTCCAAAGCACACAATGAAAATTCATTGAGCATGAAAGGGTAGAAGGCAAACCGGTTAAATGGGCGTTTGATAATAGTAAATGCGCCTAACGTTATTACGGTCCTTCGCGCATTTGCCGGGGGCTGTCTATCTGTAGTCCACGATCGAGTGGTCAGAGCATTGCAATGAGGTGTGTCGCTCCGTTGCTTCATTGATAATCGCAGGAACGTATACATTAATCGTGAGATGAGTTCTGCCGCAATTTTATATTTAACCTTCGGTTGTGCAGTTCTAATAATGTGCGGTCACTCGTGACAATTACCTAAAGGCCAAAGAAATCTTAGAGTGCCGGGGCGGGTGAATTGCTCTTCATACCATTTTTCCTGGAATTTTGGCTTTGACACAATAGAACTCTCAGCAGGTCTTCGTACTTCATTACGAAAGTGGGGCTTGAAAAGAAGACGCAGCTACTGAGGCAGTTTCCGTAGGCGCTCAGCTGTTACGGATTGCAATAGTTGCTTCTCCTTAACTGTAATATTCGTGTCATTGAAATATGAAACGTCAGCTGCAAAACTGGGCCTTTGAAGGCTAGACTACATATAAAGTGCCCAGGAAGTTATCTCTATAAAGTTTCTTTACAATGAAAAATCATGGTGTAGGATCCTTAACTCTTCAAGGTAGTCAACATAAACATGGCTTTGTAATGTTTGAAGCAAGGCAACAGATATAATGCTACCGCAGGTTTGCTCTATTTACAGAAACATAGACGTAAATGTTCAAACATTGACTCTCATTCATACCTTCCTTGCATCGGTTGCCGAAAAACTAAAACTCTGACCGGGAAGAAAGAATAGAATCTTTAGGTGAGCAAGCAAGCTAGCATATTTGTTGTGATATCGTATATATTCACAGGTTTTGGGAATAAAAATAAAAGCTGGCAGGTGATTAAGCGGTAAATTAAACAGAGTACCTACTACCAAGAAGGGCGAGTTCAAACATGATCGACAGTGAAACGGAAGTAGTTTTGTATACCCGTGATATCAGGTTGATATAACGTTGAGCGAACGGCGATATGGGAACAGTATTCAACTGGACTAGATAGTTCATAGCTAAGAAAAGCTTGAGCAGGCGCTCCGAAAGGCGCTACAAAAGGAGACCGACAAGGATATTTCTCTGTAGGAAGCTACATATATAGTTTTCATGTGAAAAAACTTCACAAAGATGCACAGTGCCTACGCCTCATATCGGCCACGTAAAGGGAGCAATGGAGCACATACGCAATTGTTAGACACCTGACCGAAATATATGTTCATTCTTTATTTGTTAGAGACCATTAGGTGTTGCTAAAACACGTGCTCTCCAGGGTTTGCCGTTTTCGCTCCTTGCTGCTTTTTCTTAAAACGCTCGCGTTATACAAATGGGCATACGATGCAAAGTTTTTGTTGTTGGCCGCAAGCTGTCCACAGAGCACTGTTATCTTAAGTGAGACCGCATGACCTCTATTCCAGCTACATATGCCCCGTCCTGTTTGGTCGATATATGCGCGGTCGTATCATTAGGGGACACGACACACTGCAAGTTTCTGGCATAGCGCGTATGAGCGACGTCCTTGTCAGTGCTGATCCCGTGTTTCAGTTCAGCTGTCTCAAGCTCGTTTCATAAATATAAGTAAAACTATAATTAAAGTGGGTCAAAATAGTTCCTAGCAGAAAACTAACTGCACAAATCCGGCAACACGAGTGAATAAAAGTTCATTTATGCCACAACCTCAAAAGATGTCAATATTCTTAATATGCGTGTAAAAGACAGTTGTGAGTTGATGTAGATGCACTTGAAATTACAGTCTATGTGTCTACAAGTCACCTACCACACTACAACCCAAGAATTTAGGGCTAATACTGGGCACTGATAATGAGACGGACGGGAAGCTACACGCATGCGTGATGTCACGAGGCTTGCCCTCTACATCGTTTCGTAAACATCTGTGCCACTATATTTCACAGTTATAGTGCTTTTTTGCACTTTATAATCTCAATTGCTGTCTGGTGTTTAAAAAATATTTTAGTGAAACATCTAAGACGTACATGATGATTTCCAAATTGCGACAGCAGACTAAGGACGGAAAGGCACGCCTTGGACAAGCGCTGACCTGTACAGATGCGTCTGCTCAAAACGTCTTCCATATTAGGTGATCATGTTCTTGCCTGGTGAATCCAACGTAAAAGTAGAAATCATACTACTTCAAAAAGCTTACCAACATTCGAAATACTTTCAGTCACAATGTCTCATTGTACATTCTGTGTAAAATAAAAAGAAACGAATATCAGATCTACCTAAACGGTTCCTTAGCAAGGAACCACGGCGCTGATCCTCCAAAAGCAATTCCACCGAGAACAGCAATTCGCAGAGGTACTCATAGAAATTCCTCATCACTGAATATCCGTGCTCGTAACATAGGCCAAGAACCTACATGCGAAAAATTTGCTCTCGCCTGGGCACAGAACCAAGAGCCAAAGCCTTTCCTGAGTGGTTGTTCCAGAAAGGTGTTGATCCCGGGCCCGATATGCAGACCAGGGCAATTTTTATCTGACTGCGAAGCTCTCACTCTTCCCGTCTACCCTACTTTGCGGTGGCCAACAATTTTCTCTAATTACTAAAGCTCCACCCCTAGCGGATTTCGGCAGAACCTATTTGCCAAATGTCTTGGGTGCCGTCAGGAGGTATATGTCCCCGATTGAGGTTTTGCTCCAGGAGAATTTTTATTCACGCGCAAAATGCAGTACTGGTATTTATTCGCATTTTTACTTTGTTTCATGTCTCAACTGTAGCGCTCGAAGCAACTCTCATGAGCACACCTACCCGTACTTAGCATGTGACTACGCGTTAGCATTTCTGTGGCATTCGCGCTTATACCTCTGTGGCTTGGTAAAAGCAGAATTTTTTTATTGTGTGGAAGCAGGTCTTTTCACAAACATGATTTGGTGCAATGTTAGCAAAGCTTTTTTTTTCGTATTATTTTCTCGATTTATGGCGTTTATGTGGCATGAATCATGACGTCACGTATTTCAGAATCCATGCGACTTGCTTTTGTCACACTGTGGCCTCACATTGCCACTTCAGCTACACGTTCTCACTACCCGTGCGCGTCGAAAGTACTGTACAGAGCCTGCGTGAAGAAATTACCTGACTGGCGTCTGTCTTGAGGCGGCGCTTCCTGCCCAAGAGTTCCGCCATTGTGAAGGTAACGACAAACTGGACGATCGCGATGGCTGCAGCGTCAGGTAACAGCGATGTCCAGTGGTTGAGGGAAGGCACGCGCGGCATGGGGAATCTGTAATACGTGCGGTTTTAAATGTGTGTCGCTCATACATTCGGTATCAGATTAGCTTGCGCTTTGAGTACAAAACGACAAGTGCAGGTGTTGGGACTGAAGAATTGTACAACATGTAGGCCAATACAGCCTTCAGCAGGCTTGTCGTGCTTTCAAAAACGACATATTTATTCGGAGCATGACGGCTTAGACATTAGGCGGCAAGCAGGGTAAGAGGCGAAAATACCTTTCGTATATGTAGCATTGCACGGTCACCTTAGGCCGGTTGTATACAATCAATCAATGTTATAGATAAAACCACGTATTGTCGCTAGTGTCGCCAAGGCAATAAAGAGCACGCGTCTACAGCATTCTAGACAAGTATCTTACAAGCTTACAGTCCCCATTTCTATTTCTCATGTCCAAGTCTAACACACAGCGCTGTAAGAAGGCAACACTCTTATAAAGACATACCACCGACAAGCTGCCAAAATTTGTTGCCTCACATACTCTTCAAGTCTTGGTGCACCGTGAAATTCAGTCACGCGCATTCCGATAGGTGCACACGTATTATACCATATGCTTTCTTCCGCTTTTACAATGAAAAGACACCTGTCGATTGTATTTATGTAAACTGCCAATGGGGCTTATCAAAGATATGTGCGATTGATGAACTCATCCTTTTTGTAAATTCGGTGGCATTGAAATGACAAAATAAAAATCAGCTTATCTGGGGAGACGACGCGGAAAAGAAACCACAATCGTATATATCAAGGAAACGTTCAAAGCAAATTAAAATGATTAAAAACATTTAATACACCAGTTGCGCAGTTATACCAAAGCGTATCAGCCGGCTGCAGATACTTCTGCGGTCCAGAAGTGCGTTTTTGTCAACGCGAAAAACAGACGAAGTGCTCCGTCTTGCTCACCAACTCGCGCTTGCGGGTGCAGCACACCCGACCTTACACTCTGATGCCGCATTCCCCACGATTCGTGCTCTTACTCTGAATATAGCCGTGCTTGCCGCTTAAAAGCAGGCCTTCTGCTACGCCGTTTAACATTGATTAAAGTGACGGCGAATTGCTTCTTTGCGGAGAATCTGGCTTACTGGCACGCTCACTGACGCCTGTTTGAGAGCGTTTTAGTGGCTTCAACATTTGGCATCTGCTATTTTTTACCAGTTACACTAGTAAGCACAGACGACCACTTAAACGAATTCTTGATCCCCTTTTGAATATTTTTTTAGTGAACGCAGTGACTGGAGATTTATTTGCCTGCGCACCACGATACTTGCTGAGTTACCGGCGTCCACCTTGAGATTTAATAGCCCCAATAGTGGTGCTCTCTGGAATGCTTGAAAACACCAGTAGTCGAAGTTAAACAAGTTTTGAGGCATGTACTGTAGATCTTCGTGACCCATAATAATGAGGTCTAATTAATTAATAGCAGCGGCAATGTACAGCGTCTGAAATGTACAAGTTGGTTTACGCTATTTTAACAAATAAAACATGAATACGCACGCATATTATATTCTCCACAGTAATCGCTGATGTCAAACTGCATAAGAACACCATGTGATCCCGCACCGGAAATAGCCTTTCTAGGTGGTAGCAGTTTTATCACAGAATATTAGGTATATCATAAATTCGAAGTCAATAATGCATTTTAATATCTGCTAAATACTTTAAACGGCCATACATAAATGGCACAGTTGACGTCATACCCTAGGCAGGAGGAAGAAAATTTCAGTACCTATGATTTCGAAGTCAAAAGCAAGCCCGTGTAAATACATATTTCTCACTATGTTTAAGTCGTGTTCTTTTCTGACTGAATCATACGTTTTCCTGCAGAGAATTTCACAAAATAGATTTGTTTAGGCACTTCTGGCTGCCCGCGACAAAATGAAGAAGAAGAAACATCGAAAACAACATTATATTCTAGCACTATAATTATTTTCTTAGCCTATAGGCAACTCGGTGCGTTTCTTTCTTTACGATATGTTTCTAACGGGTAGCTTCATTAGGATGAGTCTTTTATCAGGCCATATTAGATTTTTGCTCTCACCCTTCAAGCGACATCTAATAACTCTGTTAAATATTCGCGACTTGTAACTTACCCCGGAGTAATGTGTCCGACCACTCGGACGTTATGCTTGGTGTCGAGCTCGAGAAAATGTGAAGAAAGAGTGGCTGCCGCAACCTGCGTGAAGTAAAGGGTTACTCATCGCGGGAGAACAGGTTGAGTGGCTTTCTTTTGGTGGCGCTTCTGTTCAAGCTTTAATGACGAACAAGGACATTCACCAAACATTGACTACATCAGACAATGATCAATCGCAGACTGCGCTAGAGTTTAGTCAACAGCTTCCATGACGAAGACAAATCCATTTTTCTAAACGCCTGGTGCAGCCCCCTACGACAGTTATAGCCTTTCGAGTGCCTTCCGATGCTGGCAAAGAAAAAGAAAAAGAAAACCGCACGATGTTCATTACTAAGTAGCTTAGGAAAGGCAAATATTTATTCTTTTTCCACCATTTCAGGAGCCCGGAACTTCTGGAAATTAGGGCTGTTCACCCACGTTTTATGTTTAGCATAACACAAAGTAAAAGAAGCCCCAAGTTTTGACATGAAAAAGTTAGAAAAATTACACGGTATGCCATTATTACGCACTGAGCTACGCTTATTTTAACTCAATTCTTGGCAAAAACAATGTAGTACTGCGTCCTTCATTTTTCCGTGAGCATTAGTACAACCCTCTTTACCAATCTGAATTACGGACACTGACGATTATTGTAATGGGGTGTTTGAACTATATGTCCCCAAATGCTAAGCCACCACTTGCATTGACGCACGCGGTGATGTGCGCAGTGTCAGGCAGCTCATCTGCATGTACTATCAGTGTAACGTTAAAAAAGTATGTTAAGCTTGCGAGAAATACAACGTGGTTTCTCCAAGTCGAAAAGCCTACACACATTTTATTACTGCATTCATGGCAGTCAAACAACTCAAATTGTGGGTACTATCAACCCGTGCATCTTGTGGTCGCAAGCTCAAATCAGGAGCTTAAACCACGTTTTCTGGGACTGTGCTCTCCCAAGAGCAATAACATCTAATGTCTTGTACGTTAGAAGTGACAATCATTGTTCTTTTCTTATTTTTGATATTTTATATTGCTCCTTGTAGATTGGTTATGTCAAAAGCTTTTGAGTGTTCGATGTCTGTGTGCACCGGGAACACTGCCACAGTGAACCGCTACGCATTCATCCAAGTTCAACACGTGCACGTTAGACCAATTGTGTATTTCAGAATCCGCCCCTTGAACTTTGTCCTCAGGTCACACAATGATGCTACCAGTTGGCAAAATCGAGATGTGTTAATATTCGTTGCGTTGAAGCACTGTTCATTGCACAAGTCTACGCAACGAGGGGGTGAACTTGGCAACGCATCGCGTAGTGGCTTAGTGGAGGAACTCAACAAAGTGACCTGGATTTCTATGCGTGACCATCTACATTGTACCCCAGTGTTCGCTTATACTTCGCATGTTTCTCCAGAGCCGCTATTTATTACTCAAATACCTTCTAGCGCGTGCTACGACATATTAGGCCCAATTTAAAGAGAGCACAATGTAGAAACGAGGGCTGCTCCTTTATTTAATGCCGCAATGACTCACCAGCAGTAGGTCGGACGGCAAGGGAATTGCCGTGAAGCGTCTCATCTTGCGGGCGATGACACCTTTCGCCAGTACCAGCACAACGAACGAGGCCAGTGACAGCAGCGAAGTGGCAAGGTTACTTCTTGGGACACTCTTTGACACGTGGTATAATGTCTGCAATGAAGCATATCAGAAGAAAGTCTCACAATTTATCCGCGCAAAATACGCAGAAATGGCAAGTTGGCTAAGAAGCTGTCTAGGTCACACATTCTAGCAGCCATTCTAATATGTTCATTAGATTACAGTAATTGATGCGGTGATCAGACTTTCATTTTGGGGATAAATTTGTTCACTGCAAAATAAGCATTATTTGTGTTGGAAATCGTGATAAGTGAAGAACAAATTCCTACTGAAATCATCCGAGTGTAATGGTCGATGGTAATGCGATTATCTTTGAACCTATGTAGCGACACATCGCATTGCCGCCACAGAAACGCTTCATCTATAATACCTGAACTTGGGGCGGGCTCCTTAATCGCACTTAGACAGTGACGTTTCATTGGCACATCCTTCGAATCGGGGCAAGAGCAAGAAGTCACGGAGCCCACCTGGGCACATATAGTATTACATACATATTTATCCGTGTAGTATTTTGTCTGTGCCTCCCTAGTTCTGTCACTTCCTTGAAATCACTTTATCGACAACCATGTCTACAATTTCGTACCACTCCACAGGCACCATCTAGCACATTACCACTGGACAGGACATCCTATAGCACATCCACTGCCATCACCAAGTGCTATATATATATATATATATATATATATATATATATATATATATATATATATATATATATATATATATATATATATATATATATCAGTGGCGTAGCCAAAAATTTCGTTCGGGGGGGGGGGCGACTCTCGTTGCAGCTCGGCCACCTCCTTATAGAAATAATCCAGGGATCAAATACGTTAAACGTTAATAATAACTGCGTTGCCATTGCCAAAAATGCTGCACACGAATTCTTGAACGCTAGGCACTGTCAAAATACGTAAAATATGAATTTTTTCATAAAAGAATGTACTCGCATGTCTCAAAATTGCGCCCGAAATAACTGATATCAATGCTTCCATGCTTTCTTTATATTTAAGAAATAAAGCAAATGTAACATGAACTTAAAAACTACATCAGTTTGAAACGAGCAAAGCAGTGTGTGCAGCTCATATGAAAAATGTAAAAGCCATGAAATGTACAAGTTGAGGACAAATATTTTAATGAAAATTTGTTAGCCTCCCGGCCTTTCTCTCATATGCACCTCTTTTTCTCTCTCTCTCTCTCTCTCGCTCTCTCTGCGTGTGTGTGTGCGCGATTCAAAAACCTTGTTTACATTTTTGTACATATCCAATGACCAGGGAAAAATATCAATGACGCTGCCCTTTGTTAGAATGTACTGCGCAGGAGCAGCTGTCACCGGCTGTGTATTGCGAGTAATTGCTCTGAAATTATAGTCGCCACACAGAGCACATAAAAAGCAGGAGTTCAGCAAAATATACGAGGGCGAGTCGAATGAAAGTGAGCCAATGCGAATATATGACAAACGGCGTATTTTATTTAAAAGTAGTCTCCATGAGCATTTAGACATTTGTCCCACTGACTAACGAGTCGCGCAATTTCCGTCTCATAAAGCTCCTTGGGTTGCTGCTTCAAAAATCTGTAACTGGCTCTACGTCATCGTCGGACACTAATTTGCTTCCCTTGAGCAGTTTTTTCAAATGCTCCCAAATGTAGAAATCGCAAGGCGACAGGCCTCGGCTGGATGGCTGATGTTGCAGCGTCTCCCACTTGAACTTTTGCCAGTTTTGTATTAACCACATCAGCGATGTAGGGATGGGCAATGTCGGGGAGCAAGATGACACAATTGCTCAATGGTCCATGTCGTTTTTTCGTGATTGCGACACGCAGCCGATACGATGTTTCACAATATCGAAAACGATTGATAGTCTCTCCAGGTTTAGCAAATTCGATCAATAATGGCCCCTGACGGTCGAAAAAGAAAGTCAGCAACACCTTTCCCGCAGAAATAACGGCCTTTGCTTTCCTTGGGTGTGGTAAACTCATATGCTTCCACTGTAAGCTTTGCCGTAGTGTTTTAGGCTAGTAGTCCCGGGTCATTTGTAGAAAAAGGTCACCCTCATCATGACACCGTATGAGATGAGTCAAGGCAGTACCGAAGTTCTCCGTCTTCTGGCAATGAGTCAAAACCTTGGGCATCCATTGCACGCACAAGAGCCGACAATCGAGATGTTCATGAATTATAGTGTGACCCGAACCGTGGCTGATGTTCACACGCCCTGCCAATTCATCGATGCTTATCCTGCGTTTTTGACTAATCAGCCTTTGGAATTGTGTTGGGGGGGGATTACACGGTGGCTTTGGCCCGACCATGGATCGTCTTTGCAACTTTCGCGTCCTTCTTTGAGCCGTTTGCTCCAACGCTTCACAGTGGCCAACGAAATGCAATGTACAACGCACTCGGCAGCCATACGGCGGCTAATTTTTTTTGGGAAAAATCTTTGTGTGTCCCTACCCACCACACCACGCTGTTCAACTTTTGGAGTGTCCATTATGTCACGCAACCACGTTCGACCCAGTGTATAAGAGCAATAAAGAACATTTATCTTCACCCCTGCATGTCACTTTTGTAAATGAGATTTCTATGTGCTATGCGCATGCCTCGCAAATTATGAACCGAATCATTATTGCGCGGGGCAGGTTGGCTCACTTTCATTTGCCTCACCCTCGTGCATTAGAAATGCGAAGATACAATAGAATATACAAGTGTGAAGATACAGCTTGATAAGGGGCAAAAAGTATTCCTGGAAACAAAGTTCACTGCGCATATACGCAAATCCTCGCAACAAGATATTTAAATAAAGGCACATATAAGTCTCAAATAAACCTAATTATCTAAGAAAAAGTCACTGTATATGATGCGTCAAACAAGGCAAATAAACATGTTGCGCAATCAGATTCACAGATCACAGAATCCGAAGGTCTGCCCCCCTCCCTCCACTCCACCTGATGCATCGCGCGCGACGAAAGGCGGCGCGCTTCCTCCCCGCTCTTTTCCCTTGCGCACACAAGACTGAGCCACCATCGTCGGCTCACCCATGCCGCACCGCCCCCTTACGCTTTCACTCGCACATACAGCATGCGGCGCGCGGCGCGCCGTCACGATGTTATACGGAACATGAGGGCGACGGGGATGGCAGGAGTGCGCCTGGAGTCTCCATATAGCTGCTGTCGCAATAATATGATAAAGAGTTTCCGGCAACTGAAGCATCCCGTGGCGCATTACTTTCCGCAAGCGAAGTAACAAAATCGAACTTTCACCATGCGATAATTCGCTGCGCCGCAACAATGTCTTTATTTTTTTATTTTGTGGGGCGGAGGGCGCCGAAATGAAATAACGCAAATGGAAGCATGTTGGCTACAATCCAATGCCTACTTTGGGCACTTAATGTGGCTACCGAAGGAATATCGAAGCAAACGTGAGACGCTTGGTCCTCAGAGAACCACACGTATACTGCTGGGTTTCCTACACCGGTGAGACCATATTTTCCGGAGAGGTTGCGCTCAAGTTAACGCATTCCAATCCGTCGAGACCCCGCAGGGCTGGCGGCGAGCGATAATGCATTGTTTTAGGAGGGAACAGTGCCAACTAAGACGATCACGAGAGTGAGTACGACAAAGAACACGCGCCAATGTTCCTTCCTAATTCAAGTATGCGCCATCTAGTCCAGATTAATGTTGTCCTGAACAATGCAGTGCTTCTTTTTCTCGTCTGCTAGCCAGAACGCGTCCAAAACTCTGTCAGGCAAAAATCCAGTCGGCCAGAGAAAAACGAACGCGCATCAAAGTGCGCCGCCTGGTGGTCAATGCAGCATGAGAAAAACGCATGCGCTCTGATTGGATCGGAAGCCCTCGGGTAGCAAGAACAGAAAAAAAGAAAGAAAAGAGGCTCAATGTGTCCTCGCGAATAAAAGTCCAATTAGAAAAATAAGTAAGAGCTTAGTAACCTTTGCTGGCTTCAGCGTCTTGACATGGATGCTTTGGCGCGGGGGAAAAAAATGTTTATAATCTTTTCTGTGACATGGCGACACAAATGAACCACCACAAGGCTTGTTTGACAGTGTGTTGATTTGGTGTGTCTCTTTGTATGGGCCTATGTACGACTTTATGGCGCGTTCACACTGAGGCATTCGGCGTCTGAAGCGGCGCCCATTTCTGCGGAACCCAGTTCGGCGGCGGCGAGATCCGCCGGAATAGCCCCTTCCGCGCCGATCGCTCCAGAAACGATTTTTGCGGCAGCTGCCGCCGGATTCCCTCACCGCGAACCAATCGGTGCGCGTCCCAGCAATTCGAAAGATGGCGGCCATGACGCGCTCGTCATATCGCAGTCTTCGAACGCGCCGCGACATTGGAAATGCTCATCGAATTGGTGCGTAACCGCCCCGTCCTTTTCGAGAAGTACCCCGCGAAACACAAGGTATAAACGACCTGACAAGGTGGCGTGACCAAGCTACACACGCTCCTGCAAAGCGGGACGAACCCACCAACGCCGGTGGCGTAGTCCCTTCGGCGAATGCTCCTGCGCGTCACGCATCGCCAGAAAGGTGGTCGCCAACAGGGCTAGCAGTACTGCCTCTTCTTGCTCAGGGTTCATCATTGCCTTTCCAAGCTATGGTGGAGACGCGCAAAATTACCGCACGAACTCGACCCGAGCGGAGACACCTGCGCAATTCCGAGCCGCGCGAACATCCGGGATATCCTGCGCTTGCTTGGAGGTTTGCACTTTATGGGGCAGATGGCGCTGTCTGTCGTTCCGGCGGCGCGATGCGCAAGCAGTGCGAATGACGGCATTTTCGGCCGCAGGAGAATTCCATTAGCTGTAGACGCCGGATCCCTCAGTGTGAACGTGCCATTAGAAAAGTCAATGCATCATTGACGTCAAATGTTTATAACAGCATTAAACCCACAAAGTTTCCGAATTGAAAATCTAAAGCACGACTTTGGAAATGTCAGTGCACCTTTAGCATAAAAAGGTTATGAGAACTTTAAAGCCATAAAGTTTCGGAATTGAAATCCAAGCGCGTCGTAGATTGCGCGGCCTCCGCGAGATGCCGAGACGAGCCCGCTCGCCATCAAAACGCGCTCGAAGCTTTGTGCTCGGTGGGGCTCCTCGCGTTACAACATGTGACTCCCGATGCATGGGCGTTGCCGCCAAATCCAGCCCGATTTCGCAATGTTCGCGCTAAAATTTCTTTTCCAGCGTCAAAAGGACATTCTAGACAAAATCTAGCATACTTTCCGGCGCCGGGAGTTGCTTTGGTAGGCGGCCTATGACAGCCAGAAAAAATTTCGGGGGCAGCTGAAGCCCCATAAGCCCCCCCCTCCCCCCCTGGCTACGCCCCTGATATATATATATATATATATATATATATATATTATATACAGGGGTTATCTTCAAAGTTCAGCACGCAGGACCCGACGTAACATACGCAGCAAAGAGACGACGAACTTTTTGGAGGACTTCTTAACGTTTTCGGCTGGTGGACCAGCCTTCGTCAGAGTACAGTACTTAGTACAGTACTCTGACGTACTCTGAGTACAGTGTACTTCGTCAGAGTCCACTGTACTCTGACGAAGGCTGGTCCACCGGCCGGAAACTTTAAGTAAAGAAGTCTTCCAAAAAGTTCGTCGTCTCTTTCCTGCGTGTATGTATATATATATATATATATATATATATATATATATATATATATATATATATATAGGTAGCACAAAGGTAGCACAAAGGTAGCAGCAGAAGCTTGTAGACAACTTGTGTCACCCACCGGCAGCAGGGTGACAAACATGCTGAAAATTCAGTGATGTTCCCATGGAATGGTAATCACATTGAACAATGAACGAAAAGAACTGTGCATTCCTCTACCAAGAGCGAAACCTTTGCTCTAATGCTTAGAACCACTCTGCGAATGCCGAGCAGCTTATCCAACATACACAACAGTAACTATTAAATGACAAAATCGCAACAATAAGCTGCAGCGGCTTTAATCACGCAAAAATCAGCTTCAGACTTTGGGACCATACTGACGCTAATACTTTGAACCACTTGGTGGAATACTTCTGAATCTGTACATTAGGCTATTGGATATTGTTTAATATTCCAGTGGCGCGAAGTAGAACGTCATTAGGGTTGAGGCCCTACAGCTGTGGTGTCAACTGACACCGTCATAGGTAACTAATACTGTAAGTGGAACGCACGATTTATTTGGCGGCAGTTTTTACAGGGGTGCGAGCAACTTCCTCTTTTATTATATTTCCCGTTTCCTCTAGCTCAGCTCATTTACGCTGTTCTTTCGGTTCTCTTCTCTTAGAAATTCGAACTTTTTTTCTGGCACTCTAGTACGAGAATTTCTCTCGCGTTATTTCGTCGGCATCATTGTCTTCATGGCGATGTTAAATCAACAAATTAGTGGCTGGAGTATTTCTTGTCGCAAAACACTGGTAAATGACGTTAGTAGTAAGAAGGAGGCTCACACAATGTAACGGATAAATTATATAAGTGGCAACATTCAAGCTAAGTGCACTTGCTGCGACGCCCGAAAATACCGACGGAGCATTCCTTTTTCTTTTAGCGTTCATCAAACATGGGTTTCAGCTAGTGTGTCTAATCGTCCCAAATTTAACAAAATATTTTTTATCATTGAATAAAAGTCCCTCGTCCGGCTTGACCCAATCGGGACGGCTTAATATCCTGAACTTTGCTTTTTTTTGCTGAGTAACCACCACAAAGCCAGGGCGCCATAATCACGAGAATAAAGTTCATGAGCTAGAAATGTTCGTCAAAACAGATGCTAACCAACATTGATGTCGACCAGAACAATAGTGAAAGAACCCAGCCCATGGCGAAACTGGGCCCCGGATTTCTGTTTCAACGTGCCTGATAGCTCAGTTTCTCGCTCTTATCTTTTGTCGTCACTTGCATGGGTTAATCTTAATGGTCGCTCAGGTTAAGGTTATGTTGTGAGACCCTAACCGTTCATAGTGCATCTACCGTTATTGTTAATCGTTTTACTCAAGGAACTACTGCAGCTTTTTAAATGCAAATTTCGACATGGCAGGACGAAATAAAAAAATTATGCACACTGGCGGCTCGTACAAACTGGCCGTTGCTGGTACGAGCGGATCAGTCGTTAACCAGTCTAATAAAGATGAACACGCACCTGTTTGTCAGAAGCGAGCAGCAGTACATCGCCACCACGTGTAGAACTTCAATCATGTAAGCAATAGTACTATGATTTCGGCTAGTTTATTTAGCGTGAAGTAACCTCCTAAAAGTATAAATATACATGCATAAACCGATCATGTATAAACTATACATGCAACGCGTCCAAGCCTTGTTTTCCAGTCTTGTGCAATGTCTCTTGTTTGTCTCTCTCCCACGTTGTCCATATTCTATAGTGCAGCTCTTAAGCGCCTGTTCCTGCATTCTGCGTCGGCGTCGTCCCTCGGCGCAAGCGAGCCAACGAGCGCAGCGAAAGACGAAAGAGCGAACGTGGAGCGCAGCGGGGATAAAAGAGGGCGAAAGCGAATATAGCGCATGGACGAAAGCGGAGGAAGTGGGTGCGTCGTAACCATGAGGCGGAAAGTAGAGGAGGGTATGACGAAAGCGGGAGAAGAGAAGCGTAGTGCCGCACAAGACAGGCTCTGTGGCGACGAACGCCAAGAGATGGCTCCAGAGTGGCGCACCGTCGTCTGTTCACGGATGGCGTGCGGCAAGAGCCTCCATCGATACTATATATGGAAACAAAGCGCTGCATGAGCGGAGGTCTGTCTGCGGCGCCTGCTGTGGATCGCGCCCACGCGCCACTCCCGCGCTGTCTCCCGCGATCTTTCGAATAGCGAGGCAGTCGTGCCACACTTCGCTCCGTTTCGGAGGTGTCGCACGGGGCAGGTTGCCCGCGTCGCACTAGGGAGCATCGTAATTGTCGATGAAGTTGTTGTGGTTATATGTTAGAAGCTTAATTTTGCGAAAAAGACTCGGTAAAGCTAGTGCCTTTTTGTACTTTTCTTCTTTATGTTGAGATCTCAGTAAGTTCTAGTAGATAAACTGTGCTGAGCATAGTCTAAGGTGTGCGGGGACTAGTTCATTTTTTTTAGACAATAAATCTGTATGTCAGACGAAGCCAAAGATGGGCTGGATGAATGAGTGTATGGTTAGACGTTTGGGCTCATGGACATACAATATCAGCTGGCCTAAAATTTTGCCTAAGTTTATCATCGAATCATGTCAACTAGCCCACAGCAAATACTGGGGATGCAAAGTACACAAAGAAGTCATATGCAAACAATCATTCTTGTCGAAGACAACAGTGATGAAGATTGTATGGCGAGAATGAAGTCTGCGAGCAAATTTTAATTTTTTCTAGTAATATACATTTTTGTGCACGGAGTGTGGTTGGGGTGTATCAAGGAAATGACTCACATTTAGGGTGAACTATTCTGGTGAGCGGACCGTTGTTTAGTTCGCGTGAAGTCTCGATGGAGTGGTAAGTGGCGTGTGCCTTTGTGCAGCGCTCAAATTTGCGGCTGTTGAAGCGGATTTCCTGTTGCTGTGTATTTCCTAGAAACAGCAGCTTTCGCCCGGAAACAAGTGTGCCACCAAGAAACAGAGAGAGAAAGTTGGAAAACCGATGCTTGGAAGCTTGTGGACATATCTTTACCAATACCTTCATACTATTTCCAAACTCACAAATACTCGCGTTGGTCATAATTAAGCTGTTCCATTCTGTACGAAACATCATCATTATTGGCTTACCTGAGGTGCACCAAAGAGACCTTGCGTGGGCTTGACGTCGACGCCGAATACCGATGGCAGCTGGCTGATGATGACGACGAGAGAGCAGCCAGAGAGGAAAGCCTCGCCTGTTACAGGTGAGATGATCGCTGCCAATCGGTCCAGCCGCAGCAACCACAGACCGACCTTGCCGCGTGGAATGCGTAAGAAGTGTGACCATTGAAAGATTGAAGAAAAAAACTGCGTGCAAGTCTGCCCGCTAGCGTACACTTGGGCATGGATAATTTGTGGCTAGATTCTAGTGTCTGTTCGCGTCAGAAGCTGGACGGGAAGCATAAACTGTTTCTGTACTGCCACCATGAACTCTGCCGATATATTTATGGCTGTAAGCTTGCCCGCCCGTGTAGGTTTTCAAAGCGGCCCGGCCTTAAATGTCGTAAAAAATGCTGTTGTGGAAGTTATTTTCAAAATAGATATAACTCGAGCATGGCTGCGTTAATTATTCAACTTATTAGTGTGCAAGTGATTTTCCTTTCTATATTTTCTATTGTTACTCAAAGAGACAATGTTAGAACTCTCCCACAAGAACCTTACCCTCCTTGGCTACTATTTATGTGGGACATTACTGTACCTGGGCTGGTGTGAAGAATACGAATTTCCAATTTCACTCTTGTTATGCTAGTCAGTCTCGATTTTCATATATATTTAGAGATGGCGACAGGTCAACTGCATACTGCACCTTATAATACAAACAGTAATCAATTATTAGCTCATTTGCACTTTCCGGATATTTATTTGCGAAGAAAACAGCGACAGAAATTCTGGGAAAGATACCGTTTCGATATTATTACATGCAAAGCAGAAATTCCTTCAGCAACACATTGATGGAGTTAATAGAAAAAAAACAAAATTACCACCAACCTTGATTACATGGTGGAGATGGTCATTGTTACTTATCTCAATGGTTTTGCACGCTTATAATGTGAACTAATAATACCTATACACTCAGCAAAAGTTATACAGGAGAAGCAAGCAATACTATCGAACTGTCACGAGTACAAAACTACCTGTGGTACAAGCCCATTATGCTGCATTCAATACAAGCCCCTTTAAATAAATGTAATAATAAGTTGCAGTGCCTGTAACATGTTGGAGAATGCGCTAAAACCGTGATTTTGTAGGTTCCAGTTTGTCTATCAGCGAATGTTCTAACATGACTGCCGTAAAAATGAGTAACGTTGGTGCAGCTGCTGCAAGAGGACACTTAGTTACTGATTAATAGCAAACCCATATGAGGTGATACGACACTGCTCATACGTCCAGCTGGAATGTTGGATTCATGGTTGCCGAAATTCGGCGCGAATACAAGGGGCAGAAAAGGAAATTTAGGACACGTGCGCAGACGCTCAGCGCGTGTATCGTACACTTTCTCGTTTTTCCCTGGTCCTAGCGCTGCATTTTCGTAAGCCCATATAACTAAAATTTCAGGTCGTTCACTTCAATGGTTCGATTGTACTACAGATAAAGCAAACCTTCCAGAATAAGCCAGATTTTCTTTTGTTTGTGTCAGATCTGCCAAAGGTTCCTGTTATAATGAGACACTTTGGTTGACGCAGTGTTCTGCTATCTGATTTTCAGCGGCTGCTGACCAGCCCAGGCTGCCATGCTTCTCGGACAAATTTTTCGCCAAGGAAAAAAATGAAGTTCTCAAGCAACAGCCTGAAAATCCTAATGCGCTGTGGCATAATTTCGGTATGCTTTTTAATACTTTCTCATGGAACAATGCACAAAAAACGTCCCTCCCGCTTTTACACCTTGTCCATTCATTCGTTTATCCCATCTAAGCACGTATGTTCCATTTCTAAATAAAGGTGAGGGGGAAGGAAGTTACCGGATTTATAGCCCCCGAAGACCTGTACACTGACAGCAGGTCAAAAACACTGCACACAAAAGCAGGCACAAAGTGGTTACAAAGTCTTGCCTCTTTTAGAAAAACAGCAAGCACGAAAATATAAACAATAAACGAAGTCGACAGAATATGAGACTTAAGATAATAACACAGGCAATGGTAAATGCAAATATATATGTGTCCATAATTATCGTTATCTATAGACAGCACAATAATATTTTAGGGAGAGGAAATTATACGATGAACCTATGAAAGACTATGACTGTGAGTGAAGGCGCAGTTTACTACGATACAAATATTCATTTTTGCGAGATAAGCACTTCTTTAGTGACTATAGCGGTTCAGTTTGCCACTCACCTGAATTAGCCCACAGAGTAACGTAAGCGTAATGGCCACGTCAGCACCTGCCCGCTCCATAGAAAGTTCGTCGACATCGTTTTCAACAAGAGTCCCATTGTCCGAGACGACAGTGTACTTCTTCACGACAACTCCTGTCATGAGGGCCGACACTGGGACCATGCCTGCGACGAAGGGCAGTGAACAGGAGGCAAGACTTCAGTAATTCCCAGACAGCACTGAGTGACGTTGCATGCGTTGCGCGTTCAGTGCAATCCGGTACCTATTACCTATGCTGTGCACCGAGCAACTGTGGCTGCATTTCGTTCCGCTGATACGTTGGCACCAGCGCTTCACAAAGAACATCCCGTAGCTGCCAGGCACTTACGCCGTGTTTCAGCAAAGAGTATGGCGGGCACTTCCTAAGAACAGTGGAACGGAGGCCGGAAAGTGCCTCTTGGTTGCCGCTCAAACAGCGCAGTAGCACATCGGTAGCCTTGGATCCGCGAGGTTGCGTAGCTTTTAGGCCTCGCTACGGATTTTTCCACGAATGGCTCCATATCCGCACTCCCCTCCACAGTGGCTCCCAGATTTCCTCGTCTCTTACGTT
Organism: Dermacentor variabilis; assembly: GCF_050947875.1. NCBI lineage: Eukaryota > Metazoa > Arthropoda > Arachnida > Ixodida > Ixodidae > Dermacentor > Dermacentor variabilis. The sequence continues at coordinate 112,747,570 of NC_134578.1, read as the reverse complement.
TTACAGGGGCTAAATTGTCTTCACAAGCAGCCGGCAGCTCCGCTTGGCGCGACACGAAAGGGAATTTGTGGTACCTTGGCTATGTACTATTTCTAAATGCTCTTGGCGGACTATATTGTAGTGGGACTGTCCGGTCATGTGTCTGGAGGGTTAGGCTGATGTAGCAATCTGGGGTAACTGCAACAATCGCAATGATTAGGACGCGGCGAACCCTGTCAACGGCTCGTTGAATGCTCTGTTTAAAAATATGCTACCCGGAGCTTCGCATTAGCGTACCTATATGCATAATAGGCTAAGGCCACCGCGGTAAGGGGTGTTCATTCAGCAAGAGAGTACAACAGCCCGGAGGCAGGCACCAGCACCCAGGCAGGCACAGCTTTAAATAAGCTCTAAAAGGAAGATCAAAACTCTAACCTTGGCCCTCCACGGCTAGCTGTGATTATTAAAAGTTATGGCGTTTTACGTGCCAGAACCACGATCTGAGTATGAGGCATGTCGTATTGGGGGAACCCGGAACTTTCGACCATTGGGGGTTCTTTAATGTTTATAGTTTAATTTAATAATCTCGCCAACTAATTTTGCTTTGTAGAGCCGCATCGCGCACTAAGGACGGACACCAGCATTTTAGAAACAAGCGCTGACCTGTTGTAAACCACCTGCTTCGTTTATGCTTAGTGTGCGGTGCAATTTTACAATGAATAATTGCCAACTGATCCAGCTTTCAGTTCTCTAGCGATTAGTAGCTAGCTAGCTTACTGCAAACAGCATTGGTGCTGTACTGATCGCGTTCCAAGAAAACATTAGCTTCGCAGTATATGCGTGAGAATACATTGTGTACATGTATTGTATTACTGAGTGCGTGCATCTTGAACGTACATATTAACGTGATTTTTACCGAGCTGGCATGCCTGGAGCTCTTTCCTCCTTGAATACCATATTCGAAAAAAGTGCGCTTACGCAAGTGATTATGTTGTAGCGCGCTATGCATGACTATCATACATTAGCGCTACTGTTAGCGTTGCTACAAATAAAGTATTACAGCCTATAGCTATCGGAGCCCACCACGTTCGGAAAAAACGAGGTACTCTTCAACGAAACACACCGCACGTTGAATAAACGAATGGTGGACGCAGAACGCGGCGCTGTACTTTTCTACTTAAAACTGTACGCGCCATCCCATCGTCATAGGCCGCAAACAGCGTGTGACCAGTGCTAAACAATCTCGTATTCGTTGTGCAGAACTCTGAAGCACTTATTGGTACTTCACAGTTAATTTGGGTAGGTGTATGGTATAGCATCTTAGACGCACCATAAAGCTGAGACAGAGACCAGCACTCAAAAATACACTGCAGTAACAAACTTTACCTTCACATTAGCACAAAAAATGTTAATCTTTGAAACGTATAGGGAAGGGAAAAAACAAGGTTAATAAAGGTATAAAAATTCTCCAAGAGTTTCTTCTCTTCGCTCGAGTGTATTGATTATAGAAAACGAGAAAGAAAACGCAATGTGTTTTTTACCATTTAAGTTAATAGGAGCCGACTGGGGACAAGGAAAGCACTTCAATATTTCGCGACAGTGTGCAATGGCGGCCAACAACGTACACTAGTTACCTTTTAATCAAGGCCACTGGGTTACTGACCACAAGCCTACATTTAAGTATTCCGCTTAAGTTTGCGCGCGTACGGCCCAGAAAGGACACCTGCCTAAATTTCACGGTTCTGTTGCGTGATTACCTGTGTTTGCCGGCAATAAATCCTGGGAGACAATAGCGCTCGTGTCCCTACGGACTGTTCTCCCTCCGACGGTTGTTGGCACTGGAAGCGCATTCACATGAACCAGACCAAGACATATTGTTCGGACTTTCTTACGTAAGAAATTCCAGAAAAGAACATAGATTTGGAAGATCCCGGCTCGTATTCACAAAAAAAAAGTCATATACTCAACTTGTTCCTAAATGCGAATTTCAGCCGGTCCCAAAGATGAACATAATATTAGGCAAATTTGCCCACGAATGCAAAGGGAGGCAATAACAAATTAAAATGTATCTGAGCTCAGCGCCTGAGCTATTACAAACCTGCGTTTATTCGGAATATTTGAGATTCCTGATCCCAAGACTCTTAGGATGTTGCCAGGGTAGTGATGCCCACGTATCACCAGAAGTGATGAATAACGAAAGAACACCAAACACTGCAAATTTGTTGAAGAACTTGCTCAGGAATATTTTATATTTCGCCGAATTTATTCATCAGAACGAGGCTGAAAACATCAAGCTTTTATAAATATAAGAAAGGGAATCCGCTGGGATCCAGTGAACAAGAGCGCCGGATACATAAGACCAGTGCAAAATAAGTTTTTTATTGACCAGTGTTTTTCCATATAAAACTATTAGTATTGCAATAAACAGGATCAATGCAAGTGACTAAACACAAGTACCTCGCTTTGTTTTATGCTGTGAATAAAAAAGTTAGCCAAGTTCTCTGTCATGTCTGTGATTGCTAGGCAGTCTTTGGTAGTGACATAAATCTTGCCAATGCCGTCCTCCAATTAAATGGTTTCTTTGTAAAAAACTGTTGTCACGAAAAAATGTAAAGCAGTATGAAATCGTTGTTTTTTGCAGTGTAACAGAAATAAACAAAGTAACGAAGTAATTATTGACCCACATGTCTACATACGATCGCTGTGAGCAATCATTTGAAAGCTAGAGTCGGACGGCAATTCGTGGCTTAGCAGCTCCCTGTAAAGAGGTATCAATCACCATGAAAGTAGAAAAGGTTGGTGACTAGAACGTGTTCTTGTACAGGAAATACACTTCGTATGTTTACATACCCATACATACGTAAGGAGAAGTTCCCATGATGACGTAGACTAGTGCCGGATAGAGCGTACTGTAGAGGCCCAGCGCTGGATCGACTCCGGCGATGATGGCCAGCACGAGACCTGCGTCGAGAAAAGGCATTCCCTTATTTTGACAAATCGTGCAGTTTACTTCAGCCTATAGTTTCCGATATGTCTAGATGAGAGTTCCGTTGTCTTAAAGTATTTTTCTTTCCTAACGGCTGATAGCGGTGTGATGTTATTATTTGAGAACACTACGTCCTGGAAAACCAGCGTTTGCCGTTGTGACTCACAGTGTCCACGATGGTCTACGTGATACTTCTTCCACAAAGGGGATCAGCTAAGGTTGTTCCTATATGTTTATGGCTTGAAGCAGCCATATAGACACACCAAACGATTGTCCTTTCTCTGTCTTCCAGTCTTCTTCTTTGATCTTTAAATTACTGAGTTCTCCTTCCGTCCATGTGCTCGTAAACCCAGATACACTTCCCCTTAGGGAGCCTTCGCGCGCTCTGTGAAATGTATGCAGACGTGTGAAGTTTTGGGCTCGTGGCAGCGCCTTTACGCATTCCTGATAACCTCCATCTGGCAGCATAATGGAGCAGTAAGAGGACGGGCAAGGAGCAAATATTTTTCAATTTCCACTGAAACGAGGCCTCCGTCGCAATCCTGGGCTGCTATAAAAATAGGATGTCAAAGATACATTATTGTGAGTCAACTGCGTGGCGAACCTCTTTCTATATGCAATCTCAAGTCGCCCATTTTGCGCTAGCGCACAGCATACTATTCCAACAAATTGTGTGACATAATCCACATTGTAAATTGTAAATCCACATTACCTTGCCAGAAAATTTCTGTAAAGCTCTGCTTTCCATTTTTCCTTTTTCTATTACTTCACAAGTTCTTACTGTTTTCCATTAACAGAAATTTCGTGTTTAAGGACAGCTATCTGCATTCTATTACAGGAAAAAGTTCTGTTTCTAGTTTAAAGTTTTTCTGTTAATTTAATAATATTTTCTGTTTCTTTTACAGTAAATGTGTGTGTAAAACAATCATCCATTTTGAGGCAAAGACAAAGTTCTGTTTTCTGTTTACATTTTCCTGTAACTTCACATTTTTTTTCTGTTCCACTGTACCGAAGTGTGATGTGTGAAGACAACTTTAGCTCGTGATCATTCAATAATGGGTGAACCAGTACTCTCATTGAAACGAACGCTTTTTAAGGGCATTTCTCTTCACGAGGGTAGTTGCCGCCCTCACGAAGAGAAGTTGCTTTGCAGAAACGTTGACTGCAGCCCAGGCACGTACCCAAGTTGGAGCCCGCGGGGAGGGGGGGAGGCGGTCCCCCCATATTAGACGGCATAACCTCCCCCCCCCCCTCCTATCCGTCCAAGGCACCCCTCCTCACACACTTTCCTAAAGCGTCGACAAATCAATCTACTCGGCGGTCAACATATTGCCCCCTTTTAAACCGAAAGCAGTGTATGACTAACTTCCGCAGTTTTTTTTTTCGGCGTCTGTTTATAGAAAAAATCATCATATGGGCCGATCCTGGTAACAGTGCAAAAAGGGTCCAACATCAATGGCACATATCCCTGTGGACTCGGGAACCTATAACGCGCCCTTCGGAATGTTCGGGACGGTCCCACATATGTGGAGTTCTTAATTCCTGCTTCAGCTCCACCGCGGGTGGGCCCAGCATTGCACCACCTTCGGGATGGACCCACGTGTGGGGAGCGCTCAACGCCTGCTTCAACCCCGCCGCGGGTGGGCCCAGTATTGCAATATCTTCGGGATCGGCCCACGTATGGGGAGTTCTCAATGCCTGCTTCACCTCCGCCGCGGGTCGGCCCGCTATTGCACTGTCTTCAGGCCGACCCGCAGTGATGTGAAACGCCTTGCTTTTCGTTTGAGAACTTTGACTGACAGCTTTCGCTGCCATTACATCTTCACAGAGTAGAATGGTTGTCAAATTTGTTCATTCCGTTTTGATGGCGGTAGTTATTGGCATCTCCTGGGGTGTGGAGGCCAACTTTGTCATTGATTCGGTGCCCGCCTGAATAGCACAAGATGAATTAAGTTGTCACCATCTATTTCAGCAGGCAGGGCTTAGTTTATTCTTTTAATTATAATATTTTATTTTATTCATAATGTTTAACACAATTTTAGAGCGCAGCTCTTTGGCGTCCGTTCCTGGGTTTCGCGTCGTCGTCGGCGTTGTCGTCGGCCTCGTAACCAGCTCCGCCCCCCTTTCATCCCCCCAGCGCTAGCAGCGACCGACTGATACCGCTGGATGCCGCTGACGCCGCTAGAGAGTCAAGATAACGTGACTGCATAGAACACCGTCGCCGCCATGCAGAAAGAGGAGGAAAGGGTCCCCCCCCCCTGTTCTTGTGTGGCGGATAGGGTGCTCTTCAGTTGCCGACGCGCCGGTTATTTCACGTAGGCCCCGGCACGTCGACGAATACGTGACCACCTTCCCACGGCTAGACCTGGTTCTTAGCGCTGCGGAAGCGAGGGTATCATATTGTTTGTGTCGGCATCGGCGGCGTTGTCCCTGAAACCAACTCCGCAGCTGGGGTTGACTCACTATCGGCGTCAGCGGCATCAGTCAGTCGCTGCTATCTCTTCCCTCCTCCCTTTATCGTGTTGTCCGCTTGCTGCGCGCGCTTCTGCCCCCATCGTTTGCCGCTGGGTGTACACGCCGCCCCCCTCCCCCCTCTTCCTGCGAGTCTCCGGTTGTCAAAGCGCCGGCTCGAACTTAATTCCTTTCTTCGCTCCTCCTCCAATGCAACCCCTGTGCGGTGGCAATCAGAGAGCCAGATCGGTGGCGGCGGATCTGTATATGTGCACCGCCCGAGCCGAAATTGCCGCTGCCGTTCGCCCTGTGCGGTGGCAATCAGAGAGCCAGATCGGTGGCGGCTTGACATAAAGACAAACAGCAATTTCCTAACACTTATGCGGGAGAACATCCCGTTCCTCTCGCTCGTAACGCGTCCCACGGCTGTGACAACCTCGCGAGGCACTTGTATAGATCTCGTCTTTGAGAATCAAGCATTGGTGTACCAAGTCGAACATATATCAGTCTATTTCTCCGACCACAAAGCTTCCTTCTTGACTGTCAAGAACTGTTAGTGGAGTCTTTGTTAAAGGAATACGTGTGAAAAATTAAAAAAAATCTGTGATAGCGCATACATGTGTTGCTCGATTTCTTTGCCTCAATCTATCGAAAAGGTGAAACAGCTTATTTGCTGCGCTCAAATTTCGCATTAGGAAGTAACGTAATCGTCGGTAATTTTTATGTCACCATCTATTCAATCATCACGCGCATCCCTGTTGCTTTGTTAGTTCAACCTTCTTTGTTTAGACTGATCCAGGGGCCAGGAAAGGGATTCGGTTCATAGTCGGCTGGTCTGTATGCTCGTGGAACGATTTGTGGCCGGAGAAAACGCCAGTTGCGTTTAACTTTTCCTTTTGCTTCATTATTTCATCGAGTGACAGCTCGCTACGACGCTGGCAGATCCTCGGAACCATATATCCGCGATATGGGTTAGATAAGGTGGAAAATGAGATATTGCGAAACTGCATCGATCATCAGACCCTTCAATAACCCTTAAACCCATAAGCATTACGACTGTCACCTGTTAGCTCGTCTGGTCTTTCTCTTATTGTACAGCACTTTTCTTGCAAAATTGGCAACTGGAAAGAAGAGTCGCAAGGAGATGAGAAATTAAGCGATGTACTAAGCGAGAAAGCCAAGGCAACAGCTAAACGGAGAGGAAAAGCGAAAATAGTTTGCGAAAATATTTATAGATCAACGCTTCTTTATTTAAAAAAGAAGTAGAGAAAATTCCGCCGGAACTGAAGAATAATTCCGTGTGTTTTGAATGACGTTTCTACCGTTATCACTCGAGCCGCCTGACGGTGCCACTTCCCTGCTGCGCTAATGAAGGGGGGGGGGGTGGACGGAGGTTTGTAACCTGCCGCGGTGGGCGCACTAGGTCTAGAACCGCAGCGTCCTGCGCTCTACGTGGTTGCTTGGGACTAGTGACCACGCATCGTTACGCAACTTCCCAAATAAGAACACAAGTCGGTTTTGCTACTTGGTAGAGCAGTAAACGAGGGATGCAAAATAACTGTAACTGTTCCGCAAATATACATTTCTCTAAAATTCTTCCAGAGCTAATTCAAAACACGTTACTAGAAATCTTTATTTTGCACTTTCGCTTGTTAACTTGTTCTTGGCAAGATTCTTCCTGCGCATCTTTCATACGCGATTCCATTTGATGTGTTACTTTCTTTGCCAAGTAAAGAATAGGTGCATGTCACATGCGTACCTGTGAGATACACGTTATTTCAATTCTCTTTTGCGGCTTCATTCGTCTTTATGGCAAATGGTGGGCATTATTCACATTTGTATTAGTAAAAGTACCCTCCACCTCATTTGCATAGAAAAGGAAAAGTTACCTTGGGTTGCCCCCCCCCCCCCCCCCCCCGGAAAGAAATCCTGCGTACGTGCCTGCTGCAGCCGATATTGTTGCTGCGATTACTGTTTATCACTTCTAGCCTCCATTTTTATGATAACTTCTCTCATATTTGACTTAACTATCGCGCGTCATATAATCATTATAAAATAACAAATATCTCGTGAATATGCAGCTGGTCTCAATACGAAAATTAGGCTGTAAGGACAAAGCTGAAAATGTAAATGTTCTTCTGCAGCGCAAGAAGACAAAGGTCGCACGTAGCACTCGTGTGTGTCTCCGTTTCTAGTTTACTCAGTTTTCTTGCACTGCTGGTCAACACTTTTTCTCTCAGTGGCTGTAAAGAATAATTTGTAATTTAGGGCGTTGGGTACAAGAAAATGAATTTTTGTTTTATTTTACATCACAACATCACTGCACAGGTAAATATGAAAACAGGTATATTATTAGAACTGCTTATGCGCACGACGTTCAGAAAACAAGCAGCAACGTTTTCCCTCCAGATGCTATAAACGCTTAAAAGTCAATTTCCCAGGCAATACATAAGCTTCTTGCCATGGATCGCACGCGTACGTAGATAAGGAAGAACGAGGAAAATGTACATGCCCTTTCAAAGCAAGGCAAGCGAAGTAAACAAAAGCGTATATCTTTGTGTATAATAGGCAGTGATGGCCAAGTTACATAACTCCCCCGACCCTGTCAGTAAATTAGCGTTGTATTAAACACCGCGTGTATTCGTGCACAAATTTGCGACATGCAATAGCATCAAGATGGGTGTGCAATGTGTATGAGGCATCATGGTAGGTGTGCATTACCCACAGCCACACAAACACGTGTGTTTGTGTGTGTCTGTGTGCGTGCATTATGTCACAGTGTTCAGACATTGTGAAGTGCACATTGAAGAGATGTGCGTATTTTAAGAACTGTTGGATGTAAGAAGGAACTGTTGCGTAAAGTCAGATATTGGTTTAACCATCGTAGGTCAGTCGCAAAATCGCAAAACTGTTCCCACCTGAAAACTGTTTAATCTAATGTAAATCTAACAACTCTCTTTTTCTATGTATCAATTATGGGGTGTTACGTCCCAAAACTATGATTTATTATGAGGCATGTCGCAGTGGGGGACTACAGTTAATTTTGATCACTAGGGGACTTTAACATGCCCCTAGTGCATGAGACAGAGGTTTTTTTGCATTTCACTCCCATATTAAGTGCGGCCGCCGTGGCCGGGATTCGATCCCATGACCTCGTCCTTAGCAGCGCCACACCTTAGTCGCTCAGCCACCGTAGCGGGTGCTTTATGTTTCTTTTTTTTAAGGTGGAGCTACTAGAACTTCGCTGGGTTTCTGTTGACGTTCGCAGCTTCGCCGAACTGGAGGAGAGAGCTGAGAGAGAGTGAATGCAAAGTATAAAAATAGTATCGCGCAGCATAGCGCCACGGTGAGGGTGGGTGGAGCCTAGCTGGGCTGAAGGAGCGGCGCGGCTGGGACGCACGTGGTGTGCTGTCATTGTTCTCGGACAAAAGCCCGCGCGCTCTCTACGGCGGATTTCGAGAAGCTACCAGGTACACGGTGTCAGTACTAGCCTGCATCAGATATTAGGTGCGGTGGTCGCTGCAGCGTCACGTTGGTGCAGCGTCTGGCACAGGACGCCGAAGCATATTGCGTCTCAACAAATCGCTCCTATTGCTGCGGGGGCCTCAAATGGAGCGCCGTCCCAACCGAAACCTCCCCCCCCCCGTCCCCAGAGAAAGACGGCATGGATTTTTCTGAAGCCTTAACATCTCCCAGCTCCGCTGGTCTCTGGTGTTTGTGATAGGAGAACCACGCATAATTTTTGTCGATAACTAAGGAACCAGATATTTCATAGAGTCATGCGTGAAAAAGAGCAGGTGGCAGCACTAGCACTGTGGTAAACGATTACAACAAAAAGAACAGCCAGGCTACGATTTGTTTCTTACAAAACCAGAAAAATGTTTTATTTTAAAGGAAGACAAACTGATGGCAAAATATGCAACATATAAACAAAAGAGAAACAGCGAAATCCTTACTGCAGTGCGAGAGAACCAGCTTATACATCAAACCATAACGGTGCTGAAAAGAGACTCGAAATGGCCTCAGCATTACGTTGATGAAGACTTTTGCTTTAAAACTCAATAGTGAAGACACCTAATTATGAGACAACTTTTGGTGCAAGGCCGTGGTGGTTGCTTGGGCGCTGGACCTTGGTTCCTCTCTCAGGGTGTCATTCTGCGACTGACCCGACAACAATAGTGGTGCTTTATTATACATATGGCAGTAGCATGATTGTACAGAGTTCACTGAAACACTTTAGCACGAGACTTCTTTTGGGAAGAGTGGTAAAGAAAGTCGTGCAGTGTGCGCGTATGTCAGTACCGTGTTCGGGGCCACTTGGAAATAATGCTTATATCAGCCAGACGACTATGCACTTTGAAATAACCTTCACCATGCGCCAAAAGGTACAGGCACTTCCCCCCTACACAAACACAACACGTACACGCACACAACACCTACAAAACACGCACACGCACACAAGACCATGTTGGTGGTCGCTATTTGCTTCGAAAATGTGGAAGCCTATACATAGCATTGCATGACAAGTTTCAATTGATAATTGACATAATGCACTACGGTAGAGGATGTGTGAACCTAAGGTTAATTGAGGCGTCTGTGGTTTCCTTCTTTTAAGCACAGTTAAGCCTACAAAAGGCGGCACATTCAGAATAACTATTAATTCATTTTAAATGAACAGCAGTCAGCGAAGACAAAGAAAAAGGCCTCAGGTTGCTCTCCACCGGTTCCGCTACAAGGTAATTAACACCCTCACGCTATCTTGGTCGTTTTGTTGGTTCTTTTATCCCTGCCACCTATTCATTACAATATTAGCATGACGTTTGTGCAACTATGGATTAAACATGTTTTCAACCATGCAGCCAGTTAGAACGTGATATCAAAAACGAATATGCACATTCTCTCATGACTTCCACCTTTATAACTTTCCTAAGCTAATCTTCAAATTCACTTGAGGGCACACGTTGTAATTGCGGAATTGAAGTCGATCAGTGGAGAAGTGACGCAACTACTTCATTACTTCTTGGCCTCAGTTTCAGAATTTGAACATATGTTTCAAACAGAATACTTGCGAAGTTAATCAGTGAATGGCTTTAATTAGCAAACTGGACATTGCAAATTTGTCACTCAAGCGCACTCCACTTCTTCAGGTTACCCATATCAATAAGCCGAATTGTGATATATGTTCCATGCGCCTTTTTTTTTTCATTTGTCGAACTCCCAAAAAAAAAAGTCGAGCTTCTGTCCCAAATGCGAAGGATCGGTTGCGATAGCAAATTAGTAGACAGCTGTACGAAGTAAGGATACCAGTTCTATCGGCAGTATAAACGTGAAAACGTTCGCTTACAAACCAAACTAACAAGCACGGTGTCAGCGAGCACACGCAAACTTTAACACATCACACTCGATGAACGCGTACACTCGCTGTCGAAACGCTGGTGCGAGCAAGCGCTGTAGCCACAGCGAACGAAGTCACATTCGTTCGTTCCGTAGCTTCAACGCAAGAGCGGCGAGAACACAGCGCGTAGAAAGGCACGAGCAGTATGCAGATCAATGTAAGACACGGCGCGAGGCCGCGCTCGCAAAGTACGCATCTGTTGGCGGAGTCGAAGCCGCCCCCACTCCTTCCCGCGCTGCATCCATCAGTTTTCCTTGCGCCTGGTCGTGAAGGGCACAGTCGCAAAACAAATTACACGTCAGCTGTTTTCGTAACAATGTCGAGCAGAATGGCAGAAGGTAGAAAATAGTCCCGATAATTTAAGGCGGTGGACACTTTACGGTAAATGCATATATGGTATTGGTTACGTTGAACACACATGCTGCTTCTTACATTTTTTTTTAATGAATGTGTTGCTGCAGTTGAATTTATGCAAATTTTAGCAATTTGTTTCTTATTTTCGCAGCCCGTCATTCATAAATTCAGTTATTCTCGGTCAGAGTCAGGAAGTGCGACTAGCGGACGACATGCGTGCAATTCTTTGTGGCCACAAGCGTGATGAGAACATATCTTCGCGGCTCGGGTGCTAGCACCTTCCGCTCTGTGCTTTTAAGATGCGCAGATAGTACACCAAGCCATGCAATCCAGTGTTCCCGCTAACAATTTTCAAAATAAAACGACGCAGACAGTGGCCAGGCAAAATCATTTCCCGACGGTGACGCACTAAAACACCCGAACCGCACCTAACTTAGCAACATCACCAATACTGGGTGCGATGTGCCCTCATATCCGGCGTGTTTATATTCAAGCAAGAAGTCCCGCTTTCCCGTCACTTCAATAAAATAAACACGTGATCGTAGTAGCTAAGAACTAACGTCGCTGAGGACTCACGCATACTTTTTTTTTTCTAGCAGCGTTGGCAAAAATAAGTAACATTCCGAAAAGGCTAGAATAGACAACAACACATTTGTCAAGCCCATTGGGTAGCCCTTGCGTTTGGTGTAACAAAAAACTCAAACGAAATTTATTACCCAAATGCCAAGTTGTCTCACAAAACGCAACGTACGCTGTAATTTGGGAACCCACGGTCGCTAAATTTTGTCCCTGTACGCCTGAATTTTTTCTTGAGGGCTACATTTTGGGCCCCTCCTATGTCATGAACACGCGGGAAAATATTGGGTAGAAGAATACGTCGTGCATTGTACGTAATGTACTTGAAAAGAAAACCACTCACCTCTTACGATTGGCGAAAGGCGAAATGGAGCAGTGTCGACAAGCGTTGAGTCGAAGAGCGGCCATTTTAACTAAGGCGCGGGTCATCAAAACAGTACCGCATGCAGCGCATCGTGCATGTTACATGCAAAAAACGGCGTGTAAGAAGAGAAAAAAAACTCTAAAATGTTACTTTATAGTTTTTGATGCAGCTAGAATAATTAGGAACGGTTATATTTTAGTTTTGACTCATTTTGTAGGCTCGAGATCAAAAAGTACTATAATTTCAGTTTTTTTCTTCTAGCAGGTTTCTGTTATAGAGCATTCACATCAAATTTATTTTGCGGTACAGATAATTTCTGTAAGTTTTCCTTAAATTAACAGCATTTTTACAGTGGTCACTGGGATTACCTGCTGTTCCAGAATACGTTTGACAGCACTCAGGTTCTACAACAGACAATCAGTGATTTGTTCTGCTTAGCATATGACCCGTGAAATTAATTTCAATGGAGGCGAAATGCGAAAACACCCGTGTACTTAGATTTAGGGGCGCGTTAAAGATCCCCAGGTGGTCGAAATTTCTGGAGTCCTCCACTACGGCATGCCTCATAATCAGAAAGCGGTTTTCGCACGTAAAACCCCATAATTTTTTTTGACCCGTGAAATTAAGTTCTCGCTCCTATGACTATTCTCTTTCGCTCTATAACCACACTACACAACATTACGTCAACGGTATAGACATTGAGTAATCTTTATGCGGCTTAAATGGGAAAGGTACCGCTTCTATTCTAATGCAAAGACAAGGAAAGCAAGAAGTGTGCAGAGGAAAATATCAAAAATTTCACGAAACAAGACGTCTGGACCACACTAACACTTGTTCGAGGTCTCTAATCACGTCGTAACATGACACCCTGCTTGTGTATTATGTAGTTTTTCTTCGCGTAGGCTCAGTTGCAAGTGCCGATTCATCATGCCCATTCGCCGTCTTTCCTTGGGTTACCTTTTGCCGCGACGCTTGGGACAACTCGCCCAGTTATCCATCGTGATAGCCGTCCAGGTGGAGGTATAAATGTGTAATCGCAATTGAAGAAAAAATATTGCAAATAACGTCCGCGGTAAATCCAGGTGGTTTCTCGGTTTGCTTAGCAGTCTCCCGGTTTGCTATATTAGCGAAATTCTATCCTAGACTACAGGCAGCGGCAAAAAGAAAGCCACAGCGAGCACTTTTGGGCCAATTCTTAAGTCAAGTTTTTTTACGGTGATTAGGCCAGCAAGACAACACTTTTCCAGCAAGAGGTTCACGGATGGCAAACAGTGCGATTTTACAGCATTCTAGAAGAGTTGACTGTTGAGCTAGTTGAATGTCCATAATTGAAGTAGTGACTTAGTGCGATAACAACCACAGAAAAAAGAAAGGTGGACAAAGACAGGCACTTGTCTTTGTCCACACTTCTTGTCTCCGTGGTTTTTATGGGGCTAAGTTACTACTTCAATTAGACCATTCCCTGTGGCTATTTTCTTACGTTATCATTGCTTGACTGCGTCCGTTCAACGTCTATCAAACCCGCGCGTAAAATGAACTGCTTTGTTTACACGAATTAAGTTCATCTGGCCGCAGAGCAATAGCTTTGTTTCCTCCATGTCCGTTTGAGATTCTATACCCTATAAGTATCAGCATACTGACTGTACTAAAGAGTAGATTTCAATTATCAGTCGAGATCACCCAGAACAACAACTAGCACAACAAGAAGCTCTTTTTGTTTAGTCCTTAGCGCACATAAGGCCAATGGCGGGAAAACAAGGCTGAAACGCGCACGCGCACAAGCGCACACGCGCGCGCGCACGCACGCACGCACGCACACACACACACACACACACACACACACACACACACACACACACACACACACACACACACACACACACACACACACACACACACACACACACACACACACACACACACACACACACACACACACACACACACACACACACACACACACAGACACGCGCGCGCGCGCGCGCGCGCTCGCACGCACACGGTTTTGTGTAGGGGGTCATTTGATTTTACCCGTCTGAGGCACTGCTTTCTTTTTACATCACCATTCGCTAACCAGCCCGCATACCCACACATCAACAGACCATCTGCGGGCTGGTTTTACTTGATGAGCATGACACATTGACCTAAAGGTCAATGTCGGAGCAAACGACAATACCGTTTAGCGCAATGAGTCATGACTCGCTGATGAATAACAGCGCCTGTTCGAGCGCATTTCGATGGAAAGGAGTGATGCAGGGGGATCAACCGTAAGTGTTCTATCTAAAATCCATATGCCAATACATTGGCAATCAGAGCCAACGCAGTGGACATCTACGCGTTGTACTTCACATTACATGATCCCTAAATAGCTCACTAAATCGTGTGCACGCCTTGCGTTCTACTTTCGTGCAAGGGCCACCGACATGCAATGATGCGGAACATCTGCGCTGTGGTGAATATATGATGAGATTCAAACAAGAATAAAATGCGCTTTCGTTAAACATGATCAACACCCGTAGGCCTGTCGTGCATCCTGTGCGCTCTACTAAGTGAATTTCTTCACCTGTTCGCGATATCTACAGCCAACGGAACTATGAAGAGAATGTCATTGATAAACCAGGAGACACTTCTCCAATCTACCCACTTAAGATTTCTTGGGCACTACAGACCGGGTAGGCGTATAAATCTCTGCACATCACACCCATCTCTTCTTTTTTTCTGATATTGCTATCTCAGCACGGACGCAAGAAATTGCACGTGGATGTCACAGGTTGTCTTATCCCCGCTATAAATTTCGTCATATGGAATTTCGCAAAACACCGGCGTTCCTTGCTTGCACAGTGATTTTTTTGCAACCACTCCGCAGTAACTAGGACGCGTTTACTTCAATCTGCCTGGCTAACTCTTCCGATGAAATTGCAGAAGGTGCATTACCTAAATGCGATCATGAAAATGCATCCATATGTATAAAAATAAATAATGCGTTTTTACGTTTCAAACTGCCTTCTGAGTATGAAACAAGCCATAGAGGGCGACTCTGGATTCATTCTGATCGCTTGGGGTTCTTCATGCGCCCCATGCAAAGTACACGGGCGGTTTCGCATTTCGCATGCATCAAAATGCGGCCGCCATGGCCCGGATTGGATCCCGCAAGCTCCTGCTTAGTAACATAACGCCAAAGCCAGTAAGGTAACTGTATCAGTATAATGTAGGAGGTGTCCCAGTTAAGGTTAGCCAAGCCGGTATACAAAAAAAGCATTAGAAAAAACACACTGCAAGATACAAATCTAAGGCTTGCGTCGTTCAGTTGTAAGTACTCTGAACACCGAACATCGTGGGTCTAATAATTGTATCTTTGCACCGTGTTTTCCAAACTTGTATTAAACTTTATTTCGCAGAACAGCTTGAACGTTAACTTTAACGCACGGTGGACTACAGTTGGTGCACATTGATAGCAAATACCCGATAAAGTGCGGTAAAAGGGAGCGACGTTAGAGATTTACAGCTTTGTCTCAAACCTGATACGTTGCAGTCCTTCGTGGAACGTCGATTAGCCTCTGAAAAATATTCTAATACAATGGTCCCTGTATTCTGCTACGAATCTGCTACTGCAACAATGTTTCGAATCGTTTTAACATTCACACAGTTAGACATAGTCATAACACGGATGAGCGGCTTTCTTTCAATTTCCACGGCCCCACTAGCATGCTGCAAGCTACAGAGGAGAGGTGGCAAGGCGGGAAAGCTCCGCCCAACGGTTTGGCGCGCTTTTTTCCCGCTGTGTAACGCCGCATATGTTTTTCCGCCAGTGTGACGATGCATTGAAGCCACCTACATAAGTGTCCGGCACTTTACTAGAGTGAAACCGATGAGAGAACTGAAGTCTAGTGAATGATTGCGCGCCAGTCAGGAGTTATTTAGCTTCAAGAGCACCACCAGCCCTACTGCGATTGCGGCTGTTTCAATCTGTCGAACTCATGTTTTTTTTTCTTTCTTTTTTTATTGCGCAACTCGGAGGAATGCACGACTAGTCATGTATGACACAGATTTGTAAAATTCTCGTATGCATCTGAAATCACTTGCGGTAAATGAGAAAAGGAGATTCGACAAAAATTCCACAACCGCACAATTCCAACCGCTGGAACAGTAGTCCACCTTTCTATGCCTATAAACGGTCCACGATACATTGACCAAGGTTTAATTGCCGGTTTGACACTGTGGAAGTCCCATAATGTGCGCAACATCTGCTATTAGGCAACATACTGAATTCTCAGGTGCAATCACTTGAATCTTTGCATGGAAATATCGCATTTTGTATAGCACATAGTAATCTAACTTTTTTTGCCTTTTTTGTGCACAAGTAGTATTTATTCATGCATTAGGAAGCTTACACACCTAACCTATGCTTTAGCAAGGGGCGTACTGGAAGTGCAGATTTTTGGGCTCCGCACCTCCAGTCGGCTTTCTTGTCCGCGTCAGTCCAGCGCTATGACTTGAATTGGTGTACTAGAGTCTAATTTTGCAGTCGTGCTCGGCCTCTGTTCGTAGTGGTCCCGTTTGTTTTCCAGAAGGTCTTTGGGCCGTATGTAAAAGATATGAGCGCCCTACTGACGGTGCCATAGACTACCCTGCAGCGCTCGAGTCCGCCGCACTCATAGATGGCTCGGGCTCCTGCGCTTTACTCAACCTCCTGTGCTAGCGCTCCCTACGGAGACGAACCCGTTCCGCAGTGGTCAAAGGGATTCGATATCCTTTCTGCCCGGGTCTCCACATTGCGATTTCTGGACGCTGAATGTCGAACGCAATGAGCCAGTAGCCGAAAGAGCATGAAATTGTCAAAAAAAAAAGATTGTAGACTTGTAGGGTTTATAACTCCTAATAAGCAGGTTTGAGTTTGATTAGTTATACCTACTACGAGATAGCGAGCTCTCTCAAACGCGACCAATCCTTCTCGATTCGATAAACGTACTGCCGAGCTATGGCTCTATGAACGCCGACGGAGAGGCTAGATTTAGCTCCGATTGCGTCATGCCTAGTGCGTGAAAAGCGCCATCTGTGCGTGCGACACATGTACGATCGAGTAATGATTTTTCGCTTGTACACGACCCCGTCAATGTAAGGTTACTGGGTTGTACGGTTCCATAGATATAAGCGATATTAGTATAACAGGTCTTCGCTGCATTAGCAAGAGACCCCATCTGATCATTGTTAAAAACCGTTTCACAATGTAAACCTAAGACCGCAAACATTGCTTGAAGTTCGGCCAGTTCAACGATGAAAAAAACGAGAAAGACCACTTGCATGGCTCTATTGATATTTGACGGACATGCACTGATGTTGTAATTCAACACAGCGTGAGTAGCAAGAAAATATTGAGTCAAATTTCTTATAAAACAATTCGTGTCTGTCAATTCCAGGTTTGGTAAATGGCAAAAAAGTCACCTATTTTCATAGGTCATCGCTAACGCTAAACAATCAGCAACAACTTGAAACTACATAAGTGGGAGCATGCGATAAACGAAGTCCAGTGGAGCAACGCCTAATGGTTATTGTTTCTTATTACATAAAGTACATAAATACAATATTCAGTCAGCCACTTCGATTTTCATGAGCGTGGCTGCGCAAGAGATTGACCGGAAAGACACAAATTATGTTTGCGTTTACAACATCAAACGCTCATTAGTGTTTTAGGTAAATGTTTTACAGAATCTACAATATCTTGACATTGTTCGTTAGAAGGCTTTAAAGTCAGCTTTGAGAGCTCAAGGAAATATGTACACAGGTCATTATTAGTCGTGGCATCAAGAAAAGAAAAAATACTTAATCAAAAGCACGTGATAATTTGCTAGCGTCTTTCCGGCATTTCTAGAGATTTCTTTTTTTTCTTCATTACATGGACAAAGAATTCGAAACGGCCAGACAGTATGTTCCAGTGTGGGCTGAAGAAAAAGATTGGTGGCATTCGCCACCATTTGATTGACGTAAGATGTTTGGCGAAAGAGACATTATCCGCCCAGTATCAATACAGAAATATGTCGGTGAGTCCCTAGGACTTTGAGGGTTGCTGATTTGTGGTGATAAATGATGACAACGATAAATAATAAATAATATTTTAGTGCTCACAGGATTGAATGTGATGACGTCGAGGTCGTAGACATCTTTATTGGCGCTGCTTCAACGCCGCTAGCTCCTATCTAGCGACGCACCTACTTTGACGCCAACGCTTATCTTTTCTCTCACGGATAACGGACAGGCGTCTCCCCCTGTTACTCTGTTCGTTAGAGTGTTTCTGCTACTTCTTGGAATGCCCTGCCGAATAAGCACGCACTGATAACGTAACTTCAATACTAGCGAAGGTGGCAACCGCGGCTTTGGACAAAAGAACTCGAGTGGTGATAACCGGACCCCCACGGCTTGGCTGTCCAGTGAGTGCCCCGGTTTTCTAGCACTAGGGAGGGGTCACTGATACCAAAGGCAACGAAAAGCAAGACGTGAGAGAGGCGCTGACCTGCCCCCTTGGCAAACACCTTCTTACAAGAAGCTCGGATGCCTGCCATAACACAGCGCCGTGGCTGACCAAAGCGGAAACTGTGCAATTAAAGTACCCGTCAGTTTTGTTTAAATGAAAACCGAGTGCTGAAAGGGTTCTGTTAAGGTTGCATTGCTTAGTTGTTTCGGGAATTCTGTGGACTTTGAGTGGTATCATGAATACTTCTTTTTCGGCGGGTAGGTTCACTTCGAAACATATGGGTAACAGAGCAAACAGACGACCACAAGAAGACCGACACATACACACGAGCGCTGACTATACAACTGGTTTTATGCGCAAGGATAGCACACCTTATGAATTCCAAAGTGAAGCAAGGGAAGTTAAGGGCAAAAACATGTTGTTGTCTCATGTCCGTGGGTGACCAGGCAAGGGTTCCAACAGGAAAACGGTGTTTATTGCCCGAAGCTTACAGGCTCCTGGTTACATCAAGAATCAATGGTTAGCGCACATAGCAAGACAATATAAGCACTTGTGCACACATGCACACTGACAGCAGTCTGCTTGTCAGGCGCGCTATCGCCGACACAACACTTGTCAAGGGTGATGGCGTTCCAACAACGCAAGCGCAATACAGCCAACCAAGCGCAACAAAACGTAAATAATTATTTTCCTTTTCCTTTTTTTGCAATCAGAACCCTCGACAACCGCATCCAGAAGATCAAATTTAGCATCAAAAGCAAGGGAAGGAGCTTTAAAGCAGTTGCTTCCTAAATTTAAAATGTGGCAGGCTTCTAAACTGATGTGCGCGGTCTTGCCATTGCTCGTTCCTAGAATCGTCGACTCTTTCAACCGGGCCACCAATCCGTACAGTTGCTACCGTGTGGAAATTTGAAAATGTAAACGTGCGTATTTACGATTTTTTTTCAGTTTTTGAGCTTGTTCCCCTAAATGGTCATTCGCACAATGACCAGTTTCACCGGAGCAAAACATCCCACATGACTTGGAAATTCCATACAGCAGTCCAGTGGAACATTTAACAAACGGCGGTTGGTGGTTCTTCTGGCATTCACGTTTTCTGGCGTTGCACATAAGTGGACCGAACTTTCCCAGCTTGTTTGGGGCAGAGAAACAAATTGGTGCCCCTTACGCACTTGCCACCTTCTTGAGATTGTGTAAAAGTTTATGGATGTAAGGGACCGCCTCAGAATTAGGTGCCTTCCGTTGATCCTCAGCGGTTGTACTTCCCAATTCACGCTAGAATTTTTAAAGAAGGGTTTCTGAAATGGCAGTCAAGACCCATACGGGGAATGCTCCAGCCAAAGGATGGCTTACCTGATTATTAAAACTGGGCTCCATCTGATGTGGGCACGATTTTTGGAGGGCCGATTCCATACGCAACATCGTTATTCCTCTCTTGAATGTCATAGACTGTGCCTAGTCAAAATGCAGCTACTCTTCTTAGCCCGTGGGTGGTAGCCCCATAAACCGTGTTCATCAAAGAACCTGATATTTAGGTCTAAAAACTGTAAAAATGAAAGGTCCGGGAGTTCACTGGGGAAACGCAATCCACATCCATCTTTCTTAAAGATACATAAAACTTCGCCTACTTTAAAGGGTTAGGTGAAGGGAGGCTGCTTTTTTAAAAGCACTAAAAATCGTCAACATACCTAAAAAATTTAAAACTGGGCCCCCATTAAACAACTGTTCTAGTGCGTTTGGCACCTAGGCCAGCAAGATGTCACACAGAATAGGAGATATGCAAGACCCTATGCTTATGCCATCGTGCTGCAAAAACGGCTTCCCGTCCAATACAATAAAAGTAGAGTTCAAATAAAACTGCAATAAAGACAGAAAATTATCAACGGACAGACCTATGGTGTTCTCGAAGGATACATCACCGCTATCTTCAATGCGCTCTTTGACACACACTAGCAGTTGATTCTGTGGACAGAATAAAGCAAGTCCTGCACGTGCACCGAAAAGCCAAAATGGTCATTTCCCTCTAAAATGCGTACTACTGCTGCAGATTTTTTTACAAAAATGGGTAGTTCGCAGCAAGCGTCTTGATCTTTAGCAAAACTTGGATAACTCACTTCTGCCAAGATCCCTCTTCACTAACAATATTTCTGAACGGAACTTCGGGCTTATGTGTCTTCGCTGTGAAAACGGCCCGCTAGGTTTTCTCTCTGTTGTTAGCTATGTTCCTGGCAAGCTTGCTGAGGTCTAATTGCTTACAAAACTCGACAAACTTGGTTTTAACCTGCACTTCATATTTTTCGCGGGGAAAACTTCTTAACCGCTGCCAGCGATTTTTCATTGTAAGTTTCCTTGTGTACACATAAGGCGCTGCTACCTCACCTATACTGCCACTCACGCAGAAAAAAAAACGAAAAACATAGTTAAGTTATTGTGCTCATAATCTGCAGAGGTTTGTTGGGTGAGTGTCTAGCTTGGAATTAACCTAAAGTTTTAACTTTCTTGTAACCTTAACAAGGCTTTGTGAAGGAATACAGGGGTGCGAATTAGAGTTCGAAGTGGGGTAGCCGATATTCTAGTTTGAATTAAGGGGGGGGGGGGAAGTGGAGCTGACCGAGCCGTGTAATGCGTAGGTAACATGACTGGTGGTCTGTTCGTATTACGAAATGCGGACTAATAACCGAGAAGTGCCGCCGAGGAGCATAACATGGGGTCAGCTGGCACAAAACGGGTAATCTGAGATCTCTGGGAGAAGCTTTCCTCATGCAGTGGGCATTAACAGGTTTACCTTAAGACGCTGTCGATAATGTTAACACACAACAACACGGTATCCTCTAAAAACAAGTAACTAGTACAAAATTAAGATCTGATTGCCTCTCTAAGCCTGATAATTACATGGTATTTACACTTAACACATTACACTTAACGTATTCCTGTTCACTCATATACTCGTAAACAAAAGCGATCACAAAGAATCTCAGATTGCGACGACTGCATCTTAGGACTATATCAATATCTGAACTAACACAGTTTACAGCGGAAACATCGGCCTCCCTCTGCCACTGAAATTTGTGTTAGTAATGGAATTACGGTACATTTCGAAACCGCGAAGTTGAGAGCATGCACCAACTGTGTAGAAACACGACACAGCGCCACTATCTATCACTGCAGCTAAACATACAAAGTTCTAGAGCGACAACTGCGTAAAGTTGGTGTTCGTTGACGGACACATCCACTTTAGTCACAAATGGGACAAAATAACGAACAAAACTGCTTCTCTTTAAAACGACATAACGAAACAAACAATTGAACTTGGTATATTAGAGGAATAATAGACCTGACATTGTGTATATTGCTGTAGGATATATTAGGATATAATAGGATATTGCTGCAGAATTTGTTGTTTCGCACAGTGATTCTGTAACGAACAGAGTGAGCGACCAGCGCAAATTTATCGGTAGTACAGATAGCTTTACGTACACGGTTACTGGTTAATGTGCTAGCCTGTTGCGAGCTATTTCGGCTGATGAAGGTAGTTGCCGTGGAACCGAAGTCACCGGGAGAATAGCAATCCGAGAGATAGGAGAATTTTTTCTCACACAGCACAGTGCACCATAACTTCAAGTACACAAAATGCCGCAAATAAAGAAACTGCATAGCCGCAAATACACACAGGAAGCTTTCCGTCAACATCGAACAGAGGAGATGTTGCTTGGCAGTCAGTGTCATAGCGAAGCAAGCGCTTGATCACTAAGAAAACAATGGGGAGATTAATCCCATTCATGCAGACGCTATGGTGGGGAAAATTTGTTTCTTTCATTTCAGACTTTCCGAACCAGTAATATACAGTACTGTACTAAACAACTTAGAGTTACAATTACAACTTGATAACCATGTGATCCTTGCGCGAGTTAAGAGAAGCAACTTTTCTAGATGTACAGACAAATGCTCTGCAGATCCAGTTCATATGTTGTCTCACTCAGCAACAGTTCAGCAACAATTTTTTTTTAAACGCGTTAGCATTTCTATGCCTACTCATCGAGAAAACCTGTCTGTCCGTCACGTAAGATGAATCGCTCTGAAGAAAATAATGTATAAAACAACCTAAATGTGGATAAAAAACCTTGTCGGAGGTGAGTTTGGGACCTGCAATCCCAGGCTAAGAATCTGTGTGTCTTACCGACTGGGCTAAACATTCATCTTTTTTTCCCTTATTGCATGGGTGCAGAATTTTCTGCACAACTATAAAAAGAAAGTGCTATCGAAATTTAAGGTGGCTGAAAGCAGATTCGAAATTGGGGTAAATTTTATCAGTTTCTCCCACGTCCCAGCCTCGTGCCTTCCCAATGTACAAAAGTTCACGCAACATCTTAGGATGGTGTGCTGCTCACCATCGTCATCGCCTTCTGTCACGCCCTAACGATCCGTCAATGTGAAACTAAAGCCAAAATGCGAAATGGCACCGCTGTAGTATGCATATACATTTCTTGACCAATACTCCATACTGGGCAGGAGCCACATACGTGGCAGGAAACAACAGCAGCAACAACACTCTGCACCAAATCATGAGTGTATAAAATGAGCATACCGCCGCCATCATGTCTCAAAAACAACGTCGCGCAAGTTTACAACGTGCAAGACGACATGCGGATGTATACCTAAGCGAAAACATTTAACCAAAGTGATTAAAATGTTTACGCTGTTCGACACCTAAGCAGACTTAAGTTTCTCTGCCTAATTTACAGCGGCACGGATACACACTTCACAGTGCATTTTCATTAAGCACTTCACAAAACTGGTGCAAGGATTCGGCTTCTCAGTTAAGTGTTAAGACTTCATAGTGACTGCTATCAGAACTGTAGTGCGGTAGCTGGCCGGGCGAGTCGATACATCTGCATTATTATTACTTGCAGCGTGCGCCAGAAACAGGCACACAGAAGAGAGACACGTCAGCGCTCGTGCGTTCGGCGCTCTTGTTTCGTCTCTCCTCGGTGTCCGTGTTTTTAGTGCGCGTTGTAAGTAACAACAATGCTATCGGAACATTCTGCAATAACATCCTCTTATTAATAATATGCCGCCTCGGAATAACAACTTAATAGCTAATTAGCACAATTCTGTAAATAAATAATGTAGTGGTTTTAGCGCGCAAAGTGAGACGTTTAGTTTTGCGACAAAATATGTCATTTGCTATGAAAAGTGACGTTATTTATCTTAAATTCCCAGTTTTTGTGGAATGTTGAGGCGGTCGTTGCAGAAAGACGCTCCAATGTTCCAGTGCAAAACTGATAAAGCATGCCACGTGCTGCTCCCGTTCACGTACCTTGTGGCACGTTAATAACGACGGTTGAGAGTCCGCCAAGAACGTCCGGTAGCAGGAACGTCCGCAGGTTGTAGGTCCTCAACCACGATAGGATGGGAAACAGTCCAAGTAAAAACGATGGAGTCCCGATGAGCGCGTTATGTAGCAAATCAGCAGCTGCTGCACCAAGTGTTTTTGCCCCGTTCTGTTTTGGGTCCAGCTTCTCGAGCGCGCAATTTGTAAGCGCCTTTCGGTCGACAATGATCCTGGCTTC
This sequence comes from Dermacentor variabilis, assembly GCF_050947875.1. Taxonomy (NCBI): domain Eukaryota; kingdom Metazoa; phylum Arthropoda; class Arachnida; order Ixodida; family Ixodidae; genus Dermacentor; species Dermacentor variabilis. The sequence goes on along the minus strand of NC_134578.1, from coordinate 112,723,426 downwards.
CGCTGCGGTTTCCTGACCTGAAAAGGCAGAAGCAAGGCCCCAGTGCTGTCAACCTTTGTTGAAGGTTCATTCAACCACAATATGTATTACTAAACTGTGTTCTGTTTTAGTCGAAATACTAGCAGTCATGGAGGCATTGTGATGTTCTCTTGTACAGGAAGCCTCCTTGAATGCTTGAGAAATGACTTTATAAATTCCACAGCTGTCCTAATTTTTCACAAGAAAAGCGAACAAACACGGTCACAAATGGGTTAGGCGAAAAATACCTCTCAAATGTTATTCACCGCAGTATTCAAATGCCTTAAGCGTTCGGAAACAAGTCCTTGAACATATATTGCGTGGGGCTTGTGGCGAATAACTTCAAAAACGGGGCCAGTTCTGTCGTGTTTCGAGTTCATAACATGCCCCAAGATGATTAGCTATGACAACAAAAACGAAAGCGCAGCTGACGTGCATGTGAATACGAACGCATTTGAGTAACGGTAAACCTGCAAAAAAAAAATACCACAAATATGGAAAGACAGCTAGCTCGAAATAGTTAAGCCTTAATTTAACGAAGTCGATAAAACCAGCACTTTGCTTCGTTATGTCGTAATTTCGTTGTATTGAAATTTTTCCTTTTCGGCAAGTAAGCACAGTCGGCGGTCAATTTTTCTTACTCCGAAAGAGGCCGCAGAATTTTCAAATTATCCTGCAGATCTTTGTATCAGAAACCAATTCATTTTGATGAATTTGGAAGTAGGCGACAAATGATACCACCCACCGACGCTATCTTCACATCGGTGGTACTAATTGAACGAAGCCAGCCAAGCTTTCGTGGGCACTCCGTCCGCGTGGATGATAGATAGCATCACCAGAACGGGGGCGACGCTATCATGAAATGCGCCGGCAGCGGGGAGAGAATACTTCGTCTGCCTCTCGATTCTACGGGTCACTGAAACTCGATATGACGCAACCTCCTATACTAAACGCGCGGTAACACAGCTTACATGATGCCACGCCGTCTCCGTACACCCACTCTTTGCATACGCCCCCAAATTACCTATAAACAAGGGTGCGCCGCTGCGCATGCGCTCATCCGCGCTTACAGCCATGCGCAGCCACGGCTGGGACGCGCTCTAACTTGGCAATCACTCCGCCGCTCCTTGCGCTCTCTCGTGCGTTTGATCAAATTACCGCGAGCTCGCTTCCGTCCCCTTCTTTTCTTTTGCTCGCACGGGAAGGAGGCACTTGTGAAGCCGCCATCTTTCTTGTCCCATCCTCGCACACTTTCACTCGCACCTAAATCACGCAATGTGCGTGGCGCGATGGGATTTATCGCGCTTAAACTTTACACGAAACATGATGCCGGTACAATTCGGTGGTTGCTTCTGTCGCGCGGCGCGCCATTTCCGGGGCGCGTTTGCAAGCAGCCGCATGCAATTCACTCATTTGATCATCTGCGTCCGTGGAAGTTTCCATTTATTGTCTCGGTATTCCTTTGCGGTGGCACTGAAGTTACAGTATATTGAAATCGCATAAAAACACACTTCGTCAAATTGAGGTTCTAAATACATAGTGTCCAAGAGGTTATCCACAAGAGGTTGATCCACAACTTAGATACTTCGTTATATAAAGAATTTTGTTATATAGAACTTCGTTGTATCATAGTGTAACTACAAAGACAATAATGTGCGCGGCATTGAGTCTGCATTAAAGAGGCAATTGAATTGAATAAAGGCTTTGCAGATGCTGCCGATCATGTACAACAAGTTCACCCAGAGAATAAGCCGCCATGATCAGGAAGGCGAAAATCTTCAAAGATGGGTAAGGCAAAGTTTAATGACCAATGAAGCTGAGCCGTATGAAAGGGTTGAGGCACAGTTCGAATAATTCAGAGACGTACTTAAAGAGATACAACCTTGAAGTATAAGATACAATTATTCCTCCGCTCTTGTCACAGTCCCGTGGACGTTAATTTTTAGCACAGCGAGAAGCAGTTCAATAGCCTTTCTGAATTTGACTATGGTAATTCAGCGCACAGTGATGGAGAAACACAAATACAAAACAGACACGCACGAGCCTTACTACTCACTGTTTGTTAAGAGAAATCCACAGACCCATACTTAGGCGTTGGTGTTGGACAGAACACGAGCAGGACACTTAGCGCAAACAAAGCTCGTGCCAACATGTGTAGTTCAACGTAGGTATTATGCAATCTTAAACATTTGTTGTCAGATTGCTTAACACCATTTCATTGTACTCTTGTTCATTTCAATCTTCACTCCTGCATCCTAATCCTGAGCGCAGCTAGTAAGAAAAGACTACATGGGTTGTTTGCCTAACATAAAAGAGCTGTGCGCCGCCTCGAAAAGCTACAGTGATGAGACTAAGCTCATCTCTGTAAGGCTGCCTCACTCTAAGCTAACTTATTCTCTAAGCCTAACTTATTCAAATATAAGCAGTTGTCTGTTCTATAGCTTTCTCTATATACGCAGAGGAAAATTTACGCGGCTACTATATTAAGTCCTTGTCTTCTCTCCCGGACAATACACTAGGACTACCGAAGGTACAACTGTCGTAAAACACCAATATTCACAACTATGAAACTCATACACTTGCTCACCTAATACACAATTTCTTTTAACACAACTTACGACAGTTCTTATATTAAGCAGAAACGCAGGTTTAAATTTTTTGCTCGAGGAACAGTTTAAGCGTTATTTTTTGTTTGTTTCCATAGGAATGCAACAGCTTGTGCGTCGCACCTGTCATGTTGCAGTCTTTTGCATGTTTTTGTATGCTGCAAACCGTACTACTATAGTTCACAGGGCTGTTCTTCGTCATAATTTTTGCTGTGGTTCACATTACCTGAAATATTGCACGAGTGTATTTTATGCAAGTCTAGCTTCTTGTAATTTTCATCTAACGTTGTTTCATTGATTTTTACTTTTCTGGTGTCCTTGTCCTGATATTTTATTATTTCGCTGTGCAAAAGCTTTTCATATACTCGTAGGTTGGGAAAGTACGTATTGCGTGGCACTCGATGCCATCTTCGCTCAAGTGGTGCTGCCCGTACCTTATGTAGGATAGCTTTGAGTACAAAGTAGGATGCCTTTTGGCACAAGGCTTATGCTGGGCTAGCTGAGGGGTCATGGCGACGCGCTTCCGACCTCGAGAGGCAGGGTTCGTTCCATGCCTCGGCAGCTAACATTCAATGGGGGCGAAATGCACAACCGCTCGCATAGTTAGGTTTAGCTAAGCGTTAAAGAACCCAGGTGGTTGAAATTTAGCCGGGTGCCCCACTACAGCATGCCTCGGATTCAGATCGTGGTTTTGGCAAAGCCGTAGAATTTGTTTGGGGACCAGCAGTGTCGTTCCCTAAGAAGGTCGTTAGTGGCTCAGAAGAGTCCCTCTTCAGAAAAAGTCAAGCTGAATGTGAAATACATTGAGTTTTTCCAATAGCTTAAAGGAGAGGCCGGATTTCATAACACATCTTGATGTATGATTTTGCATAATCGCAAGAAAGTTGTAAACAGACACGACGCCGCTCTGGTACCCTTAGCCCCCAATAAGGGGCAAATCTCTGTATTCAAATTTGTTCAGAAAACGAGCTAAGAGAAAAAAATTGTATCTTCATGAAACGTTCCCTCGTTTTTTTATACTGCCTGGCTACGAGATGTGAATTTTACGCCGACAAGACATGGAAGTGTGCCGACGGGTCGGATGGGCTCCACATCTGCTCCGCACAGAAGCTACATTTTCTGCGAACTCACCTCGGCATCCAGATTCTACGTAATCATCGTGTGCCTGAAGTCAGCCAGAGCACGTGAACACCGAACATGAGGGTGCGTGCTATATTTCGCATTTTACGGCGACATCAAGTTTCGAAGCGGGGCCGCCCCGCTAAACCCACTTCGCTAGTGGCGAGGCCTAGCAAAGGCTTCGGCCGCCGCACCGCTGCAGATGGCGAACGCGTAGCTCAATACCGACGCCGACAAAGCCCACCAATCGTCCACCGGGGCCCTGGAGGATGAGGACATGGAAATTTGCGAATCCCAAGGACTTCTTCCGGCCGCTGAGGAGAACGAAGACAACGAGCCTTGGATCAATGTTACCAGTCGTGCCCGTCATCGAGGGCTGCAGACACGCTCGACCACGCCACAACTTTCCCGAACGCCACCGAAGCCCGTTCTCCGCCACAGCCGACCGGCGATGCCCAAGCCCCGACAACCCCCCCCCCCCCCTTCGCGCCGATGATTACAAGTTGGCGGTTCGTCCATGGAACGGCCTGCAGCTAAACTACGTGAGCCCAGGGAAGTTAGTAGACGCCATCACAAATAAGGCAAAGCTACAAATCAGCTCCCCCGGATTCAAAATACGCATCGACGAAGACCAAAACATCCTTGTTGTGAGCACTGCCTCAGAAGCTACGGCCTCAGCACAAAGCAAGATGCAAAAAATTACAATTGATGCAACAACATATGATATTGCATCATACGGAATTTCCCCCGATAACTCTTGCAAAGGGGTAATATACAACATCGATCACGACACCACGCCCGAAATGTTACTTAAACGCATTGAATCTCCCGTATACGAGGCGCTAACATGTAGAAGACTGAGAAACACAACCACCATGGTGATCACATTCGTGGAAAAAACAATACCATATTACATCGAATTTTCCGGCCTTCTTCTGCGCTGCTTCCTCTACAACAGAACCGTGCCACATTGCGGAACCTGCAACGAGACAGGCCACAGAGAGCACGTCTGCCCGCGGCCCCCCGCCACACCCAAGTGCAGAGAGTGCGGCACTTCGCTAGCAACGGAGCAGCACGAGTGCCACCCTCGGAGCTCTCTGTGCGGCGGGAATCACTCGACGGCAGCGAAAACCTGCCCCAACAGGTTCCTGCCGCGCGTCAACCGCCGGAAACCGCAGCAGACTCTGAGAGCAGGCTCCTCGTCTCCGGGGCCATGTGGCGAGCGTTCAGCATCGCGAAAGTCGCGGTTCCCGAAACGACGCGGGGCTGTCCAGGGGAGGAGCAGTTCCAGGCCGCGTTCCGGTTCCAGGCGCAGGACTTCATCGCGACGACGGACGCCATCCCATCGCAGGAAATCGAGCCGTGGTCGTTCCACAAGCGGCAGGAGGGGAAGCAAGGGAGCAGCGCAGGTCACGCAGCAGGTGAGCTGGGCACAGGTTGTTTCTCCCAAAGCTCGTCCCCCCTCCTTATTGACACAGAGATGGCACAGGCACACGCCCAGATTAGGCGTCTCACTGAAGAAAGCGCAACACTCAAAGCAGAAATCACTAGCGTACACGCAGGATTCGTAGCACTTAAAGATGAATTGCTTGGAAGAAATAGCACTAACCCTACACAAAACACTTCAACCCAACCCCCGGAGAAGCGGAAAGGGGAAGAGCAGCCAGCTCACACAAAATCCGACACCGCAACGAGCAACCGCGCAGCCCACTGCACCGCAGGGAGTCATACCCGTCCCGTATGCCACTCTCCAGAAGGTAGAAGAGGTAGTAGCAAAGGTAATTCAGTCCCTTCAGACATTCCTACAAGCTACTGTGCAGCAACAACTCCCAGCTATACAACAGTCAGCGGCACAACAACAACAATTCGCAACTTAACAACAACACTCTAACACTCACTTGGCGGAACGCATCATAAGACTAGAGGAACGTATACTAGCACTGGAAGCTCATCAAAGCCGGCGCCCCAAGAAAACAGCTCATCAGACCCTACCAGAATTGCCAGATTCTCTGAGCTCCCCAGAACCCCATCTTGTGCACGCATCACCAACCCTTGATAACCAAGATGGCTTCTCCTCAACGTATATGCAGAAAGCGCAGGGGCTCCCTAGCCGAAACCACGGTGTGGCAGTGGAATTGCCGGGGCTACAAGAACAAGAATGGATCACTGATACAATACATCGCTACATCAACAAGACCACCTGAAATCATACCACTGCACCAAATAAACACACACGTCCGCCTACCCGGATACGTCACGTATGGCACCCATACAGGCGACAGCCTTCAGACCCTGGTCAGTAAGAAGCTAGTGGCTGTTCAACACCATCTCCAGCAATCCGAACCGCTTGCCATTCTGCTCGAAATTATCCCTGGGGAAACAAATAGGAAAGGTCCCATGTTTGTTCTAAACGTCTACTGTCGGCCGAAAAGCGCGCCATCGGTCCTCAAACTGGTTTTGGAGCAAGCCGCGCACGCAGCAGGCAACCGTCCGCTTCTAATAGCGGGCGACTTTACTGCAGCCCACCCCCTCTGGGGTTATACATACACCAACCCCAGGGGAAACATGCTTCACAAAGTTATTGAGGACAAGGATCTAACACTCGTCAACGATCCAAGGAATAGCGCGAGGCTCGGCACAAGTGTTCAAAGAGACACGAACCCCGACTTAACCCTCACGAGAAGTATCCCCCAAGCTTGCTGGACCAATCTGGAGGAGTACCTAGGCAGTGACCACGCGCTGATAGCCACCACTCTCGATGGGCTCGAATGGAAAGCCAGGATACGCACTGCTTGCCTCACGGATTGGACCAAACTGCGGGAGATAAGAGAAGAAAGAGCTGCGAACGAACAGAGCCAACAGCTTCAGGCAATTAAGGATGGAATCACTCAGCTTTACCAGGATGTGAAGGCGTACACCAAAATGCTTGATACATCCACCACCACTCCGAGTATCGACGCTCGCTTGCTCCACATGTGGGAAGCTCGGCGTAGCCTGCTGAAGCGTTGGAAAAGGCAAAGATTAAATCGCAAGCTCAAGTGGCGAATAGCACTACTCATACAAGAGGTTGCGGAGTACGCTACCACGCTATGCCGAGAGAATTGGCTATCCTTCTGCGACAGCTTTTGAGGAAGACTGAGTACTTCCAAGACGTGTAAGTTATTGAGGTATTTAATCAAACCGGCCAGCAGCAAAACGGAATCCCACCACAATATGGCCTGAGTAATTGACCAATTTCCTGGAAACGAGGCGGACCTCCTTCTGACTCTCAAAGCCCAGTACTTCCCCACACAGCCATCGGAGCCTCTGCCACCCTACACCGGCACCCCTAACAAGCTCCTTGATGAGGACATTCATCTGCATGAAGTATCAGCGGCGATAATGGGCTTGAGACGCCACACATCCCCGGGAATGGACCAGATTACCAATAAGGCACTTGTACATCTTGACAGCCCCTCGCTACTAGAGCTTACCGCTCATCTTAACGAAGCATGGAGGGAAGGAAACCTTCCCGAGGACTGAAAAATGGCAGAAATTCGTCTGATACCGAAGCCAGGCAAGCCACCAGCCATTGAGAACCTACGACCGATGTCCCTCACTTCGTGTGTAGCGAAGCTCCTAGACTGCATGGTTCTCAACCGGCTACAGCCATTCCTGGAGGACTCGGGGAAACTTCCAGCAACGATGATAGGATTCCGTCCACACCTCTCAACTCAAGACATCCTACTTCAGCTGAAAGAGGAGGTGATTGTACCAGTGACACGCAACTACCCCACGGCTATCCTCGCCTTAGATCTTAAAGGGGCGTTCGATAACGTCAAGCATACAGCAATCTTACAGAGGCTAAACGCGGAGGGCTGTGGGGCGAGGACGTACTCCTATATCACAGATTTCCTCTCAGATAGAAAAGCCATCCTATAGGTAGGGGACTAAGCCACAAACCCCTTTCTACAGGGCGGGCGCGGCACATCACAGGGCGCAGTATTATCCCCTCTCCTTTTCAATATCGCCCTAATAGGCCTACCGCCGCTCCTCCTCCAGGGATCCGGCATGGCCTATATGCCGACTACATTACCATCTGGTCGTCTACAGGGTCCATCGGGGAAATGGAGAACCGCTTGCAGGAAGCTGCAGACGTGGTGAGCGACTATACTAAGTCATGCGGGCTCAGCTGCGCCCCCCAAAAGTCGGAGCTACTCTTGATCTCACCGCGAAAGAAGCACACATCCGACTCGACCACCATCAACATACAACTGGAGGGACACACCATCGTTCCGTCTCAGAGGGTAAAGATATTGGGAATGGTTTTCCAGTCGGTATCGCACCAATACAATAATAATTCAAAAGCTTAAGAATACAAAGTCCAAAGTTACCCACATGATCCGGCGAATAACAACCAAGACAAGATGCATGGGGGAGGGGGACATGCTTCGGCTTGTCCAAGCCTTCGTCGTGTCTCGAATAACTTACGCTATTCCATACGCACTACTCAAAGCGACGGAACTCAAGAAAATCAACACAATGTTCAGAACGGCATATCAGCAGGCGATGGGTGTGCCGATCAGTACGTCCACAGAACGCTTACTACGGCTAGGTGTGCAAAACACGGCCGAGGAGCTGATCGAGGCACATTTTATTTATCCTGTCAGCGAAAAAGGCTGGTGGTTACGGAAGCGGGGAGGCCCATTCTCTTACGCCTGGGGCTCTCTGCCCCTCTGAGCCATCCGCCAAATCAGAGTGTGAGCTTACCTCATGCCATGCGGAGCAACATCACCGTACGTCCTCTACCTCGCAATATGTACCCAGTGCACCACGCAGAGCGAAGGGAGGCCTGCGCCATGGCCATACACAAGGGATACGGGACTTTACCTTGTACAGCCTGCACGGACGCGGCTTCTTACCCCAGACGCGCAGCTACAACAGCCACCGCAGTTGTCAACAAAATACATCGGAGCAGCATTTCGCTCACACAAAACAATCCCCTCCAAGCCGAGCAAGCAGCCATAGCCCTCACGCTCTCCCAAACAGAGGTTAAAGTCATAGTGACCGACTCCCAACAGGCGTGCCGCAACTTTGCTAGCGGCAGAATTCATACCACTACGCTCCGGATCATCAATCAAAAACCGCCAACGAGATCAGTCATGATCATCTGGGCGCCAGCTCATCAAGGCATTTCTGGCAACGAGGTCGCCAAACGTGGCTCGAGATCTGACCCACCGAACTGACGCCGAGGAATCTGAATCCGAGCGCATGCACCCCTTAATCTGGTACCAAGACATCGCACAACACTACAAGCTAACCCGCCGAACATATGCACCCCCACACAAGTCACTACCTAGAGAGCAGGAGCGATTGCTTCGAGCTCTACAGGTTAATGCATTCCACCACCAAACCAGAAATCACCTCATAGCCCCTACGCAATTCTCTCCACAATGCCGCTTCTGCGCAGAGCCCGGGTCCCTCAGGCACATAGTAGGGGGTTGCAGAGCGGCACCATTAAATCCTCCGAACCCTTACGCGACTAACGAGCTTTGGGAGAGAGCCTTGGCCATCTCCGACCTCGAGGATCAGCAATATGCGGATTGCGAGGGCCCAGGACGCGGCCCGAGCTTAAGGTATTCTGGAATGAGGACGCCTGTCCAAAGCTGCATTCACCCAATTAATATGTTTATTCGCTCTCTGTCTCTCTCTCCGTCAAGACGTAACACGGCTCCTCGGAGATAATATGCTCTAAAAGACAAGAACAAACAGGATAACTACGAGCATTTGGTCGTGAATGTTACTGCTTGTGGATGTGAGCCGCTGTTTCGGAGGACAAAAATTGCAAGCAAGAACAAAAGCAGCAACTCTGTCTTTGTATTAGAGACACGATATATATATCTGTACCAGCGAAGCGTCTGCAATTCCGAATCTGAGTTTATGAATGTGGTTTTCTTGCATTTGTACGATTTCTATGTCTTGGTTTATAACGCAGTGACACGATGTGACGGGATGCATGTCCTTCAAATAGTAAGTATACCGGTGAGTCATTTTCTTTCATTTAGAGTTGATAGCAGCGCTCGTTCATGCCTTTTTTTACTGTCTCTACGCCGCTCCGCTCTTTTGAACTAGGTTACCTTATTCGGAATGCAAGACCAAGTAGGGCAACCGTTAATCCTCCTTAAGTTGTCTCGTGGTTGATATATCTAGCATTGACCATGTACTCTTATGCTTACTTTAAACTGGGAACTGCTGTTATTGAAAGAGCTACAGCACGAGCTTACGAAGAACTAGCATAATTGCGGTGCATTCAACAGAAACCCACAAGATGAGCTCTTCACACAGCAAGGCGCACACGTTTATAAGTGTACCACAATTTTAGTTTAACCCCGCTCTCGCAAGAGTCAAACTGTGTGACTGTGATGACATCTGAAATACAGACAGCGACAAGTTTTTGACGTCTACGTATTTGTCACTTACACGTGCCAGTGCTTGGAAAGACGGTCCTGGTTATACCGTTACAAATGTTTTCGCTCACAAAAGAGGTAATTGGGACAAGTGCAGAAGTATCAGGACAAGTACCTGCGAGCAAATAAGAAGTATCAAAGACTGGAACGACCGCTAAGGAAAGACGTAACCAAGGCAAATAAGCTGAGAGACCCGCCTGAAGCACAACGACATCTACAGCAATCTCCTCCATATATGGGAAACGAAAGAGGAGCTACAAAGCAGATGGAAAGAGCTGAGACATAACAGAAAATTTAGAAAGAAAATTGCCGGCCTAAATAGAGAGATAGAAGAACATTCGCAACAGTGATGTAGACAGAAACGGGAAGAGACATCTGATGACAAGGAGATTCAGTTAGAATTAGCGAAAACATGTAATTTACTGAGATACCTGCTCAACCCGGAAGAAACCAATATAGCATACAGGCAAAATATTATTGAAATAATTCATGCCTATAAAGGATCGAAACATCGCCTACTATAGGAAGTCACTGAAAAACACATTTCGCAAGCCAAGCCGATTGCCCATCCAAATTACACCGGAAGAGCCAACGAAGATATAGACAAAAATATTAGTGAATCAGAAATATGAGCTGCACTGCATAAACTCAGCACCACATCGGCACCCGGACACGAAGGCATAATTAACCAAACGTTAAGATCACGTACTCATGACGCCTGCGGCAGAAAGGATGTTCCTTATCCGCCGCCAAGGTTTACGAGTGTCGGCGCTGGCTAACACTCCCAGGGCTAGTTCTAGTCGTAAAACATAAATACCCCAAAAAGTTGATGGGGAAACGGTGTCGCAGTAGCTCAATTAGTAGAACATCGCACGCGTAATGCGAATACGTGGGATCGTTCTCCACCTGCGGAAAGTTATGTTTTCATCCGCTTTCATTTCCATCAATTTATCATTTCCTTAATTTAATTAGTAAGTAAAAGTGATTTGCCCTATGTTTTCCTTGGTGTCACTGTTTGTTGGTTTCTTATAATATTAATAATAAAAAGTTGGCCCCTCCGTTAACCCTCTTTTTTCTCGTTCAAAACGTTAAGAAAGTTAGACGACGATTCTATAACACAACTAACAGATTATAATCATGAAAGCTGAGAAGCCAGCCAAATTCCAAAGCAATGGAAGACATCGTATGTCATATTGATACCTAAGCCAGAATCTAAGACCTCTATCCCTGAAATCTTGTGTACGAAAGCTATTGGAACATGAAGTCTGAACGAGAATCACTAATTACACGCAAGACAGAGATCTGCTCCCAGACTTAATGCTGGCATTTAGAAGGAACTTCTCTACTCAAGACGCAATGTTGCAGCGTAAGTACCAAATCATAGGTTTTCCAGGTATATGAACCAGAGCCCCCTCCCCCCCCCCCCCCCCCCCCCATGCCGGGCCTTGATTTCAAAAAAAGTCATTTGACAACATGACGAACAATGACAATATATCACGAACAATGCAAACAGATCTCTTGGCTACATTCGCAGGAATTTCTCAAAAGCCCCACCCCATTTGATGTTACTGCTCTACAAAACACTAATTAGACCGAAGCTAGAGTACGCGTCATCTGTCTGGGACCCTGGTCAAAAAACACTAGCAGATACCACTGAGTCAGTTCAGAACAGGTCAGCACGTTTCATCCTTTCTAATTATTCCCGCACATCTAGCGTTTCTTTAATGAAGTCAAACCTTGGCCTTATTAACTTGCACATTCGAAGAAAAATTTTCCCGCCTCTGCCTTTTTCAAAAAATCTTTTACCAAAACAGCTCGCTTAAACAAGACTTAATTTCAGTGCCTTCGTACATGTCGCCGCGTCTTGATCATCGGTTTAAAGTGTTCATTCCTTTCTGTCGCACAAATGTTTTCTCTGGCTCATTTCTGCCGAAAACCAGTGCCGAGTGGAACCGCCTTCCCCCCTCCACCGCCTGCATCGAGGAGGCGTCATCTTTCAAGACTGCAATAACTGATTATGTTTTGAATTTATCACCTTAACACTAATAATTGTTTGAGCATGTATTTCTTTATTATTATCATTGTACCCACCCCCTCTCTAACGTCCTTCTTGGCCCTGAGGGTACTGTAAATAAAGAAATAAATAAATGATTGACGCACACAACAATACTCCACAAGTTGAATGAGCTAGACTTAGGAGAATGAACATACAACTATTTTCGGGACATCCTAAGTGGTAGAATAAAAAAATATTAATACAGGAGATTTGGAATCAGAAGAATTAAATATAGGCAGTGCAGGCACAACACAAGGATCGATGATATCGCCAATACTCTTAATTGTAGCACTAACCGGATTGCCAACCAAACTAAAAGAAATATCAGGGCTACATCACACCATATACGCCGATGACATCACCATATGGGCATCCACCGTTATTGCTCATGGGCTATCGTGTTGGGCTGCTGAGCACGATGTCGCGGGATCCAACCCTGGCCACGGCGGCCGCCTTCACATGGGGGCGAAATGAGAAAACACCTGTGTACTTAGATGTAAGTGCAGGTTAAGAACCCTAGGTGGTCGCAATTTTTGGAGTGCTCCACTACGGAGTGCCTCAATATGAAAAAGTGGTTTTGCACGTAGAACCCCATAATTTAATTTTGATCACCATATGGGCGTTAACTGGCAGTGCTGGGCGAATAGAACCAATACTTTAGAATGCGATAGAGGCAGTAGAACGATACTTGTTCCGGGGACCGGGCTGGGATGATCGGCAGAAAAGTCAGAAATATTGCTACGCAGGTCCACATGAAGAGTACGCGAACCGAATAATACCACATAGAGTAATGAGCCAGAAGAAGCAAAAATACAAGTAAGAATTGTGGACGACACACTTGAACATAAAGTGGGCGAAATCAGAATCCTGGGACTTATAATAGAGGCCGAAACGACAATCAGGAAATTAGATTGGGCGGTCTCTCAAATATTGAATATATTCAAAAGAGTAATTGGCAAACCCAACGGAATGAGCAAAAACGACCCAATAAATCTGGTACAGGCATTTATCCGAAGCAGAATAGCAAACGTCGCACCACACCTCAGCTCGTATACCGCCTAAAAGAACAAACCAGAATGTCTAATAAGGAATATACATAAGCAGGCATTAGGACTTCCAATAAGGACTAGTACAGAAAGAATACTAGCACTAGGAATTCATAACACATTGGATGACTTCCTAGAAGCTTGACGCATATTGCAGTATGAAAGACTGTCTAAGACAAAGACAATAACAAGTATATTAGAAAGATTGGGGGTTAAGTACCACACACAAGACGGAGAAGAAAGTAAGTGCCATGAGAGATCTAAATTAATACAATGGTTCCTCCCCTGCCAAAGAACATACATTCCAAACAACATGAAGGACGAACACAAAGGAGGGCCAAAAAGATACAGTAAAGACTTGGACGAGATAAACCAGCAGTTTTTCTAGAATGTGTAACAAGCGTCATAATAAAGACAGAATATACAGAAGCAGCAGAAGAAACAACGATGGCCCTAGCAATAGCACAAACTGAAGCATACATAATAAACAATTACTCACAGGCAGCAACTCGCAGTTGTGCAAATGGCCGAATTTCCCCGGAGGCACTACACATATTACTGAATGGACCAAAAAAATGACGAAAACGTTTAAATACTATGGACACCTGCCCATACTCGGGCGTCACCAGGGGACGGCGGAAACAACGAGCCCACACAGAACGCAGCTCGAGCGCTAACCGACCGAGTTGCGACAAATGTTCGTGCCGTCAAATCGGGAGCCGCCGAATAAAGTGAGGATGGAGGTTGGGAGTGGAAAGAGAGATTAACGGAATACGAAGATATAAGAATACATTACAATATACAGAGGGGTATTTATCCAGCACCTCCACAAAAACTAAATAAGTCGGAGTCTGCCCAGTGGGAACAGTTACAAACAAGGGCATACTGTAATTCAGCAACGTGGAATATAATGCATCCAGGTATACACAAGACAAAGGAATGTAAGTTATGCGGCTCAAGAGCAACTGTTGAAGCAATGGGCTGACGATTAGCCGCGGGGGGAAAGCCTCTGGCGAAAGCCTCCACGCACGTTGGTGTGCGTGTTGCTAAGCTCAGTTCCAGAAGATCAACTGTGGAAAACCCATCGGGCGTGGCAGTCGCCCAGGCAGGCTGCAGCTCACCTTATTATCCTACCGGACAAAAATAAATTTTCACCAGCACTACCACTACCAATTTGGAGTTTCATTTACAGGCCCACTGTGGTTAAAGCGCATTTGTACCATGCAGCGGGTAGACGCTAAGGAACCGTGCGAGGTCAAAATTATTTTGGATTCCTACCACCACGACTTCCCTTCTAACCAATTGAGCAGATTCAGAACGTCACACCCCCTTTTATAATAGTGTTCTCTGTGAGTATTGGACAGTGGGGTTAATATTGTTTTCGAGAGATTTCAGCCGGCAACGGTACTGGCCCATTGCAAGACGCTCTCATACGTAAATGCCGAGCAGATCAGGCGCTAGTCAAGTGAAATCTCGTGAAAGTAAAATTATCCCCTCTAGTGATTGCTCGATAGTGCCCCGTTATAGTGACCATTTGCCCTTAGGAGACATTGTAGTCCACTGGTCTTTTACAAATGGTTCTTTACAAACAATACGCTATCACAGATCCAACCCGTCGTGAATGGTGCCTTTCATACACCAGAAATGCTTATAAGCGCAAGACAGATGTATGAGGGAAGATGTAGGCGAAGTAATCGGTAGTGATCAAACGAGGGCTCTAATTATAGACAATTCTTAAGGAAGGGCTCTTGTATTCGCCAACATATTAACTGCTTTCGTTGGCAGCATTTATATGTAGCTCACTCGTTTATATAATGCTGTCGAACCTATTGGCTATTTAATGACACTAGGCTGCAGGACTTGAGTTTAGAGGTCTTAAACTCGGTTAAAACGGACGTTATAAGAACAGCCGACACAATCATATGGTTTTATTTCACACGCCTCATTTTACTCATTCCTTTTATTAGCAAATATTGTATCGTTATTTATAAATTGCGTTTCATGCCCCTTCTTCTTTCAGCCGTTTTAACTGCCAGATTTTGAAATAAATTTAACGCTAATATTCGTGAGAAAGGACTCCCGAATATCAACAAAAAAGCAATTATCTCGCTATTAGGTATACTAACGATATCTAATATAAAGATTTCATGGGGTGTGTTTGACAAAAAAGGCTCATCTAAAATATTTTTGCACATGTATTGTAACCAACTGGATTTCAGCTAAACTAAAAAGGCTGTAAGTGAGAAACAAAACGACGGTGACTCTATGTTTTCCACTACGATAAAGACAGAAACGAAAGAAAGTAACAGCGCGGCAGTATATGCACGTAATATAATGTAATGCTCTCTGAGGAGGTAAGCCCACTGCTTACCGCATATTGTTTTAAGGGTACCTTAATAAAATGACATTGACCAAAACACAAATTGTTACGCTCAAACCTAGACCGCAAATCCGTAGGTTGCCTAACGTGATCCGTAAGCTCCCTAAGGCTGCCTAATGCTTGTTGAACAAGTGGAAACTACTTTGTATAAGTACTCTCGTCAATACGTTTCCTCAGGAATCCGAGTGTTAGCGCAGCAGCCGTGAAATCAGAATCAAAGCAGAATAACTCGGACGAGTCGCCATCTGCATCAGCCTTTCTCCTGGCACGCAGCTAGAATATTTGCTGCCTCTCTGCACTGAAACAGAAGAAATGTTCTATAACTTATGGCAGTGAATTCTCGAAGTGAATACAAATTGAATAGGATGTACCATTCGATTTGTTGTTTGGAATACTTGCACGCCCGCACAATCTTTATTCTTAACCGTACGTCGCTCGATACAACTCGATCTCTTCTTGTACACTCTTCCTTAATTTTATTGCTCGTTAACGAAACTATATATAGCGTATCGTTTTCGAAAGACCGGAAAGTTGAGCATAAGTTGTGGAAACATATAGAAAGACGCATAACTCAATAACTGCCTGTACTGCTTCGTTTGTCTGTTCTTTGTGTTTGTGCACATTACAGTCAATACGCCTGTCATTCTTGGACAAAACAGACTGTCAATAATTCAAGCCCTTTTGAGCTAGGAGCTCTTCCTGTCTCAAAAAAGAAATCAAGTACTTCACTGGTTTCACAGCGGCTGCGCACGTGTGGAGATTTCTTTTCGTTTTTTTTCTCACCATGGCTTCTCGAAACAAGCAGCGTAACCCCCCCCCCCCCCCCGAACCCTTCCCAATTTCTGACGCTGACTTTAGACACTCATCTTTTTGCTAACATTTACTATTCTCGATGTACTCTATAAATGTCCGTCTATTCGCCTCCCCCATCCGAATGAGAGTTACACAAACGGCTACCAGAGAAAGGATTTGTTGCACTTAGGAAAACAAGTTCCCTTGCCCTAACGTTGTCTCTATCCCCAGCCTCAGGCATCGATTGCTTTAGAGCGGCTCATTGACCTATCGCAGTTACCTTGTCTGAATTCAGGCCAGGGAGAGAAAGGTTAAAGTATTTTGCAAAATATCAAATTCAGGTTACTGAAGCACTTAGGCCAGAATTTTGAAAAATTTGGAGAATCTATGCCACGCCGAAACTGCCACTTAAATGTCTCCTTTTGTCCAAAAGATAAAATTTCAGAGATTACTTACGTGGGTCAGTGAATGATGTCTCCCGAGCTGTCATGTCGTCATCCATTGCTTCTCGCTGTCCCCCTCGGGTCTGGCGAGACGCTTCGATCACAATTCTTCCTCGTCACTGTGGTGTTGCCTCCGTGACGCCTGTTAACGTCTCTGTAAGCGGCTACCGAAAATGAATTATAGGGGAAGAAACATAGCCGCAACAAATGTTTATATACCACGCGTTTTTCATGCAAGTTGATCTCCTGCTATGAATTGCCGTTACTGGCATCCTTTCTTCAATAGAAGTAAATCACCTCTGATGGCTCTCATTGTCGAGAATCATCTATTACTCAACATTAGTCGCAAGTACTGATCAGATTACGTACTATTGTGACAGCCGGTGCTACCTTTGCTGTGTTGCAATATCCTTTCTGGTTTGTACGTCATGAGGAACCATATCTCTCCGCATTTCTCTTCCTTTTGCATGTAATTGTGTGATAACGGTTTATATATGACACGTGTCAGAAGGCCCGTATTGAGTATTTTCTTTTATCACGGTGTTCAAGCCCTCGCACACGTGTCCAGGACAACAGCCGAGTTTTCTGTCAATGTAATCGGCACTCGAAGATCTTATGGGTAGTTGTAACTGCTGCTCTTTATCTCACAGGGCAAACAATACGCATGACGATAAGATTTATAACGGGATCTGATGTAGGTGAATGCCTTGTTGTTCGGTTCCCATTGATACGCCAGCCGAAGAACAGAAACCACATCGCATATAAAACGTCCACATGGCTAAAACCCCCGCGGCAAGTTTTTTTCATACACTTTAATTTTTAATAATTTATCGTTTCTTTATTTCATTTAGTAGGCACAAATAATTTCCCCTATGTTGTCCTTGGTGTCAGTGTTTCTTGGCTTCATATGATATGACTAATAAAGATCAGGCCCCTCGGTTAACCCCCTTTGTTCTCGTTTATTACATAACGGGGGTCTCGAATCTGGCAACATTGATGCCTTCAGGTATCATGTGTGGGTTTATTGGCCTTCACCCAAGAAGATCACGGTCTCGTGACGCTTGCGGCAAGAATGGCATTCCACGTCCGCCACCACGGTCTGTGAGTGGTGGCACTGGCTAACCCTCTCAGGCTTCTACTAGGACACGTAAATACCCAAGAAAGTGGATACGGAAACGACGCCGCGGTAGTTCAATTAGTAGAGCGTCGCACGCGAAACGCGGAGGTTGCGGCTTTGGTTCCCACCTCCGGCAAGTTGTTTTTTCATTCACTTTAATTTCCATTAATTTATCTTTCTTTATTTCATTAATTAAGCACAAGTAATTTCCCCTATGCTCTCCTTGGTGTCAGTGTTTGTTGGCTTCTTATGATATGGCCAAAATGGGGCCCCTCGGTTATGCCCCTTTCTTCTCGTTTATTACATAACGGGGGTCTCGAATATGGCAACATTGATGCCTTCAGGTAGCATGTGTGGGTTTATTGACCAGTTGCCTTCACCCAAAAAGATCACGTTCTCGTGACGCCTGCGGAAAAAAGGACGTTCCACGTCCGCCGCCAAGGCCTGTGAGTGGTGGCGCTGCCTAACACTCCCAGGGTTCTGCTAGGACACATCAATACCCAAGGAAGTGGATGGGGAAACGGCGCCGCGGTAGCTCAATTGTTAGAGCATCGTACGCAAAATGTGAAGTTTGTGGGTTCGGTTGCCACCTGCGGCAAGTTATTTTTCCCTAAATGAAAAGTGATTTATTTTGTTGTTTTCCTGTTCCTGTTCTTTGTAACTTTATTAGAATTAAAATTCCTGCATTCATGTGAATTTTCGCCGCTGTGCGAAAGTAACTTTGTATAAGTAGTTCCATTTATCCACACATTGTTTATATTTATATTGTTTTTTCTAATACATGTGTTCAACCTGTAATTATGAATGCACGGCTACGTGTTGCCAAAGAAACCAGTAAGGGACACACACATAGTCAAGCCGATTTTATGGCTTTTTGTCTGTGCCCCTGTCATCTGTACGTTGTATAGATACAAAATAAAGTTCAAGTTCCAAATATGTGTATAATTTAATAGGTGACTCGCTGTAACAGGTTCGTCACCCACCATGGTTGCTTAGTGGCCATGGTGTCGGGCTGCTAAGCACGAGGTGGCGTGATCGGATCCCGGCCCCGGCGGCCACATTTCGATGTGGGCGATTTGCAAAAACACCTGTTTACTTATATTTAGATGCACGTTAAAGATCCCCTGGCGGCACAAATATCTGGAGTCCTCCACTACGGCCTGCCTCTTAATCAGATCGTGGTGTTGGTACGTAAAAGCCCCTTAATTTAATTTTTTCCCCTTTCATCCTTGTCTGGGTCTAACCTTCATTCCGGACTCACATTCCACCTCAGCCACTAGATCTAACAACGTCAACGAGCCTTTTAAGGGGACTGTTCAGTGCAGCAAACCCCTGTTGATTTTATTGTATTGTCGAAGTTGCTGATGACAATTACCCATTTTATTTTGGGCTGCATGAAAGTTTCTCCGGCCAATGCTGATTCTCGTGCTTGCTGCTTTAATGCTTCCAACGTTCTTTATTGCTTTTTCTAACTTTGTAACTCCTAATTATTACGGATTCTTTCTTTCTATTATAAATTCCCAAATTGCGAAAAATTCGGTCTAATCTTTAAATGTTCGTGGTTTTATAAAGGCAGTGAAGATAAAATTAGGCAGAGCTGTCGTACTAAATTACGTACGCTTCTAGAATGCAAAAAAGCCGCTCCTACTGCGCGACTTTTTCTCTTAAAACGCTTAACAGAAAATTAACAAAAAATGCAAGTTTGAAAGTTTTGAAATAACAGTTCATCAGCCCAAACTGATTTTAATTCTCTTCGGTATTCGTCCAGTTATTTGCCATTTCATTTCTTGGAGGTCCTTTGTTGCTTCCATCCTCTCTCATGGCCGTGTACGTATGCTCTGTAGTGAATGAAGGCACAATTGTTCAATGCAACCCCTCTAGTCCTCAGTTGTTAAGACTCAGCACTGACGCGAACTATACCATGTACAGGTCCAGTCACTACGACACGAGGGCATTGCGCGAAAGGTAACAAACCACTACAAGAGCTAAATTTCCCCCGTACTGAATATGGCCCCAAATGAGCAATATTGATTGTATTGAAATACCAGCGGCGTGAAATAAATCCTGTGGAACCTAAAACAACATGCACCTCACTGGCCGTGTGTGTATTGCCCGAGAACCTTGTCCAATGATGGCGCGGTGACCAGGGCACATACACAGCTGCCTCCTGGAAACTGCAAGGTAGGCTCAATCATCATCGTCTTCAAAAACATTTATTGGTCTCTGCAGGAACTTTTGTCGCAGTCCGTCAGGGTATTCTCGGAACCTCTTGAATTGGTTTAGCATGGGTGGGGCCCTTTGTCCGGGGCTCCAACGGCCTCAGCTGCCCTGCGCACTGGCCGCACGAAACCAATCTGGTCCTCGCAGCGGTCGCAGGCCAGAAGCGCTTCCCAATGCTCCGCACTTGAATTTATGATTTTAAGGACTGTTGTTATATTAAGGTGGGATTTACATGTGGTGTGCTACAAGGTGCATTCTTGAGCTCACCCCGGGCATAACTAGCATCGGCGTTTAGACTTACACCTTCCTTCGAAGCA
The DNA here is from genome assembly GCF_050947875.1 of Dermacentor variabilis. Lineage (NCBI taxonomy): Eukaryota > Metazoa > Arthropoda > Arachnida > Ixodida > Ixodidae > Dermacentor > Dermacentor variabilis. The sequence continues at coordinate 112,702,866 of NC_134578.1, read as the reverse complement.
ACCGCAAAGAATCTTCTCACGAACACACCTGAGTGTGTGTAGATCTCGATGAACCATTGTATATGAGGCTCAGTGCACATAAGGTAATAGAAATTCTTAAGTTTAGTGCGCTGAAACAGCATAGTCGATTTGAGGGTTCGTGGCCATCGTTCAGTATTTTAATGGGATCCTAGGTATCGTAATCTTCCCAAGAAACCACTTTATCAATTATATTATTACGATATTACGATACTAAAGAGACGAACCGCCGCGAGAATGACGACGAAGTGGGTCTGTGCCCTTGGTGCGAGCGAATGTGGGCCTGGTGCTCTCGCTCCAGTACAGTGTAAATAGCCTGTAAATAGCCTCTTCCGTCTGTCTTTCTCCACGTATCATTCTGGTGGATGTGAGCGATCCCCGTCCTCACCACGGAACTCCGGAGTGGTCGGTACATCGAGCTTGACAACATACCTCCCGGTGATGAGACCGCCTCTGCAATGGTTTCAGCTTGTCCGACTGCTCCAATCGTCACGGTTGCCCAACATCGCGACTCTGGTGTGTTCTCTGGCCTGGAGGGACAGGACGTTGACGAATGGATCAATCTATACGAACATGCCAGCGCTAATAACAGGTGGGGCCCAACTATTATGCGCGGCCATGTCATCTTTTATCTCGGCGGCACCCACGCGTGTGGCACCAGACGCATGACGACGAGATAAACAGTTGGGACAGTGTCAAAGAAAAGCTACGGGAACTGTCCGGCGACCCCATTAGACGCAAGGTTTCCGCGAGAAATGCTTGTGCGTCTTGTGTTTAGACACCTACAGAGCCGTATGTTTCATACACACTCGACGTCTTGGCTCTACGCCGCAAATCAGACTAAAAAAAAAGGCATCGCCGACGACGCTTTCAATTTGCTTGTTTACGGCAACGTCTCGACAATCTACGCTCGCCATTAAAGAATGCCGTCGCCTTGAACAAGCTAAGAGCCGCCGTATCACACACCACATCACGCGGCTACCCAACACTGCTGCTACGTCGACATGTGAGGGTCGACCGCGTCAGGCCACCACCTATGACAACGTCACCCGTATTGCTCGCCGCGAGCTCGAGGCCGCCTGTTCACCAGCTTTCTCCGCGAAGCCTCCCGATTCTCCAGCAACCACGATTGCGATGGTTCAGGCCGTAGTCAGACAGGAATTTGAGAAAATGGGTCTGAACTCCGTGTGTTCAACATCTCAACCCAGCGTTCCCCAGTTCTGTACCTGCCCTCATCGTCCCCTACAGTCCTTTTCTGCCATATCTCGCCGCAACCCGTCCGAATGGCGTACCAATGATGACAGGCTGATCTGCTTCCACTGGTGTCGCATCGCCCACGTCGCTCGTCAGTGCCGCAACCGATGGCCACCAGCTCCTCGGACATACGGCCCCACTCATTCCCGCACCTTTGGACCTTGTGTTTCCTATACCACCCGCAATGAACCCACTGCCCCTGATGCCCCTGCTCCGAACCTTCGCAACAGCCGCTGGCCCTAACCTCGACGCCATCAGTCTCGTTCGCCCCAACCCCGCCGCTTCTCTTCGCCGCCTATCTTCTCCCGGACCCAGCCGGAAAACTAGGCACCGCAGCTTCTGGAGGTGAAGCTGCGTTGTCGACCCTGCCCTCAAATCCTCTGCTCACGTTACCTACGAACCAAAACCTTCTTGACGTTGACGGCTATTTTGTCACTGCACTCATCGATACAGGCGCACACCTCTATATTATGAGTGCTGCCTGCCGACGACGACTCAAAAAGCTCTTCACCCCAGCGTCGGCACGCGTCCTCCGCGTTGCGGATGGTGGTACTGTGCCTATCATCGGCATGTGTACGGCACCTGTTAGGATCGCTGGCCGCCACACTCTTGTCCTCTTCACCGTGATTGCTCATTGCCCCCACGACCTAATTCACGGCCTCGACTTTCTCTCCGCGCATTCTGCCCTTATTTACTGCTCTGCCAGTACTCTTCGCCTTGAGTTGCCGATTCTCGCAGAACCTTCTGACGCACCCCAGTGCCGCTTACACCCCACCGGCTTTCTTCCCCTACCGCCAAAGTCAACAGCCTTTATTTAACTGCTATATTCCCTACCAGTTCCAGATGGCGAGTACCTCGTCACTCCTCTGCCCGACATTCCACTGCATTATGAAGTTACCGTTGTTCACACGATACTTACTATTACTGCGAACCGCACTCGCATGCCTATCTTCAACTTTGGATTGGCAACGCGAATTCTACCACAAGGTATTTGCCTTGCCAACGTTGATTGTCTCGTCGACCATCACGTGGCAGCGTTATCAACCGCTGGTTCTTGCGAGCTTCGCAGGCCCCTCGCGCCAGCCTCGGGCGCCGATCCCAACATAAAGAAAATGGTTGCGACGGACCTGTCAAGGCTGAAGATCTTTGCCAAGTATTATCGTCCTACCGAGATATTTTCGGCTTCGACGATCACCCTTTAGGCCCGACGCTCGCGGTCCAGCATCGGATTCTTACTGGCGATGCTACGCCTATTCACCGACGACCGTATCGAGTTTGTGCGTTGGAACGGCGAGTAATTCAAAGTGCAGTGAACAACATGCTAGATAAAGACATCATTGAGCCTTCTTCGAGTCCCTGTACGTCACCTGTGGTGTTGCTTAAGAAAAAGGACGGCACATGGCACTTCTGTGTAGACTACCGTCATCTGAACAACATTACTACGAAGGATCTCTACCCGCTCCCACGTATAGACGATGCCCTTGACTGTCAACACTGTTCCAGCTTTTTCCCTTCTATTGATCTTCGTTCTGGATACTGGCAGATTGCTGTTGACGATATGGACAGAGAAAAAACCGCGTTCACCACACCTGATGGCCTATACCAATTTAAAGTAATGCCGTTTGGATTATGCAACGCCCCTACCACCCTTGAGCGTATGATGGACTCCTTGCTCCAAGGTTTCAAATTGTGCACGTGCCTCTGCTACCTCGACGACGTCATCATCTTCTGGCCCACGTTCGACACTCACCTTGAGCTTCTACCAGCTATACATGATGTATTTCGAAAGGCGAAGCTGCAACTTAACTCGTCCAAATGTCGTTTAGGCTGCCGCCAAATTACTGTTCTGGGACGCCTCGTTGACGCTTCCGGAGTACAGCCTGATCCCGACAAACCTCGCGCTGTCCGAGATTTTCCGGTTCGGAAGACCGCCACAGACGTTCGAAGTTTTGTCGAGCTATGCTCGTACTTTCGTTGTTTTGTTAAATATTTTGCGGCAATTGCTAGACCCCTAACTAATCTTTTGAAGAAACGCGTACAATTCTCGTGGGGTACTGCAGAAGCCGCCGCCTTCTCTCGTCGCGTCGCTCTTCTAACCTCACCGCCGATTCTCGCCGACTTCGACCCGGATGCCCTTACAGAATTGCGTACAGATGCCAGCGGCCTTGGCGTAGGTGCTGTCCTAGCCCAGCGTCAGCCTGGCCAGAATCGCGTTATTGCTTATGCGAGACGCCTCCTAGCGCCATCGGAGCGCAACTATGCCATTACGGAACGAGAATGCCTTGCTGTTATCTTGGCGGTTGCGAAGTTCCGTCCTTACCTTTATGGTCGCCCTTTTTCCGTAGTCACTGACCATCATGCTCTCTGCTAACTCTCATCGCTAAAAGATCCTACAGGTCGGCTTGGTCGATGGGCTTTGAGGCTACAATATATATTCCGTGGTCTACAAGTCTAGTCGCCTGCACCAAGACGTTGACAGCTTGTCGCGTTACCTTATTGACGACCCTGACTCCTCCAATATTACCAGTGCTGCTTGCGTATTCTCTGTATCACAGCTGCTTCATTTCGCCGACGAGCAACGTGGTTGCGCCTACAGCGGGTGCAGACTGCACATGTAGGGACGATATCATAAACAGTGGTTTGTGCGTTACTTACAAGCAATAATTTTGAGATTCACCTCAGTGGCCTTTGCATGGATTGCGCGTCAAGCGAGCACAGAGCAGTGCCCATGACGCACCATCTACGATACAAGTTCGCCCTGACTGCTTGCTTTAGTCTCATTTTCAAGAACCATAAAATGGGTTTTCACTTAGAAACATCACACTAGAAAGATAAGGCACAGCCTGGATGATATGTTGTTGACTGCCATTTGATTATATTTCGTAAGCTGTTGGAACGGTATGAGGCTTTCCGAATTTACTGAATTTTGTTTCCTCGTTTAGAGTTTATCAAGAATTCTTTGGGTGTGCAGGCATTTTCTCTCCATTCTTCTGTATTCCATTTGGATTCCTTTAACATTGGTGTTGACTTGTTTTATTAAAACACTGCAAGGATGCGGAAAGAGAGAGAAAGAGATGATGGAGAGAAAACAGGGAGGTTAACAAGACCTAGTTCCGGTTTGCTACCGTGCAAGGGGGGAGGGATTCGGGGGATAAAAACAGAACGAGCGGAAAGGGGGAAAGAGGGAATGGATACGATCACGAACAAACCGCGTACACTATAGAGCGGTAGGGGACAGTCTTAACGTCTATTGTGAAGCCCCGTAGATCACAGGAACCGGAACAGCACGAATATCGCTTCTTGCGCGGGTGTTCTTTGCAAAAACTGGCCTAGATCTTTCAGTTATGATAGTGGACAATTGCCCAATTGGTCCATCAGTCTGCACTTCACTTGCCTTTCGGCACCATAGCGCGGGCAGACACAGATACTCAGTGTGAGCGTCTCTTCAGAGCTGCATGTGTCGGACGTGAGGCTGGTGGCCATTCTAGTAAGGAAGGCATAAGAGTTCGTAAATGCCACACCTAGCTGCAGATGGTACAGCATGGTCTGTTCACGTCGTGGTAACCCAGGTGATAGATGCAGCTGTATAGCCGGAGAAAAAAAAACGCAAATCGCATGTGCTGAAAACGTTCGAGTCCCACAAGGGAAAAGTACAATCACGGGACATCAATCGCAGGCAGCGAAAGCGGAAGCAAGACACAAGGACCATTTTCATGTGCAAATCAGGCGGATCTGTAGGTGTGCCCATTCCCGCTGATCTTTCAATGTCATGAAAGCCTTTGAAAGATTATGTTGTGTCACTTATAATGGCTGCGAAGATATTGTAAGGTCGCTCTGATTGTTCGGGTTCTTAAGTGTCGCGAATCGGCCACGCGCTTTGTGTATAGAGAGGGGGTTCACTTCCCCCCCATGTCAGCGGGGCAACCGTTTCTGTGTTATGTGGGGTCACAGGGACCGCGCGGTGTTGGGTGACGCGTCGCGGCCGGCGCCAGGAGGGCGAGTGCCGATTCCGGGAAGTCGGTATTGTGCGCACGGTGTTGGCAGTCCGCCGGCGGTCACACAAGTCCACACAGACCAGCCTTGTAAGGGACCGCTGTCACGGCATTGTCGGTCTGGCTCCCGAGTACCTGATTAATTGGAGGCGCCGCCGAGGTTAAGAAGGGCTTAGCAATCTTGACCCCGTGCCACATATACGGAGCAGGGATCTATTCTTCTACGCGTCCGGAACGCAATCGCCAGCCTTGTTGTTGGGTGCGACTGCCTGTGTGGTGTCGAAGGCCAGCTTACAGTGCACGCTGTAGGGATGCGGTGCACACGTGAAGAGTGCATTCGGACGGCGGCGTCTTGTAAACACGCACTCGGAGAACTTGGTCTTGTAGACAATAAGTTTGAAGGACAAGGAGGGCCATCAGTCTCCCACACGGACAAACTTTGAGTACAGCTGCAATACGTGGTGTCGATGCCCCTGCTTCCGAGACATTTGCGGCCTAGAGGCGCCCTTGGGATTTGAGGCGGCCTAGCGATAACTTGTTCGTGCCTGGCGTGTTTTGCTGAGCGCGTCACTAACTACGGAGAAGTGAGAGGGCAACGGAGTTTTGGGGAAGAAAAATAGCTTTGTTTTCCAATATGTTTATTTTTAAGAGTAAGCCCATCCCCGTGGGTTGTGGCTTAACAGACGGTTGACTCTGATTGGCAACTGAACCTGTGGGACGGGCCAACGGCCCTACCACCTTTTTTCTTTGTATATTTGGGCTATAAAAATCGGGACGACATGCTGTCTCTCAGACTTGGCTCAAATCAGGATTACTGATAGATCAGTGAGGCTCCGTACCATGTACGTTAGACCTGGCTGAAATCAGGATTGCTGATAGATCAGTGAGCCTCCGTGCTATGTACGTTAAAACGAGTCTGGGCTCTAACAGTCATTGAGACAGTCGAAGAGTGAGACTTTGTTTCTCAATTGTTCAAATTTGTAATGTATTTGTTTTACCTGCCATGTATATAGAAAAGTATACGTATAAATATTTCTTGTACATCTGATCTCATCGCTTCCTGCCTGCGTTTGATCAACAACTGCCGATCATCGTCCAAGAAGCTTCAAGTTCCAACGGTGAAGCGAGGACAGAGAACGAACGAAACTTTACTGATATATATATCGAAAACCAGTTGTTAGAAAGCGCTCGTCCTTCTGTTTCTTCTATTCTTCGTCCCTGTTTGTTTGCGCACAATAAGTTTTAAGATGAATCTGTTCCAACTAGGCCGACTCGCAGTCTTCCTTCTGAATTTCTCAGGCCATTTGTTGACTGGGTCCATTGCGCATTGGGCTTTGTATACACTGAAAGGCTGGCTTGGAATCATTAAACACTGTCCACTCTTGCGATGCTTCCTGTTTAGTCAGATCACGTGCAGCATGAAGTGCGTAGGCTCTGCACTTATTAGCGTTGTCACACATGAAGTTATCAACTAAATTTCTTGATAGTTTGGCGCGATGATGACTGCAGTAGCACTGCTGCGGACTTTTGCAGAGCCATCTGTGTAGTTATGTTGCCGGAATAGGCGCGCGTTGTAAATGTGTTCTAAAGTTCCTTGTTTTAAAGCTTGCAATGGCGTTCCATCTTTCTTTTTGATGTGTGGAACTGTCAATTGTACTTGAGACTGGTGCAGGAACCACAACAAGGCTGACAATTGTGTTGCCGGCATGAATTGTGTTTGGAAAGTAGTACTGATGTCTTACAATACTTTTCGTAAATGTTGAATGTGGTCCCTTTGCTGGCAAGCAATCAAGATGGTTTGGAGGAATGCGAGTCAGGTGTCGGATGTAAGCGTTAAGGAAATATGTATCAGTGTAGACTGTAATAGGGAAATGTCTGGCAGTGGTCACTGTTGCAATCGATTATGTATTTTCTGGAGATCAAGAGAAAGTCTTAGTGCTTGAATTTGCGTACTCTGAAGTCCGCGAATATTTGTAGTCTATGTAACTTCTAGCATAGCGAAACTGTACCGCCGCAAGGCCCAATATAGTGCTTTATGAATTTCCAACAGTGATGGCAGTGTAGCGCACTGGGACCTCCCGCTGATACACGCGAGAAGCTCTACAATGGCTGCCAAACGCTTTCTCATATAACGAGACTTGAAGACTCCAAGACAAGTCTGTATCAGCGATGACGCCAAGAAATTGGTGCGTTCGTCAGTACGGTATATTTTGGCCAATAATATGCAAAGCATATGCGACCATCGCTTTGTGAGTAAAAGCAACGAGTGCACACTTCTCAGGTAAAAGCATCAGGTCTTGCCTTCTTAAATATTCTGTCCTGAAGTTCGTATTTCCATACGGACTTCAGGAGTGACACTTGCACAAGTCCGCGCACGACTTCGGAAGCTTTCAGCGGTAATGTCAAGGATATAGCAAGTTTCTGAATAAAAGTCGTTTCACCCGAAATGCGAAACACTGATAGCCAGAGCCAAGTATTTGCTAATCACACGAAGCTTCGCAGTTTTAAAGGCTTCGCCGTATCTCTAAAAATAGCAAAACTGCGACCTCCAACACTAAGCGCTCTGGAAGACAGCGCGCAGGGAACCGCCATCCATTTTAGCTCGAACTTGCCTTCTTGTCATTTACACTGGCACACGTAGCAGACATCCAACAGCGCGCTCAAGTTATTGCAACAGCGCCGACTGGATTCCTAGCAGGTAGATGCGAACATCGGGGGCCGCCTCCTCTCCAACCTCTTTGCTCCTCTGCCTCCAACCTCTTTGCTCCTCCTCCTCCAGTGACCACACGTCCGTTTGCTTTGCGGCGCGGGCTGCCGGTGTCTGCATTTTCACGATGGCAACCGCGACTTCATCGTCCCCAAGCTTGGGATATTTATGTCGTTATGCGCCTGCACAGCCTCGAAACAACGAAACATTGAGACAAGCCTGTGAAATTTTCTGGATTTCAGGGAAATTCACGGAGCGGACAATTGCCAAGCTGACCGCGAGGTTCAGTTGAAATGGTTACTCTATTGCTATTGTGCACAGTATGGGAAAAATTACAGCAGCAACTATCGTCGATGATTATCTAAATCAATGTGAAACAGAGGCGAAAAGTGCGAACGAACTTACGTCCTCCGAGGAAACACTCGCAGAAAGACCCGCCATACGCGAGCAGCGCACCCTGATGACAAACGATCGGAACAAGAGGTATTCGCAGGCGCTATCCGCCACAGCAGAAGCTTGATGTGGGCGAGTTGGTTGAGCATACTTAATGAAAAAAGAGAGCGCTACGAAGACATCCGCCACACCAACTTCATCTTCTACAAAGTGCTTTTGAAAGTGGGTGTCTGGGCCCCGCTAGTTGCGGTTCTTCAATCGATGCCGCTTGGTCTCAGACAGAATTGTACGGAACGAAATAGATGTAATTAATTACTTGTAATGAGTTAAATTTCTTTGTAATTTTCTAATTTGATGACTACTTTCTTTTTACTCCGTAACGGTCATTGTAAATTATTTAAATTTTTCACTAATCGATTACATGTAGCCCACGGGCATTTAGAAAAAGTTCATTTAAACAAGAGACGATACAAACACTGGTTCACAATCAAGGCACAATTCCACTAGAACGATAACATATACAAGAAACGAAAAAATGTATACACGGCACGTTTTCAAAGTAGTGTCTGAGTCCTCACTCACTCACATATAATCACATAGACCCACGCAAGAGCACTGTTACACACAAACTAATTGTCGAATGTATAAAATTATGTTGCGTATATACAGTGTACATAATTGCTATGTACACTGATGACATGACAGAGCCAGTTTACATAATTTTGAAGTGACGCTATGAGATGTGTATATACAAAAATGATCATGTATAAAAGAGCACGAACACACAGAAGTTACAGGCGCCTACATTCCGTACACATTCAATGGACACTTCAGATGGCCTGGCTACAAGAACCAGGCTGGCCGAAAATTAAGCCATACGCGTCCATCAGCAACCGACAGGAAACGACATGACTACTGTCGAAGGAACTCTTCTTCCCTAAGGAAGAGCAACTTCTCTGACAGAAACGACAGTAGCTCAATGTAGAGCCTCCCCAGAAGTAGAAACGGAGCGCGGTAACGATGCCCCGCGGCAACTTCCTCACACCGGTTACTCCATAGACAAAATGGCCCCGCAGCTAATAGAAGTCGCGCAAAGCGGTCAGGTGAGCTGCGACGATATGTGAAAAGCGGTTAACTCCAAGGCCACGGAAACCAGTATGGACAGCCCAGGAAAATACCCTGGCAACAACGCATTCCCGCACCACGTGTTTATTGGATTCCTGAAGGGGCAATTGGGACACAGCGAAGATGGGACTACCCCCCACCACTCTAGCCTGTCACGAGTTGGAAGCACTTCCCACCCTAGACGCCTCATGAAGTGGCGAGGCAGAAACGACACCGCTGTTGCATCCCACGACACATTATTGGAAAGTGCGCAGAATGCTGGGGGAAAAAGGGGAAGCAGTAAGGCTTACATTTTATCCGCCGCACGGTTTTCAAGAACGTCTACTCAGTACGTACCTGTTGTACGTGGCGATAATATGCCACGACTGTCGAGAAAAATGGACGTGCGTTTAACACTTGTCCGCGATATAAGAGCACGCCCGGTAACATGTAACGAATTTTCCTGCCAAGGAAATATTACGTGAGTTCACGCGTAGGACACTGATCACGTTGTAACACGCAGAGAAGGAAACCGCAGAGCGAGCAGCCGGCAGCGGACTGGCATGGATGGGAACGCGAACCAACCGCGACAGCGTCGTTGCCCAAGCGCCACGCAACAAACAAGTTCTGTACTGCTCGGCCAAAAGAAGGAACCAAGAAGGGACTGCAAGCGCCTAGCAACCCGTAATGGTGGCTGCACAACGTGACCAAACGTACCACACTCGGCCGCAAAATACAGCCTATGCAAAGTACCCTCTTTCTAAAAGGCGCGAATCATACCCTTAAACATGTCGAATGTTTCGTCTGATATCTTCAAGAATTGAGAACCACACAATGTCTGATATGCCATCATAGGTGTAATCAGGGCCACAAAAAAGAATTGTGTCACTCACTTGAAGAGGGAAAATGGAATTAGGCGTGCCTGTGGTGGACCAGTGAACAAATACCGACATTTTGAAAAATTTAGCACCACACCTGAAATATTTCCGTACTCAGTCAAAATTCGAACGCTACAGGATAAGCTATCCTGATTCCTGATATAAAATGTGACGTCATCGGTGAAGGTTGTCACTTCCACAACACCGCTGTGGGACACTGCACACGTAATGGTCTCTCAGTACTGAGCGCAGAAATGGCTCAAGGCTGAGCACAAAGAGTACTGGGGATAGAGGGCACCCTTTGCGAACACCACGAGTAAAGGGGAAATGGTGCACTTTCCCGACCATCACGAAACAATGTACTTCGAATATTTGCATAGGCAGTCCTAATAAGTTCAACGAAACTTGACGAAAAGCGAACGAGGACAGTATATTAAATATGCAGCTATGTTCAAGGCGATCGAATGCCTTTTCTTGATCTAGTGAAACTAAGAGACTGCGCACTGACCTGGTCAGCGTGTATGTCATTATGTCACGCGTAACGAACGAGAGAATGTGTATCTCTCTGCCAGGGACTCAGCATGCCTGATGGTGTCCTAAAAAGGAAGGCATCAGGCTTCCCAAGTGTCGGGTGAGAACAGCTGCGAAGGTCAACGTTGAGAAGCGGGATTGGCCTCCATTCCTCTGGACGAATTGATGATGGGTCGTGCTAGGTATGAGTACAATACGGCCGTCGCGAAAATTAGACGGGAATTCAAAGTCCTCAAAGCTGCGGCCGATAACAGACACAAAACTGACACGAGTATCTTCCCAGAATGTTAGGTAAAACTTTACGGGTAACCCGTCCGGCCCCGGGGCTAAGCCACGCTTCATGAAAGATAATCCCAGTCTACTCGTCAACGCAGAAGCTGCTGGAAATGGGTGCCCACAACACTGTGGAAGAGCTGGTGGAAGCACACCTATCCCACCAGAGAGTAAGGCTGAGCCGGACAGAGCACGGGGTCGGGCCGTCCTACGCAAGATAGGATGGCAAATTGAACAGCTACCGACAACGACAACAGGGCCGCTCCCCACAACGTGGAGAGATATTATTAAAACCAAGCCCCTCCCCCGGAACATGCAGCCGGGGAGGAAGAACGAGACACGCTCTGCGCGGGCCAAGGCACTGGCTCGACAGCTGGAAGAGGACCCCGAGGTCCTCTACGCTGACGCCTCGCTTCCCAAGCACGGAACCAGAGCAACGGCGGTCGTCACCACCATTGATAAGCTGGTCACAGGCGCGTCGATACGGACGACGATTACAGCCGAAGCAGAAGAAGTGGCCGTGGCCCTCGCACTCGCACAACCGGGAGTGAGGACCGTAGTCACGGACTCCCAGAGCGCCTACGCAAGCTACCGCAAGGGGAACATCTCTGCCGTGTCACTAGCGATCCTCACCAAATGCAAATCACCGGGACGGGCCGTTGAGCTCGTGTGGGTCCCGGCTCACTCGCAAGTGGAAGGCAACGCACTCGCCGACCACTATGCCCGAGAACTGTCAATCCGGGCCGAGGACGAGCCAGAGCTACCGCACCGGGTGACAAGCTACAAAGAAATCACGCAAATGTACAGAAGCGGCAGATGTAGGCTTCCCCGTCCGCATCCGCAACTCACCCGAATGCAGCAAACGATCGTGCGACGCACGCAAGTGGGGTCGCTAGCGCATCCCGTGCTCTTGCACAAGATGTTCCCAACAGAGCAAGACACTTCATGCCCTTTTTGCAGACGGTCAAAAGCCACTCTAGCACACATTCTTGCAGAGTGCACTAAGCTCAAGAGCCCCCCACTATCCCTACCCACCACCCTCCCCAGCCCCAACCACCCCGAGCGATGGGAGACCTTGTTGTCCAGCCCCGACCTACCGACCCAGCTCGCGCTGGCGGCTAGGGGCCAGGAACTGCTGGACACATATGGGACCTGAGAAGAAGGTTCCACCCCATCTGGTGCCAGCGCGCACCAACCGTCACTAAGGGCTCAGCACAAAAGTTTATTCTCTCTCTCTCTCGGGCACAAAGACGCTCAATGACTTCAGGTGGGACCTGAGGCAGCTCACTAAGCATTTCGACGTTACCATGATTCACTCGCATATTCGTACGCGCCATGGCTTCAAAATGCGATACAAAGAGCGAATAATCACGCGCGGGAGGCCACATAACACGAAGTGCTATTGGGGCCACAGAACCGAATGCATTCGGCTGTCTAAAAGGAGAGTTTCTTGCAAAGCTCAGAACTTCAGGGTGCGCACACGGATTACATCTGCATCGCCAAGCAGCCGCTAACAAAGACGACACTGCGATGAGGCGCTTGCAACGCCTCCGTAGCTCTCGCTGCCATGACCGCATGAGCGGACCCCAACGGCAATAGGGAGCTTCATGGCAGTATCCGCCAGTTCCTTTGACGTGCGTCGTCTGAGTGCACGACCTTCAACTGAACAATGCAGACGCCACTGCACCTTGAGCGCGTGCCATAATTCGGGGTCAGATCTATAAAGAGAAGCGCGCAAGACTCTTGACAAACTAGAGCGCGAGTGCGCGTCATGTAGAACGCGGATGTCGAGGCGCCAAGGTTTTGCTCATGAAGAAGCAGGGAAGCAAACTTCAAGCGTAACGGGTCTGTGATAGGAAATATAGACAGGAGATGAAGGCAAACTTATCCCGTCAGATTATGAGACATACTGAGCTAAGCTGCATGGCAGATAGGCGTGGTGTAACCTCCTTGATGACGTGCCGCGACGCCACGTCCAGACACATGAAGAACCACGAAAAATTCTATATGTATCCAGCAATGAAAAGGGCTGGACGAGGCGACGCAACTCCCGCGCGTTCCAATCAGGGCACCACAGGCCCGGCCCTTGTAAATCTGCTCGCGTGTCTAAAATGCAGTTAAAATCCCCAACGAGAACCACGTGGCGAACTTCCAGCAAATACACGTCCAGGTCACGAAAAAATAATTGGACGTAGTGGATTGCGTGGGCCCATAGATGCACAAAATACGTAACCTAAATGAAGATAGCACACAATCAAATGCCGAGATCCGCTCTGTCCCATCATAAGAAACATAATGATCCAGCAGTAAAACTTTATGTTGGGAAACAGAAAAATTTATTTAGGTTGAAAGCGCATTTGAAAGCCAGAACATGTCCAGTGTTCAAAAAATTTGTTTCTTGCAAACACAGAATGTCACAGTTTGTAGCGCGGGCCACGCTGATAATTTAGGCTTGTTTTATAGGATTTCGGAACTCCTGTGCGTTTAATGAAATAATATTCAGGGTGTCAATATTTAATTAAAGGTGTCACCGAACTGACCTGGTCATGTTGTTCAAGTCAGCGCCCCGGGAAGCAGTGCAGGGGACATGCAGCACAAACGTCACTTCTTCGGCCCTCTTGAAGAAGGCCGAGGTTTATTTGGCCGTTGTAACTCGGTGCGGCGATCCGGGGCTCCGTGCGAGCTAGAACCTGACTCCTGGGAACGCTTTACGTCTCGTGGGAACGCCATTTCTACGTCGAGTCCATCCAGGCTTGGTGAGAGTCCAATCCTACTATCAACTCCGAGGCTGAAGCTATTTTCATATGATGATGAATGTGGTAGTGGTTGGGCTGCAGGATCGATGTCATCGCCGCCGACAACTTCTGCAGCCGGCGGCCCATTCGGATGCAACGGCAGTGGCTTTTGCAGAAGAGCCACAAATTGGATGTGGAGTTGTAAGCGACGCAACCGAGGCCATGAAGCCATCACAGGCTTCGTTGATGTATCGAGCGCAGAAATTGCAGGGCCAGGTGCTTCAGCCGTGTCTAAAACTTCTGGTCTGATGGTAGCAGCCGAAGCGGAGGCGCCATGGGCCACAGCGCGCGGGTCCCTCGCTACCTGGTAGGTCAGGGAACATGGCGTTCTGCGATCGGCCACGTCACCAATAATACGGTCCTCCCTGTCGGCCGACGAGCCCGGCGAAGATGGCGTGTTGTGATTCGTCGAGCTGCATGCTACTTCTTTGTAATTTGCCGACGCAGGTTGATGTGGTGTGAAGGTGACCTCTGATTACGGCGTCACGCGTAGTCGCGACCGCAGCTGACGCCGGCGGTAATGGGTGAAAGGCACCAGCAGTAGCCTCTGAATATGAGCGCCGCACAAGACATACGACTGTAGGGTGACCGTCCCTCAAATGGCTACAAGGACGGTCATATCCGTCGCTTTTGTGGCCATTGTGGTGGCAATGGCCACAGAACGCTGCGGTGCACTGTGCACGGCAGTGGTCGCTGCAGCCATATCAACGACATATGCGTCGCAAGCCACGGTAGTCAAACGCCACACGATGACCAGAGACTCGCAGATAATTGAGAACAGGGGTTGTGGCGTTCATTTCCATTCGAACCAAGCGGGTGCCTGTGAACACGCCACGTCCTCCGCTCATAAGACCAGCACTGACCGACAGAACTTTGCCGTATGGTGACAGTGCCTGGACGAGGGCTTCTTTCGGAACGAAGGACGACAGGAAGAGGAAGGTTACGTTGGTGACCTGACAACTCTCGCCACGGATGACAGGGCAGCGAGCATCGACGATTAGAGCCATGGAAGCTATGCTCTTGACAGTGATATCGAAGTTGAAGCCTCCCATTTGCTGAACACAACATACCTCAGAGAGGCCAACCATTGAGGCCGTCGCGCTGACGATGGTCTCGGAACCATTCCCCGTAGGAACAACAACATCGAAGACCTGGGCCTTCGAGGGAGTCCACGGCACTGCAGGTGTTATGGCGTGAGAGGTGGGCGCCCGTGACGTTAAACACGCAGTGACGTCAGCAGAAGCTCGTTGAGGAGCTCCTGTCGCAGAAAATCCGGCCTCCGGCGTCGAACCAGTGTCTTCACTAGCGGGGAAACCTGTAGCAGGAGACACAGATAGCAGGAGACACAGATATTAGCATCTGAATTTTGCGGGAAGTAAAGCAGGACGCACGCGATCGTCCATCGTGGTAGCCTCGTGGGTGCACTTGGCTTGACAGGCAAGCGCCAGTTTCATACACCTCTCTTGTAGGTGCTTTTAAGCAGCATCCATAGGAGCAACCCTAATAGTTGTCACTCAGTTCTTCGCTGAGCGGCCTATGGTTCCTGTTATGTATATATAAAATGTTTTTGGCCGTTAAATGTACACCTTCCTCTCTGCATGTCTGATACGTGGCCCATACATATATATTTTGCGATTGTAACATAAGCAGCATTTAGAGGGCTATATAATAAACAAATATGTTTTAATTACACTACACATGTACCCACACTTCTCAACCAGCGTAAACATCTACGGGTGCCCCTAAGAATTTAAGTATAAATGCGTAACCAGAAAAGGAGGCCAGCAAAATCAGCATCTCATGTTCGCCGCCGAACTAAAACTCAATCTCTATCGAGGTCCACATTGGAAGTTGTTGCTCGTAATTTACTGACGGACACTTTTACAGCAAAGCTATATACCTCTACCCTCCAAGGAAATTTTCATGTCATTGTAAGCAAAAAACTTCGCATACGTGGGCCGATCCCGGAGATGGTGCAGTGCCGGGCCGACCAGCGGTGGAGGTGAAGCAAGCGTTAAGCACTCCTCATACATGGGCCGATACCGAAGAGAGTGCAATGCTGTGCCTACCTGCGGCGGAGGTGCAGTTCGTAATTTAGGAGCCCGCATACGCAGCTTTGCTGGTCATCCTTCTTGACAGGGTGGAAGGGCACTGAGTTTTTTTCCTTCAATTTTTCCCTAAATCGAACGTTTTTCCGAGCTCCAACAAAATAGAGGACCCTGACAAGAGGATCGTGGCAATGAGTAACCTAGATTTCCTGCGTAACGGTTTCATGCACGAAAACACAACCATTCCTTCCAGCGGGTACATCGAGCAAGTCTACAGTGCCACTGCTGATGTCTTTACGAGAAAAAGAAGTGACGGTTCACGATAAACACTTTCAAATAGTGTTACTGACACGCGTGCCCTCCTCCCTCCTTCCGCGCACGTCGGTTCTTTCCCCCCTCTTTTTCTCCGGTGGAGCAAGTCTCGCTCCGGAGGCTATGGGCCTGGGTGATCCTTACACCAGCCATCACTTGTGCTTGCGGTCAACCGTACAAAGATATTGTCCTGTATTCGAAGTGCTCCACTCCTATGTCGGTATCTACTTGAACTTTCCAACTATTCGGACATGCCCTGGGAAAAAGTCATTTCACGAAAACTTATTTAGAGATGTGTTTTGTGCAGTGAACAAGCTGAAGAATATAACTGATGCGTTATGGAGAACACATTATTTAACTGTGGCAGTGTGTGTATGAAACGAGCCTGTATGGTCATGTTTAATTTTATACTGACGTTAGGTCGTATTGGAAGCCAAGCAAGTAGAGGAATTGTTTATAAGGTAGATGACGTTTTAACGGCAGCCACGACGCACTGAAAGAAAGCATGGCCCGCTGGTTTTCTATTTGAAGCATTTGTGCAATGGTAATAAAAGTAGGAAGTAAAGTCAGGTAAAAGTAATCGATTACATTTTAATAATTCCTCAGTTACTTTGTGGGGCACAAACTGGCAACGTTAGTCAATTACATTTTTGATTGAGGTAAATGTACTTGTAATGGGTTACCTTTCTGTTCTGTAGCCTGTACCAGTCTGTTCATGGTGGCCTGTTCAGCGGCTGTTAGTTTGACTGGCCCTTGTTCTGTGGCTGCGCGTCCCTCATTCTGTCGCGCGCGCTCCGCAGCCGTGCGTACCTGGTTGGCCCGTCATATCGCCTCCTGCCTCGCCACTCCAGTACGCACAGCATACTTCGGTGGTATCTGCAGGGCATTTGCACTCTTACGCTCCTCGTGCGTTTCATACTCCCGACGGTCCATATCTGCAGCTCCCAGTACAGGACTGTATACTTGGAGTGGAGGTGCAACCCCACGTAGAGGTGCAACACATCGCAGCTAGCGCAACCGAGCCACGTCTATTTGTGGAGCGCACAAGTGGTACCGGCGAGTAGAGCAAGCAGAGAAGGCGCCAGGCCTATAGCTGTGTATAAGCGTTCCCGTGGGAGTACGCGTGCTTGCGAGTGGAGCAACCGTCCCATAACGACCATCGAACGGCCGCTTGGGGTGTGCGCGCGCATCAGGAACAAACTCTGTGACTTCGGATGGCGTCGCGTTTGAACTTGGATCAGACTAGACAAAGAAATGCTTTGCGTTTCACAACGGGTATTGAACCCTGAACCGACGAAGAAGCGAACTTATCGAAAATGGGCCAGCATTTCGAACGTGCCTGCTATCAGCGAACCTCGGCCACGAATGTTTTCGAAAAGGATCTACGCGTTGCACACGGGCCATCCAATAAATTCCGCTACCCGATCTCAAATGTGAAGGATCCCCTAGAACGCATGAAGATCACGGGGTCTTCTATGAGATTCCACGTACCAACTGCAACTTCTGCTATATCTATATCCGCGAAACGTGAAATGCACACGACGGCCGAAAGAACACGAACATGGGGTGCGGAATGATCACCATCTATCGAAAGCACTCCGGTACATACGCACAACAGTCATCACCTTAGCAGTTTGGACCGCGCTACAGTCACAGCTGAAGAAAGAAATATGACAACCAAATTGCTTCTTTAATCTCTACTGACAGAGGCGATACCAGATACGTACTGCGTATTAAACGCAGCAAAACCATTTGTATCTTGATTTGTGAACAAGGAACCTGTAGGAGTTTTAAAACGTCTCCTAACTGTTTAGATATGACCAGTTACCATATTTATAAGGTTTCATTTCTCAGGTGAACTCGAGCATTTTAAATGAAATAACTTTTTTGCCTCTACCGGCCGTTTTCATTCTTTGTCGGGCTTCTACATAGCATGGTCGGGCTCGGCAAGCAAAACACGTTAGTTCGTTCATCCGCTCGACCACTCGCGCCACTCGATGGTTCTTTTTTTGGCCGTTGCGGCTATTCGCTTACACGATACCATCGCCGATGATTTCTGTAGAGTTTTCTTTCCGCATGCCTTCCTTTCTTCAGTGTCATGTGATAAATTGATAGGCCCCTTATGTACAAAACCATGAAGATCTGTCAGCTTTGCCGATACGCGTGTGTTCACTGAACCACCCGTACCAGGAAGAACTACACTGCTGGACCAGTTGATTAGACTGGCTGATAAATATCTCGGAATGAGTCTTGGCTTGTCACTACACCGGCCTCTACATATTGAACACATAATTAAAGATAGCTTTTGGCTGTTATACTTTATTAAGAGGACGCAAACATTTCCATCTTCAAACATTACGTTTCATTCACTTCAGCAATTTTCATTGACATTTAACAGGTTGTATAGAATGTTGGGGTCTCGCCTACGCAAGGTACATTGATCCTGTAATGAAAATGGAGGAACGTGCGCTGAAAATAATTCCCTCTGCCTCTAAGGAAGCGGTCACTGCACAGCTTTCTGCACAGTTAACTATATTGCCACTTATCCAAGGGCGGGACTATAACACAGCTGTATTACTCAACAGAATACTAAACACCAACATGCCAGATCTCTCATCAATACTTCTCACGCATACAAAGGGCACTAGACAGGCTGAACATAACAATTTCAGCTCGTCAAGAACTTATAATGTACGTGGTGAATATTACCTATTATTTGTCGGTGCAAGAATCTGGAATGAAATACACAGCCTAACTATGAAACTCGCATATGCTGTTAAATGATTAAAAGGCCAGTCTAAATCATCTATATATGATTGGCAATTTTAGTGTTGCTTCGATTACAATATTCCGAAATAAAATTACTTCTTCTTGTAGCATTGCCGTGGTTAACGGCAGAATGCGGACTTTCAGGTACGCTTTATGTGTGATAGCCCGTTATGGCAGCAATTTAAAGGGAAAATAGGAGTTGTAATACGATCTCAACCGGATGAGGTGGGTCTTCACCGCAACACTAAGGAAACGACGACGAAGCCGGGCATCCTTATGACGAAAAAAAAGCAGAAAAGAATGCATTCACTTCATTGGTGCATAGATGTGATTCTCATCCGTGTCTCGAGCGGTATTGATCTAGCACGGGGGCCAGGATGGCCTTAAATAACCCCTCTTTCTTTTGTGCAGGTAATCCACTGGCCAATCAAAACACCGAATCGTTCGCAACCGCCATTGCCCCTCAATAGTCGTCAGCTCGGGTGCTGTCCTTCATGAGCTGCTGTGGGAGCTCATGTCCTCTATGAGCTGATGGGCTGCTGTCCTCAATGTGCTGCTCGCGTACGTCGTGCACCTGTCTCCAAAGTGTCACAAGAGGAGGCATCCACCTGTCGTCTTTTCTTTCCCCCGGGAAGGATCCTATTATCGTTAATTAGCCACTTTGTGGCGGTAAGGAGGGCAACGTTGCTTCTTTGAAGTGAAATGAATGATGAGCAGTGCACATCAACCATGACAGCTGCGTGTTGCTGGTGGGGCATCCCTCCGTCACGAGGTGTGGTAGTTGAAGGCTTCTTGGATAACTTAGGTCGATCATAACAGCCCGTCCGCTGTCACAGGAGGTCTCGAAGGGGTTTCGGTTTCTAAGCAGCTCGAAGAGACCGGTAGACCCCGTGACTTTGCTTCGTTTCGCGAATCGTTCCAAGGCCTGCCAGGTGACACCCTCTGGAAATAAATCAAGCCATACCCAAGACACAACAAACAAAGAGCACCCAATTAACCTCGAGAACTGCCGAGATCCCACGCTATTTACATGAAATCCTCCCAGAATCGTACCTGCAGCCGTTATTGGAGATTCCTGAAATAACAAAGGAGAAAACCAGACTTCAGTGCGTATTTCAACCAGCCTAATGCCTAACGTTGTTGGTGTTTCCGCTTTCGAAGAAAGCCACGGTTGTCGAGAAACTGAGAAGGTATTGAAGCCCAGCAATAACACCAGTAATTGTAAATTCACAACGGACAAATAAAACACTTTTGATGAAAAGCAAAGAACAAATGGGGCCCTTTACAACAATGCGCTTCGCACAGGGAAGCTACGACTGAGGTCGTCCGCGTTGGCATTGTCGCGTTCTTTCCTGTACCTGACATCAAAACTATGCTCTTGCAGACTAAGCCTCCAGCGAAGAAGTTGCCGTTTCTTGGGGACATATTTCTAAGCCACGTCAAAGGACAGTGGCCAGTTTCTACTAGAAAACGTGATCCGGCAAGATAACGTTAGAGCTTGCGTATTGCCCATATCAGGCGAGCGCACTCCTTTTCTGAAGTACTATAGGCGTGTTTGCGGACAGTCAGCTTCCGGCTCATGAACACTGCCGGGAGTTTTTCCCCGTTTTCATTTTTCTGACTGAGCACTGCGCCCATGTCTCCATCACTTGCATCGCACTGCAGAATGAAAGTAGGATCATAGCCTGGAGCTCTCAAGACCGGTTTATTGGCTAGAGTGGCCTTAACCGCCGTGGTTGCTGAGTGGCTATGGTGTTGGGCTGCTGAGAACGAGGTCGCGGGATGGAATCTCGGCCACGGCGGCCGCATTTAAATGGGGGCGAAATGCGAAAATACCCGTGTACTTAGATTTACGTGCACGTTAAGGAACCCCAGGTGGTCGAAATTTCCGGAGTCCTCCACTATGGTGTGCCTCATAATCAGAAAGTGGTTTTGCCACGTAAAACCCCCTAATTAATTTTTTTAATTGGTCTTTCTCAAGAAAAAATATTTGTCTGTTTGCTCATTCCATAAAAGTTTCACGGGTTCATTTTTTCGTAAACTGCCCGTGAGGGGACTCGTGATTTCTGAAAAGTTGCGGACGTTGTGTTGGGAATAACTAGTTAGTCCCGAAAAGGAACGGACATCTGTTTTTGTTACTGCTCCTCGGTAATTGGATATGGCGGCTACTTCTATCTCAAGGGGGCGTCTGTAGACACGCCCGACCTTGTGGCCTATGTAGCTAACTTCGGGTTTTCCTAGTTGACATTTTTCGCCTTTCAGCGTCAGACTGGCCGCACGCAAACTCTCCAGCACTTTTTAAGGTGCTGCAAATGATCCAGCTATGACAGAAGACTGCGATGTCATCTAAGTAGGGAAGCGCGTAGTCCTGCATTCCTTTCCGAACCGGCTTCAGAAGACGTGAGAAACAAAGCGGAGCGTCATTTTTAATCAGAAGGTGAGTACAAGAGGCTGAAAGGTACTTAGAGGGGATGTGAAGGCGGTGTAATGGCTAGCTTAGTCTGTCAATGGTCCCTGCCAGTAACCCCTGGTTAAGTCTAGCGTAGATACATATTCATACCTGTTGATGGTTTCTACCCGCTCTAACAGATTAGGGATGGGGTAATTTTATTCCTCGGTTACTGGAATTTAGCTTGCGGTAATCGATACAAGGTCTTGCAATTTTCCCCGGAGCCTCCACCAGAATTTGCGGGGAAGTGCACTCACTCTCGGTAAGAACAACTAAGCTTAGCTCTAACCTCCTCTGGATCTCTATTTCCAAAATTTGCCTCTGTCTAGGTGAAACCCGATAGGGCCTGCACTGAATGGGTGCATCCGATACCAGCCTGATACCATGCTCTATCAAGGTAGTTTACACGGTCGATCCAAAAAACCTGTCTTCAAGGCCAGCTACGAGCTCTCGCAGTTCACTTCACTGGCATGGATCTTAATTTTGGTCTGTACCTACGTCCATGTAAAACTTAGAAAGCGAAAGTTCCGTTGTCGGCATCGTATAAGCAAGTTCTTCACCTTCTTCGGCCATATGTAGGACCAGATTAAATATGGCTGCGCGTTCCCGGTATGGCTTTATTCGGTTCATGTGGTAGATCCTCAGCTCTCTACGCCTGCCTGCTAATTTGAAGGCATAGTTCGTTTGTGAAAGCTTCTCTATGACTTCCACAAGTCTTTTCCAATGAACGTCTAGCTTATTTTTTTTCTGGACACCGTTAGCAAAAGCAGCTTACCTTCTACAGTGAAAGTCCACTGCCGAGCGTTTCTATCGTAGTATACTTTACCTGGGCGGATTTCATGTTTGTTTCCAGCACCTCTTGACAAGATAGCAACTGCTTTAGTATTTCCAATGCGTACTGAACAACTCTAGGATCATCTCCACGCCCTTCCCATGCCTCGCGCACCATTTGATGCGTAAATCGCAACGACCTCCCATAAACGAGCTCGGCTGGTCTGAACAATGTGGTTTCATGCGGCAACGACCATAAGGCAAAAATAGTGGCCGTTAAGCACGGTTCCGAGTCCTTTCTTTTCTCGTAACACAAAGCCATTTCCTTTTCAGCATGGAGTGTCATGCTGTAATTGTCATGCAGCATGGAATGCCATACTGCTGCTCTGCGAATGCCGCACTGAACTGTGAATGATGCGAGTGCCGCACCTTTCTAGGAAGGTGGTAGTAAGCGCTCTGGTGTATACGCTGCCCTGATCGCTTTGCAGCTCAGATGGGAAACCTAATCGAGAGAACACCGGTACTAAAGCTTCAACTACTTCAACTGAATGGATTTATTTTGGGGGAACGACATCCAGAAGCTTGGTCACGGGGCACATCATCGTCAAAATGTATTTATACCCTGAACTAGTTACGGGAAGGGGCCCCACCACATCAACCACTAAGCGTTTGAAGGGTTCAGTGATTACAGGAGCCAACTTCATAGGAGCTTTCCTCGTTTCGTGTGGCTTCCCCACTTTCTGACAAGCCTGGCATGTTTGCACCTAATTTTCAACATCTTTGAAACATCTCGGCCAATAAAATTTTAGCAGTAACCAGTATTTAGTTTTCTTGATGCCTAAATGACACGTCCAGCCGTTGCCATTGCACACGTTGAGGATTGAAGCTTGATATTTTGAGGGGAAAACAAGCTTGTCATACTGTACTACATTCGTTTTTTTTTTGTACTGCTGGTACCAAAGACCCCTGTGGCGTAGAAAAGTGATGTTCTTCCTGGCTATCCCCTTTTCCTCTAGTTCTTTCGGCTTGTCGAAGGATGCATCGCTCTCTTGTTCTGCCGCGAGTTCTTCTTTATCAACCCTCAGTAGGTCTAAAGACTTTCCCAATGTGGCAGTACCAAATTAGTCTCTCTCTACTTCCTCTGCTAGCCCTTCCTGCGGTATTCCTTCTGACCCTGATGCCCCCTCGCAAGCGTCTTCCTCACCGCTTTCACTCGCTACCGGCTGTGCTTCCCTAGTGCCTTGTCGTGCGGCATATATTTTTGGCTTCGTTGCCGTGTTTTATCTTCGCCGCGATCTCTCGAGCTTTTGAACGCGTGACAGCTTGGACCATATGGTCGACATAACTCAAGCCCTTGTTCTTCAGCAGCATCTCCGAGTTTAAGTAGAGGTACCATTTGGACAGATTTTGCGATACTGCGGCTTCAGTCAACAACTATCCAAACTGCCCCTCAATTTTCACTCCGGCTATGGGCAGGCAAACACTATTTTTCTCAACTACCTGCCGGATCCACCCACGTTCTCAAGTAAAATGCTCAGGCTTTACATACACTGGGTGGACAATGTCCATTGTCGTCGCTGAGTACCTAAGTACCTTACATGGCCTTCTATTCACTACTAGGTCTCAAAGGTGTGGTTCTAAGAGCGTGAAATCATGGTCGTCGCGATTCACAAAAAAAAAACAATTCTAGGTTTCCGGCAGCCGATCACCAGGTGTCGAGGCTCTTGGAAACGGAAACAGACAACCGTTTTTGTAGCCTCTATTGTTCTTGCTCATTTTTTTCGTCTTTCGCTGTGGTGGTATTCTGGCCTGAATTATCGATCGGCACGACTCTCGTCCCGCCTTCAGGTTTCCCGTCGGGAAAGAGTTACCTGTTTTTCTCTTTACTGAATTTAGTGAATGGCCTGACACGCGTTTTCTCGGATTCGCGACGTCCAGCGAATTGATCGACTAGGACTGCTGAACGTTCCAAGCCTTTTTCGCCCGACCTATCTTGAATCGACAGGCGCATCTCTTCGCTCAAGGACCCATAGAGCTGCTCCAAGCAGATTAACCCAACAGCCTTGTCGTGACAACCAAACGCATCTTCCCCTTTTAACCGCTCAATTAAATTGGCTTTGATCTTATAAGTGAAATCTTGAAAAGACTCGTTCGGCGTTCTAGCTGTCTCCCGAAAACGACGATCGAAAGCCTCCGCTGAGAGCGGACATTTCCTTAGGAACGCAGCTTTTACTTTCTGACAGTCATCTTGAAACAATCTCGGCCACGTACTCAAAGGGATCACGGACGACGTGTTCAACTTGTGCGTATTGTACAATGTGTCAAGCATCTACGTCATTGCCAAGAAATGCCACCGCGTTGAGCTCGTCAAAAGCCCCCGCGTCATTCCACAGTTCTACTGGCTCCCTAACACGGCTGCGATGTCGGCTTGCTTCGACCTTACCGCTTCACCACCCTTAAATGAACACGTAACACGTATTGTTCAGCGCGACTCGTAGCTACAAGTCCTGCGCTGTTCCATCCACGATCACTTGGCCCCACCCTTGACTAACCGGCCCCAGCGATCTCTCTCATTCAGGCAGTGGTGCTGCATGAATTTGCCATGGATAGATGGAAAAACTTTATTTTAAATCCAGCAAAGTTTGATGACCCCGGCTCCGGTCTCCCATGAGGGGACTTCGAGACCTTTCCTCGTCGCTGCCTCTGGGGCCGGCTGGACAGCGCACTCATGCGTTTTGAGGTTGAAGCTGCACAGAGCGGTGGCCCACTTCGACACAAGAGCCTCCGGAGCTACTGCTATTGGAGGTGATGTAACGCGGCACTCCCACAACATGTGTGAGAGCGTCGCTCTAGTTTCCTGAAATAATTTGCAAAGAGCACCGGGTATCGCGCGGGGAAAATATGCCGCAATCGCACCAGACTAGGGAAGGTTTGTGCCTGCAGTTGTCGCCAGACGACTGCCTGGCGACTTTTCAGTTTGGGGTGAGGTGGGAGCAGTAACCGCCTGCCTAGGTGGTAGTGGTTGGTGATGTCATTGTACCTGAACAAGCGTTCTCGCTGTTTTGAAGCAGGAGTTCTGAACTCGAAGAGGCGGGCTCCCATTCTGCGCGGCGGGTCAGTTCTCGCGCAGAGCGGTGAGCTACCTCGTTCAAGTTAGGGGGGGCCCTCATCGGTGGGTATGGCGACGTGCGCTGGAAACCACATGATCGCGGTGCTATCGAATTGCTGTCGACCAGCTTTCCTTAGAATCTGGAGAGCTTCGGAGGAAATGCGCCCCACGCGTAGTTGCGGACTGCGGATTGTGAGTCACTAAATACTACCTCGCAGAGGTGGTCGGCAAGCGCAAGCGCAATCAGTACCTCTTCCGCGGTTTCGGGGTGTTCCGTTGCGACACTACACGCGTGCGTAAGCTGGGAGTTAACGTCTACGACTACCGCCGTGAACCGGTGTTCTCGTGTGTATTCTGCGGCGTCTACGAAGCGCGTAGTCCTCTTTCCACTGAAGCAGCGCAGCAGTGCCTTGGCACGGGCCTGGCGTCGGCGCCGAATATATTCGGGGTTCATGTTTCGAGGGATAAGGGCGACAATCAGCGTGTCGCTGAGGTCGGGTGCAATGACCTGTTGCTGACCGTGTTGGATGTGGTAACTGAAGCTGAGTTCCTGAAGGATGTACATGCCTGTGGCTGTCAGAGACATGCGTTCGAGTTAAAACGCTCTTTGCGCATCCACGATATCCTCAAGCGTGTTGTATACCCCCAGCTATTGCATACGAGCAGTGCTTGTGGACTCCGGTAAGCCAAGGGCGATCTTGTAAGTGTTGCGTATAAGGGTGTTGATTTTCTCCCTTTCGGTGGCATTCCAGTTGTGGAAGAGTGTATGAGGCGCATGACACTGTCTTCCTTCATGCCCGTGTGATTGTTTGCAATGCGTTTGATCTGACGAGTAGCCGCTGTAACCTTCCCTTCGATTTTGCGGATAGGTTCTATGTTTGACCCGTTCGCTGTTATATACGTGCCCAGGATACGCATCTTCAGGACTCGGGGAATACAGGAGCCGTCTTGCGTATAGAGGATTACTTCGAAAGTCTGGCGCGATTAGCCTGTAGGCTTGTGCAGGCGGTGCGGGCGGTGGACGAGCAGCTCGGATTTGAGTGGAGATAGTCGGAGACTAGATTAAGAAGTTTGCAGGCATGGCATGGCCACAATTAGTACATGACCTGGGTTGTTTGAGAAGTAAGGGAGAGGCCTCTGCCCTGCAGTGGGCGTAACCAGGCTGCTGCTGCTGCTGATGATGATGAGTCGGAGACCTATTTCTTGGAGGTAGGTTTTGACCTCAGTTTCCCTGCTGCCTGCTCCATCTCCCGACCTGCCGCGCGACAGGTGCCGACAGCTCCGCCTCACAGCGATCTGTATTCCCCTCCCAGATACCGCAACCCTACCGAGTGGAGAATCCTGCACGACAAGCCCATTTGTTTCCGTTGCCTCAGCACTGGCCACGTCACTCGCCACTGCCGCACCTCCTGGAAGTCGCCGTATTCGAGCTCGTTTTTCATGTCTCCTCACCCACATGCCGACCCACGCCGTTACTCGCCTCGCCGTATGCCTCCTACCTCTGACGTGTCGGTCGATGACAGTCTTCCTGCTCGCTCGCCGTCTACTCGGCACCGTCGGTCCCCATCACCCCAGCCACGCCGCTATTCGTCGCCGTCCAGTTATAGACCCTGCCGGACAGAAAACTAGACCATGAAGTGCCTGGGGTAGTGCTGCATTATCTTCGTAATGTCGAAATCCTCCACTGACGCCCCCAACGAACCAGAACGTACTTGATATTCACGTCGACAGTGTCCCTTTCACGGCGTTATACTGGAGCCCCGTTGTCCATAATCAGTTGTAACCTCCGTCGTCTACTAAAGAAGGTTCGAACGCCTCCTGCTACTAGAGCCGTACGCATGGCCGGTGGCAGCACTGTTGACGTCACTGGCATGTGTACTTGCCGTGTAAGTGTCGCCGACCACCACATTCCTGTTCTTTTTACAGTGCTGACCACTTGTCCCCATGGCTTAAACCTCGGACTTGACTTTCTTACTGCGCATTCAGCTTTGACCGACTGTTCTGCCGGCACCCTTCGCCTCGAACTTCTACTCGCGCATATTGGTGCCGAACTGCCGAACAACTTTAGTACGACAGCCTTCGTCCGCCTGCCGCTTAAAGCCCTGACTTTCGTCGATTTGCTATCATCTTCTACTGTGCCCGATGGTGATTATGTCGCCATGCCTGTTCTAGATGTCCTTTTGATGCGCAATATCACTGTGCCCCACTCCGTCGTCACCGTAGCCTATAACCGCACATGTCTCACCGTCGTCCATTTTGGCCTCACAAAGGAAGTTATACCCCAAGGCATATCGGTTGCAACGCTGCGTGCTATAAGAGATGACCACGTCACGACGTTTTCAGTAGACGTCTGCTCAGATTCTTCACCATGTCCACCGTATGCGATTTGCCCTGACGCAACATCTCGTCCTATGGTTGCTGCGGACCTCTTCATCGAAGTGTCACTTCGGTCGTCAGCAGATTCGAGTGCTGGGCCACCACGTCGACACTTCCGGTATTCCACCAGACCCGGAGAAAATTCGTGCTGTCCCGACTTTTCCTGCACCTCACTCTGTCAAAGATATCCGAAGTTTTGTAGGACTGTCCTCCTACTTCCGACGCTTCGGTAAAGACTTCGCAGCAATTCCCGAACGCTTACTGATCTTCTGAAGAAGGACGTGCCATTTACTTGGGGCCTCGCTCAAACTGATGCGTTTGGCCAGCTCACCAACATTCTCACCACACCATCTACACTGGTCCACTTTGACCCATCCTCTCCTAGAGAGGTCCGTACTGATGCCAGTGGTCACAGTATTGGAGCCGACTTAACCCAGCGCCAGCAGGGTCAAGATCGTGTTATCGCCTACGCTAGCCGCCTCCTCACAGCAGCGGAGCGCAACTATTCGTTTACAGATTGTTAATGCCCGGCTATCGTCTGGGGGGTTTCCAAATTGCGCCCGTACTTGTATGGCACGCACTTCTCTGTCCCCACAGACCACCACGCGATCCTCACTCAAGGATCCTACCAGCCGACTTGGTCACTGGGCCCTGCGGCTGCAAGAATATTCCTAAGCCGTAGTGTACAAGTCGGGCCGATTACATCAAGATGCAGACTGTTTATCACGCCATCCAGTGGACGAACCACCCGCCGACCCTGACCCCGATGCAGACGCTTGCGTTTTCTGTTTCGCGTGGCTACGCGTGGACGAGCAACGCCGTGATGCGACCTTGCGTGCCATCATTGATGGCTTGGAATCTTCTTCTGATTCTTGTTTGTTTCTGATTCCTTCACCTGTTTGTTCTCCGGGATATTGTATTATACCGGAACAATGTGCGCCCCGACAGTCCTGCCCTACTCCTTGTCATTCCTAAGCACCTCCGGTCAGCTGTTCTCCAACAACTTCACAATTTACCGACGCCAGGTCATCTTGGCATTCCCGTACCTACGACCCGATTCGCCGACGCTTCTTTTGGCCAGGCCTTGCCTGCTTCGTCCGGAAATACATTGCGGCGTGTGAGAAATGCCAGCGACGAAAAACACCATCGACACTGCCTGCCGAGTGGCTTTAACCGCTCGACATTCCTTCGAAGCCGTTCTTTTTCGCGTTGGCTTGGACTTACTTGGCCTTTTCCCTCTGTCAACGTCAGGCAACAAATGGGTCGCTGTGGCGACAGATTACGCCACACACTACGCCATCTCCAGAGCCGTACCAACGAGCTGCACCACAGATGTCGCCGATTTTTTTTTTTTTTACACGACGTGATTCTGCAGCATGGCCCTCCACGCCAACTGACTGTGGTGACCGCTCAAAGACCGTGGTCGGAGATTTCTTTCTAAAGTCGTCGGCTATTCTGCAGTCTGGCTATACCAAGCAAAAGCTGACTCCGTCTTACCATCCACAGACTAATGGTCTCACGGAGCGTCTGAACAGTACCTTAACAGACATGCTTGCAAAGTATGTCTCGTCCGACCATACTGAATGGTACTTTGCCCTACCCTAGTTCACTTTTGCATATAATTCTTCGCGTCACGACACTGCCGGTTATTTCCCGTTCTTTCTCTTGTTCGGCCGAGAACCGACATTGCCACTGGATCCGTCGCAGCAGAGGCGAGTATGCACTTGACGCCATCACCAGGGCAGACCAGGCACGCCAAATTACCCGCGCTCGCTTCCTGACATTGCAAGAGAAGCAACGGCGTTTGTACGATCGCCAACAGAGACGTCCACTTTTCGCCTGGATCTCTGGTACTCCTGTCGTCCCCTACTAGTCACGTTGGCCTGTCAGAAAAAAATCCTGTCTCGGTACACTGGCCCACATCGAGTGTTGCGTGCCGCGACTATAGTTATCCACGAGATCGCCCCAGTCAGTACCAGTGCCTCATCTTCCCCGAATTTTATTGACGTTGTGCATGTCGCACACCTCAAACAATATTACTCTCCTGTTGTCGCCTATATTTAGACGCACTGAGACTATGCTTGCGCCGCCGCGGATAATGATACATGCACATTGCGTGTTTCTTCTGGACGGTGCCCGCGGGCGCCTCGACGAAGACGACAAACGACCCCTGTCTCTCGAGCTGTCGGCTGAACGGGCCAGCGCTGCATTCTCCTCCGTAAATATAGTTGTAAATAGTCTCCAGTTGGTAATCCTTCGTTCGCGCAGCAATATCTAAACGCGGCGGAACAAGGACGTTGAAAGAAACACACAAACAAGAGATAGCGCAACGTCGAAGGCACAGCGCATACCAAGCTACCGGCACTACGCGCAGTCTGCAAACATAATAGCTCGCTTTGAAGACGAGGCCCGCGCGGCCGTGCATTTTGCCCACGTCGCAGATCGCTTTCAAGATACGGCGCCGGCACGGCCGCGGCGTAAACAGCAGCCGCCGCAGAAAAACGCCTCCCTCCCTCGCCTGAGCCCCATGTATCGCGCGGGAAGGGCGTATTTTCGGCCCGCCTTCCTGGCTCGCATACGCGAGATTGTGTCGCATTCGCCGGGTTACCCTCGCACGCTTCCAAATCGCACATACAGCATACGGCGTGCGGCGATGACTTTGTCGCACTTGGAATTCATACGGAACCTCACGGCGACGCAACGGCGACTGCAGAAGTGCGCCTTGAATATCCATATATTTCCTATCGCAATAATAAAACTACTAATATTACTTCGTGTAGCTTTGCACTGATTTGCTATCGCAATCGATAATAAAAAAGGCTCAGTTTTGACCTTTCGGTCAAAACTGCGCCTTTTTTCCCGCACATATCTCTAAGCGCTTAGGCTTTGGTGCAATGAAATTGGCGTATACCGCACTTGACGCTGATGTGCGAAACGTGCTTGGCGTTTGTAATTGCATGTTTGGTACACATTTAGTTTCACGCCATAAATGACAGGCAAAGCGGACGCTCCCATCTCTCGTACGTGCCTCCGAAAAAAAAAGGTATTCTTCGCCGGAGAGTTTCTGCGAAATGGCACTATACAGTCTAGACGTTGCCGTTTCCCAAACAGTATGTGCACTGCCTTTCAACAATAAGCGCTGGTGCCATGAGTAACGAGAGAGCACGGAGTGGCAGTCTGAACAAGCCACGGACGGATCGCTGTGTGTGACCGCTGGGACGAAATTTAAGCACGAAATGCTTTTAGCCCCCGTTGTCGGTTACCTTGAAGAGACCCTGAGCCAAAATCCAGAACCGTTATACGGGCACTAAAGATGAGAATTTGACTAGCATGTGGCGAGAGTAAAACGATATTATCTGGGCAACCAGTCAAAACATCTAAAAATTCGGTCTCTGTCCCCCAACACCTTGTATACGAGAGCATTACATACGCTAACTTCGTCGCCAACAGTTACTGAAGCTGCTGAAGAAGATGTTGAAGTGTTTTGCGTGCGCATGATTCTTTGAGTGGGGATGTAGAAATAAATCCCTGCTTTTCTACTCAGGGGATGCTAAAGCAGTTGCTGTAATGCCAGAAAACACTAGTTGCTGAAGTTACTGCACTAAGAACAAGCATACAAGTTTTCAGAACTTGTTTACTGAACTTAACCGCCGGTTCATTGAACTACAAGGAAAAACTGCTCGTAAAGACGAAATTGAAAAGTAAGAATGTCACGTAAGTAAAAACTGTTAGTTCTCTTCGTGAGAAAGTCGTTCACCTTGAGGACCCTATCCCTATCGTCTGACCCTATATTGACCCTATCGTCTTTGGTGAAACTGAAAATTCAAGAGACAGATCTGTACATGAAACAAAACGTTAATTCTGAGAGTTTTTGCGTAAAGCTAAATGCGTCCTGCATATCAGTGCGCAGAATTCACCACCTTGGAAAGGCGGGTAAACAAAGACATGTGATAGTATATTTTCAAGATTTTAATGAAAAACAACATGTACTGCAACATGCACACCAGCTCAATGCAACTTATTCATCCAGAATGACTATTCGCCTAATACAATGCAGAAAAGAAAGCTTTTGGGCAATAGAGCCAAAAGCGAGAAGGAACAAGGCAAGAGAGTAACACTTATACACGATAAACTATGAATCGATGGCGATCTGTATAATTGGGATGAAAGTAGGAACTGACAGTAAAACTATTGAGCCAGGGGAAAAGTTCCTATGAAAAGTGAAAAGAGTAGTCTCAAGAATCTGACTATCGGCTCGTAAACAAATATGCACGCACCCTTGTAAACAAAGTTACGGAACTTGAATTTACCCTTCTAATTCATCTTCCCCGCGTGATTGTAATCACAGAAAGATGGCTGCACAGTGATATTGATGATGAAAATGTTTATAACCATCGTACCAAGTTTCACGAAAGGACAGACGTTCACCGGAGGAGGGAGTTGTGAAACGAAATATACCGGCTTTACTGACGCACTAAATCGATAACCACGAACGTATCGCGCGTAAGTTAACATGTCGGCCACGCTCTTTAAATCTAACTGCAGTTTATCGTGCACCCAATTTGCCCGCGAATTCTGGCATCGTCTGTATGATCACGTGGTGAGATTTAAGCATGACAGAATTATTATAGCTGGGGATTTTAACCTTCCAAATGTCGGTTGGAATCGCCCATTCTCGAATAGTGATAAATATGAGCATGTTGCTTACGTGGCTGACATTATCCTGAGTGCGTGCGTTCACCATATTGTTAATCAATCAACTCGTGTTAAAAAGAATTCTGCTTCACTACTGGATCTTATCTTTAACAGCCGTTCGATTGAAAATTACAGTATAACTGTAGAGGAAAGTATCTCTAGCCACCGTTTGGTGTGCCTTACGTGTTCCCTCGGGGTGCAAAAACCAATTGTCACTCCAGTTGTAATTAAAGACTTCTCTCGTGTTAAAGACGAAAGTATTCTGGATTATCTGCTCCATAACCTACAAAACTTTCAAGGACATGATGTCGAATCACCGTGGAGCACTTTTACGGACCCTTTGCACCTACTCTCTGGACAATGTCCTGCCGAATACAATTACAAATAACCAAGAACTATATATATATATATATATATATATATATATATATATATATATATATATATATATATATATATATATATATATATATATATATATATATATATATATATATATATATATATATGGATATACTGCACCGCAAATGAAGAATTAAAAGATACAGGCGAGCAAAATCTAATAACACAGTGCAAATGGCACTGACAAGGTTAAGTGAGGCAATCTATAAGGCTAAGCACGGTTATTTGAATTACGTGTTTCCCAATTTTATTAAAAAGTCTCCCGACACGTTTTGGCGTTAGCTGTCCACAAAAAAGAAGGCAGTTGACCGCATTGTGTGCGATGGCGCGTCTATCAGTGACCAAGCGTAGTATAGCTTAAAGCTTCACTGAACACTTTCAGTGCTTTTTTCTAGCCACACCGAACCATTACGTATGAGCCTTAAAAACGGGTAAGAAGTACTTACCCTTAAATCAGAACCCGGTGTTGTTTCCATGTTACTAAACTTAAAGGCTAAATCGTCACCTGCGCCTGACAATATACCAAACCCCTTCCTTCGCAGGTATGCCGAGGTTTTTGCTAAATTTCTTGTCGTTATTTTTCGTGCTTCCCTATCATCGGCTAACATTCCTGTCGATTGGAAAACTGCTCGAATCTTTCCTGTCTTGAAAAAAAGGAGACAGCATGCTATTTGCAAACTATCGAACAATCTTTTGAACGTGGTCATGTTGTAAAATTCTGGAGCGTGTCATCGCGAACTACATAAACAAGTTTTTAACTGATAATAACATACTAACACTGATTCAACATGGCTTAAGAAAGGGGCTCTCCACAGTCACCCAGTTGACAACAGTTGTTCACAGCTTCGCCTGTGTTCTTGATAAGTCAGGTCAGATTGAACTTATATTCGTGGACTTGAAGAAGGCGTTTGATTTTTTATGTCATGCAAAACTAATCGTAAAGGTTTTGTCTCTAGGCTCACCAGAATTTATAGTTTCTTGGGTTGTATGATACTTAAGCGACAGAGTGCAGTGCTTAAGTATGGATGGCCATTGCTTACCGCAGCTACCATTGGGATCAGGTGTACAACAAGGAAGTGTCCTTGGTCCCTTGCTGTTCTCAGTATACGTAAATGATATTGTTCATGTAATTGGTGAGCCAGTTTGTATCCGACTTTTTGCTGGCGCGGTTTCCCCATACATGTTCTTGGGCGTTCTCGTGATCACGAGATCACGTTCACGTGACGCCTGCGGCAGAAAGGATGTTCCACTTCCGCCACCAAGGTCTGCGGGTGGGGGCGCTGGCTAGCACTCCCAGGGTTCTACTCTTAAACATAAATACCCAAGAAAGTGGATGGGGAAAGGGCGCCGCGGTATCTGAATTATTAGATCATCGCACGCGAAATGCGAAGGTTGTGGGTTCGGTCTCTACCTGCGCCAAACTGTTTTTTTCCTCCACTTTCATTTCCAATAATTCATCGTTTCTTTATTTCATTTATTAAGCACAGGTATTGTCCTTGGTGTCAGTGTTGGTAGGCTTCTTATGATGGTGTTCCTCATGAGTATTATTTAGATGTAATGAATGCGCTCTTCACATCAGTTTTTACTTGTGAGCCAACTGTTGGTGCAATTATAGCACTGACATCAGGTTTTTCCCGGATGCCTTCTGTCACTGTTACCTCCACTGGGATATATATTTTAATTGATAAACTTCAAATATAATGTGCTGCCAGACCTCGCAATATTACTACCGAAATACTACAGGCTACTAATTTTGTTTCTAGACGCATCTTATAGTTAATATTTATGCAGCCTTTCCCTGAGCGTTCTTTTGCAAAGGAGTGAATAACTGCGAATATTGTACCTGTATTCAGGACTGAAAATAAGTTAGACCTTTCTAATTATCACCCCATTTCACTAACCTGTATCGCCTGCAAGTTTCTGGAGCACATCATATATTCACACATAGCACAACACCTTGAAGGCAAATCAATTTTCATCCAAAACAACATGGCTTTCGCTTTGGGTTATCCTGTCTTATATTTGCTTCAGAGTGACCTCAATGGCATGGATTTCTCAAAAGTATTTGTAACATAGGGTGTTTCCCAGGATTCGGTTCTTGGTCCGTGGATTTTATTAATATTGGTCAACGACACCCGTTGAAATTTCATTCACAATCCGCCCATTGGGAGATGACTGCATACTTTACCATTATATCAATAACTACGAAGATCAGGTGAATCAGCAGAATGACAGACCTTATTGAAAACTGGTGCTCGAAGTGGATGAAGAAACTTATTGTTTCGAAATGGAAAATTATGCATGGCTCTCGGGTACGCTTGAATTCCATTCATACATATTCGTTGCACTCGTCACCGATATCGAAGGTACGAGAATACCGCTACCTTGACGTCCTAATTAGTACAGAATTAACCTGGGTTGAACGCATAATAAAAGTTGCAGGAGACGTGTCGAGGTCGAGGTATTTCATCAGAAGGAATCTATCTTTGTCACCCCTGTATGTTGGACAACCGAGTGACGAAACATCGCAGGCCGGTACGTATGAAGCTGCAATATGCTGCGTCTGTTTGAAACCCATAATAAACTTACCTCGATAACTCCTGTGGAGAATTCGAAAACTGCGCAGCTCGATTTATATGTTCTAACGATGACTACAACCAAAGCAGGAGTGAAATGTAATCTTCCCTCAGCCTTCTTTCTCTACTATGCCGGCGCTGAGTCGCCCTACTCTGCCTGTTTAACAGAATGTACTATATTTTTTTTTTGCATTTCCGCGGAACCTTCCTTCTCCCAGCGGCCCGCATTTCTCGTCGTATTTTCAATTCATTTAACGTTCAGCGTCTTCACGGTTCTACTAACGATATAACAATTCCGTTTTGCCTATTGCCATAGCGTAGTGGAATAAGCTGCCTGAATTGGCCATCTTTGAACATGACCCTGTAACATTTCGTGATTAATTATTGACACAACTTACGTATTAACTACAGTTTACATTTCTTGCTTTTTGTTTGTTTAATGTTGGTTTGTGTTTCAATCTTACTTTTTTGCCCCAAATCTTTGGAATTGTGCATTTCGCTCCGCCGCCTATATGCTGTTAACAGTTTTCAACCAAGTCTGGAGCGATCTTGTTTAATGATGTCTATCTTGCTGTTTTTCAACTGCTTTCATTTGTAGCATAACTTCGCACTGTTTTTTTCCGTGGGTCACTCAGTAGTTCGAGTGCATACTGTATATTACAACACCCCCCCACCCCTCTCCCGTGTTATACCCCGAGCAGGAACTTTTAAGGGAATAATAAATGATGATCAAAATGTATGTGATTGATGACGTCGTTGCTTTTAAGGTTACCCTGCGCGGGAACTTGATACAGTGGTATGAGAACTAACTTACTGGTGAAAACCTACACACACTAATAAAATCCAGTCATTACCATGCGTAAAACCAAGCTCTGAAAGCTACGTTCTTTATAGACAACGCTTGATCTCTGCTTTCAAGTCTGGCTAACTTTCGCCGCAAGATCAAAGAACGAGAGAATCTAGTCTTCGGGTGCGGCGTATCACAGGCAGCTTCGGTTGCGTCCCATCCACTGGCCTTCGTGGCACTGAGCGCTGGGCATGCCGACGAGAACTTTTCCTCCCTGGCAGCTGTAGCGGACGCGAGAGCCCGTCTCGTACCACTTCCTGTCGGGACTCACAGTCAGCCCGTCTTGGAGAGACGGCCGCGGGCAGGATCCCTCTGGCGGCACAAAATGCTCTGCGTGGAGAACGCGTGATTTGTTACGCGCCTTCCAAGCAATGGTGGTACAACGTTTATTCATTTCTCGCAAATAAAGCGCACGTTCCAGGAAATTACTGCACTTGACACTTATGCGCCGACGTTTGTTACAGAACTGCAAGAACTCATCAGGTCTTTCTTTTTTTTTTTACAAACAGCGTCAGCAAATATGATCGATTCGGGAATATTGGGGCCCTTCCTATACATTGCCAACGCACAGAGTAAATTGTGGTGACAAGAAAATCGTGAGTGCGTAGGACCTATCTATATACGTTTTTGGTCAATCAAGTTACCGCGGAGTAATG
Organism: Dermacentor variabilis; assembly: GCF_050947875.1. Classification (NCBI taxonomy): domain Eukaryota; kingdom Metazoa; phylum Arthropoda; class Arachnida; order Ixodida; family Ixodidae; genus Dermacentor; species Dermacentor variabilis. The sequence continues at coordinate 112,665,911 of NC_134578.1, read as the reverse complement.
TATTGGTTGATATAGGATCACCGCAAAGATCAATTATTAAATAAGGTTGTTGCTGTATGACTGCAACATTTTTCGTTTTGGATTTATTTTTTCCGTATATTATTTTTCTTACATGCCTTTTTTACGTGCTCATTGATGCTAATGCGTTTGGGACCACCATTTTTCTGAATAAAACTCACTGAAAGTTAGCGCACTTGCCGGTAGCATTGTTTGATCTGGTCTCTTGCGGCGCTACGACACATGAAAGAGTCCTATGTTGGCCACACTCATACCCCGCTATGAAACGGCCACATATAACGAAAACTACTTCTGTAACGCCGAAATTGCTTAAGACATACACAGGAAAATGAGGATGATCCGCCCGTTTTATGCTGATACAATATCGTGAAGCCCGTGTCTTTAGATACCCAGTTCACTATACCGACTGTGTATTTTTTTTCGTTGCACCAAATTTTTAAAACTTGAAAAATAAAGAAAATCACGGTAATCTTATGGTTGTCATTCCAGTATACGAATTGGCAGCCTCCAGATAAAAAGCAATTTCATCACCCGTGAGGGGATTAAATGAAACTTTCGTAATAAAGATTTAAGTATAATTAACAGTTGGCTACAGCAAATGAGTACTTTCGAGTCCGTCTTTGGCACTACCTAGCCCGACCAACAAATTTCGAATAGCGGAGTTGATGTACGTGGAAGCTACCCGAATAATTAATTCCCTTTGGCAGTCGCCTTGATATCAAAACTGGCAAGAAAAAGAGCGTTTCTGATGTCGACGTCACCTGAATTTCGCAAGAAAATTATTTGGACAAATGAAGCCCGGTTTCATCCAAATTAAGCTGTGTGCATTCTCAATCGGCATTCTTGGGGAAATTTGAATTCCCACTGGCTTGGTGAGCTAAGCATAAGAACGTTGGTAGGTTAACGCTTGGGTGTGGGATTTACAATGACAAGGCAATCGGCCCTCACTTTCGTTTTATGAGACGCCTACTGGGGCAATATAGAAAAAATAATACTGAAATAAGTCGTCGGGGAATTAACCGCCGAATCACGTCTAACTGTCCCAGAGAAAGCGTGGCGTCAGCACGACGGCAAATGTTTGCAATTCCCTCGTAGGTCAACGAGGTGCTTTCAAAACGCCTGCCCTCTTCGATGGACAGACTGCAGTCGATCTTTTCCGTGGCGAACACGCCTCCGCATCTTTCCCCTTTTGATCTGCGCCGCTGGGGACATGTGAAGAATGTTGCTTACGCCACTGAACGTGCCACTGAGGAACACTTAGACGCAAGAATCGTTTCTGCATAAACTGCAATCCAGCCTATAAAGCTCAAGCCAGTCTTAGATTCCGTAAAAGGCACGTAGGTGATGAAAGACATGAGCGAGGCTAGCAAGTGGCTCGCTGAACAGTGACTTACACTAATATAGTTTCGCTTAACTCCGGTTACACAAAGCAGGTTGTCGCTTTTCCTGCCTTTGTAGCATACCTTTCTTTGTTTTTTGTTTTGCATTCAGTCAGGATGTTTCGTTCGAATCTGCTACAATTGTTAATACAACTTGCACGCCTGCGCTGGAGAGAGATTTCCCGCAGGTAGTGCGTTTTCCCCAAACGTAGTTATGATCAAAGAGCGCAAACAGCAGGCTCGTGGAAATGGACACGTCTCGCCCGACTAAATAACGATCTTAATTAATTAATTAATTTATTTATGGGGTTTTACGTGCGAAAACTACTTTCTGATTATGAGGCACGCCGTAGTGGAGGACTCGGGAAATTTCGACCACCTGGGGTTCTTTAACGTGCACCTAAATCTAAGTACACGGGTGTTTTCGCATTTCGCTCCCATCGAAATGTGGCCGCCGTGGCCGGGATTCGATCCCGCGACCTCGTTCTCAGCAGCCCAACACCATAGCCACTGAGCTACTACAGAACGATGTAAATTGAGCGGCCCGCAGGAATTAAAGCGCTAGGCCAACGCCGCAGACAGCAAGGAGAAACGAAAGCTGCTCACGGGGCCACATCTACAGAGAAAGCGTTCTGACTTTAAAGACTCGGTGCAGCTGAAACAAAACCGGTAAGTATGTGCACTGAACTGAAATTTGACCGACGAGGCCCATCCTTTACTCTGACCGCATTTCTAAAAAACTGCTTAGTCGAATTCTGGTAAATTGCCAAGGCAGCCTACCCAAAGAGACGTTTCATGATGCATCCTCTAGGTGATCCCCAGTACCAATCTTAAGTGTATATTGTAGGAATTTCAGCACTATTAAGATGTAAAGAAACTGACGTCGGTCGTGCTACGGTGGCCAAAGACTGTCCACGAGATTGAAATCCAACTGTACAAGAAACAATTGATCAATATATGACGCCAGCATTACGAAAACGAAAGGGCGCCCGCCGTCCCAAAGTGCCGCCACACCACAAGCGTCAAGCAAGGCACAGCAAGGCAACCCAGGGCCAGACGTGTCCACACCACGTGCTCTCAGAACGTTGGCTCGTTCCCCAGAATCTGATGCCTGGCGTGCGACAGTAGCTGACGAAAAAAACTACGTTCGATGAACCCGACTAATAGAGTTAATCCGGCTATGACTTGCCTCATAGTCATATCGTAGTTTCGGCACGTAAGACTCCAGAATTTAATGAATTTTATGCAATAAATGACAGACCACAAGCAAGAACCACAGTTTTCCATGTAGGCCAGCGACCCGGAACCATAAAGAAAGCTTTAATAAATCATTTTGTGCCTGCATTACTACGAAAATGGTTTGTCGTTGATCACCTCCGATAATTTGCGGTACTTTGTTTAGCATTCAGAGAACAGTAGCCAGAGTATATCAGTCGGTTGTTGGGAAAACTTACGTCAGTTTCGAATATTTGAACCTGCCGAATAGTTATTTTCCATATATGAATCGCAAGTGCATATTGTGTGATTAGTATCTAAAATTTCGAATATTCGCCAACCCTAGTAGACAGAGATCAACAGTGGTTTCCAATAAAGGTCTCCCGAATGCATTACTAATTTCATTGCAAACTTGTAAATAACATCGTTTTTAGGCCATTTGCTAGATAGTCGTAAAGGTTCATTGCAGGAATCTTCAATTGGGCTGCTTTCTACTAGCAAAGTTTCACTTCGGCACACTTAGCCTCCCGCATGTGAGGACGTTTAGCAAATACTCTAACGAAAAAAAAAATGGCAGCTTCGCACGAAGGCGAAGCATTGAAAACGATACCAAAGTATAGGGATGCGCTTCGGAGCATCGCGGGGGCTTCAGAACGCCGCTTCGCTTGGTGCCTCCGGTGTAGACTACATTCGGTACAAAGCAAGGCGCTACACGTTGCCACTGCCCACCCAAAATCGTTGTGAAACTAACATAGCTTCGCTGCAAAGGTACCATTCGAAAAGTCGGGCAAGAAAGCCGTCTACACAATTTCGCGCCAGCCACAGAGGACGCGTGAGTTGTGCGGTAGAGCTCGCGCGCACAAAACCGCGAGATTACCGCGAGATGGCCGACGCGTCCAGTAACTGCACGTCGAGCTTACTGGCGGTCAACCAATATGCCACCGCCGTTGCTATTGGGAAAGGAGGCAAAGGCGAAAAGATGCAGTTGGCGCTACCTTCAAGTGGAAAACTCGGCTTTCTGTGCTAGAACATGAGCAGTCACATTGAACTGTGGGCACATGCCCGCCCACTTTGTTTTATTCACTCGGGTTGCTATGTCGATACGATATTATATGTACTGCAACTGATATCGTTGAGTGGCCCAAGCAAGACTATGGGAACCATGTCCTAAAACAAAAGCAAGAGGAACGTATATCCTCGACAATGGCTTATCAGGGCCGAATTTCACACTGCCAGAAGGATCGCCGCCCCTTGATAACAAACAAAGGCATTCTGTCACCACATATAGTAACCAACTAGGACAAAACACAAAAGGAGGCCACAGCATTCGCAAAATATAGGAGAGACCAACCAACTGGACATCAATAGTACTATAAACAAACGAAATTCAATACATTGCCTACTCTTACATTATTTATTTTGGCATCTGATCCCAACCTTTGCCTGTATGCCGCTGTACTTCTTTTTGCCAGGTGTTCCTCCTTCAGAAGTTAATATAGTTTTGATAACATTATTTTTGCCAGCTTGCTTTGTCATCCCCCCCCCCCTGTTTTCAATGTAAAATAAGTCCTAACAACCGCGCACTGTCAGTTCCCTCGTTTTTCTACCTTTTGTCGTCAAGCTATCTAAAACATGCATTTAATGTCACTCCATCTAAAGCAGCCCAAGATAATGATGCGTGTCCTACTGCTTGTGCCGCCGGTTCCAACTTTTATTCTGCATCTTTTGTCACTGCCACTGGAGCACTGGTTTAAAGTATTGAAACTTCGCATAGTGTAGACATTCTTAAACATACTCACCTCTTTCTTCGCACTTCGGTGACGAAACTGACCAACGCCCGCTTCCTAGACAAGTGGCTACGTCGGACCCGCGCAGTTCATACCCTAGGAAGCAACGGAAGCGAGCTTTGCTGCCCACCAGAGCCTGTCTCGCGCCTTTGACCAGCACCTCGCCGTTCTCAGGGGCCGCAGGTGTATTACAGTGCACATCTGCAAACAGTTAAAACAGTATAGGTAGTTTCTTGATTGAATACTCGTATTACTAGACCACTTGAGTCCGATGACCATATCTCCGATGCGGTGTTCCCGTGATGTCGTTGTGTTCGACACTCGTGCAATTATATTCAGGTGCACCTTTGAGAGCACCAGGTGGTCTAAACCAACAAGCGAGCATACCACAACGGCCCACTGTAGCACACTGCAGTTTCGGGACATAAAGTCCCGCAATTCTGATTTATACTTACTGGAGTGACTGAGTGCGCTTAGCTGTAGGATGTTCGCGTAATGGTTCAGCGCCGCGCATCCAAACGGATGGATGAAGTCACAAGGTTAAGCACTGATTTCCATGTGATTCGTTTATTTGTGATATGACAAAAGCCAAGCTTGATTGAGTAAACAGTATTGCTGGAATGCAGCATGCGTGTGTCCACTTGTTTTTTCTAACAGCTTCTAATGAGCCTATTATTGCATTACGTTAAACTCTGCTTACATAGCCCTCTCAAAATACAGAAATTAGCTAGAAGCGCTACTGCAGTTCAGCAGTTTTTCAAGCAGGATGTACACTTAGGTGGCTGTGTACGATAAAGTGAACGCAGCAGCTTGTCTTAAAGTTACCTTTGAGGCATCCACAAAATAGTCATCACCTCTGCTTTATTTTTCTATGTATTGGCCGCCGTACCTACTTAATTTCGAAGGTCTATCGAATGCGTATGGCTGGCGTAGCCAATGAAGTTCTTCCGAGGTTCATCGGAAGAGACACATGGTACACTCAAAAAGTGCCTCAAGCAAGTTCTTTTCTGTATCTCCCTCTTTGAAAATCACTGATCTAGGTGGATCCACTTACCTTTTTTGGTAGACCCTGAAAGTGAAGGGGCATATGATACAGGAACGGGACAGCGCTGTATGCGCTTTTGGTTGGCCTAGCTGGCAAATTGATGGTACTTGGCAATCTTGTGGATCGGCACGTAACACCGCCTACAATATTCGCGTTCTACCATACACACGGTACAACACCGCACATTTCCTTCGTCCGGCGTACTAGAAATGGGCGTCGATTCGCAAAAAACTCGCGCGCGAAAACCTTTTGTACAAATAAATCTAGCATAACCTGGTGCTGGGCACACTTGCCGCGGAAGCGACTGGCCAATGACAGCGAGCACTTGTGAATAAGAAATTTGTTAGTTCAATCTCAGCCACAAGACTGCCCGTGTGGCTTTGCCCTTCAAGTCAGTTTTTTTTTTTTACAGAAAGTAGGTGTACTTGCTAAGTACTTGCAGTTGCCAATACGTTATCAGCACAGCGCCCAGCCTAATTCTCTTAGAAAGGTCATGTGATTATGAGGTATTTTGCGTTCGCGATAACAGTTCTAAGGACGTTCGAGGCGCAAAAGCGCCGTCTGCCCCGCCAAATCTGTCGTGCTCCCCGCTAGACGGCGCATGCATGAATCGCGCGGAGATTCATAGGGCCTTCAAATATGCGAAGTTCGCTTGGCTCGAACAATGACGAAGCGCAGTCGATGCATCGTCAACGCTACGCCTCATCAACTCGCTAGTGGAGCCAGGGCAAAGTTCTGCCTGCTGCTGCTGGCATGAGCATTGTAAGCACGACCACGTGAGCACGCCAGCGTTCTTGCTTAGTTGCTGTTAGTACGCGCTGCTTCTCAGCGGAAAGGGCTCTAATATTTCGCTGGGAGTTGACTAACGCCGACGGTTATTCCATCACCTGCAACGCCACTTGTCGCGTTCTTCCTCCCGGCGACGTTGTGAGACACCGGCTACCTGCCAGGGCGCGATTCTCTCTACCCAGCCGGATTTGCGTTATGTGCTGCGTCGTGCCAACATTTGGTACTTGCGTGTATTAAGACGATAGCGTTAAAGGCTCCGTGTTGCAAAATATACGCTGTCGGCATCGGACGTCATATGGCGAAAAACCATTCCAAACCACAAACACGAAGGCTCTCCGCCTGGAGCAGAGGCGTTACTAAACTAATCGAAGCGCTCAAAGTAAGATGCGTCAGAAAAAAATCGGAAAGTATAAGCTAAACACATCCTACAGTAAGGATAGCGTCGGATGTTAATTTGAATATACCAGAAAACGTAATTCTGATACGCGGGAACTCAAAGAAAGACCTCTTTTCCAGCGTTTATACCATTCATAGAGCGGTGCGGCTTGTTCGGTTCCTTGAAACAAGACCATCCAGATGGCGCTCGCCTCCCCACATCGACGGCCCATGCATGAAACCGCGTTTCTACGAAAAAGCTCACCCACTCACCTTTGTGCATAGCGTTCGCCGCCAGTGCTTCCTAGTAAACATTACGATTTCATAAGCTGCATTTGCCTGGAAGCGTTAGAAGCAGTCGGTGATCTTTGAATGCTGTTGCGTTCCAGTATTAAAGGCGAAGCTTAAGCGTCCTCCAAGTTTTTTTAGAACACCATACGAGGAGCCAAATTGCAGTGCTATACCTTGCTATGGCGGTCAATGTATCGCCGTTTAGGCTTCACTATCATATGTTGTTGCTTGAGTCTACAATGCCCGTTAGCTGTAGCATATCACAGTATCTGTAGCGAAGAGCCATTAGAATATAGAGAACCGCCTCCTGATATACTGTTGTCCTACGATGCTAACCACGTTCGTGCGCATATTCAGACGGGTCACACTGCACGAGCAATGTTAATGGAACTGTGATGTAATTTTTGAAATAACTTCTATATCTAAAACCTTGTATTAGCAGTTTCAAAGGTAACCATTCTTAAGGGTATGATCCTGTTGTGCGGGTCACACAGCCAATTCAACGCGGACGTCTATTTAGGGATCTTACTTTTCAGCAACTATTATTTCGCGCTGCTAACATTTCTCTAGCTCAACACGTTATTTATTTATTTATTTTTTGCTTCCCACCAGGAACGGGGAAGCCTATTTGAAAATGCGATGGTGATACCAAGTATGGTTAAAACCTTAATGTCACCGTAGTGTCAACAAGCATTTCTAATAATTGTATCCTCAACCGCAAGTTCTTTATGCACTTCTTGAATGCTTCTAGCTCTTTCAGGATTGCATTCTCTGTGCAGATTACTTAGCTCCAAAACTACATCTGGGAAGTCGCAAAACAAAGAATTCAGGCTGCTGTCCAAGAATGCGCGTAGCATGTTTTTAGGTGATGGTGATTTGTGGCCCCAGGTTGCCGTACGGGTTATGGGTAGCCCTCCCAATACCACCGTGCCTCACCCGTACGGCTCACTCAACTAGTACTTGAAGCGTCACTTCCTGAAGGACCAGTTCAGAACCACGTGCGGCATCGTCGTCCGGCTCCGGTAACAGACGCTGCGACCATAAGCGCAGCGTCGAAACAACAGCTTATGAAAAAGACAGTTGCCACGAGCGAAAAATGCGAGAATGGTCCCCTTACCAGCAGGTCACTATGCAGTTCTTGCATTGTACCACAGGTACCACCAAACGGTGATACCTTACCGCCGTGCAATTATTTTTCCGTGGGGTTGGACTGCAATATATTAAGGATTGGCTCGTGAAAACAGTTGGACGGTGGCAAAACAAAAACCCGGTTAGTTCCCGAAAGATTCTAAAAATGCAGCGAAAGCTATAAATAATACCGGTAGTCAGTTTACCGATAGCTTTTCATCATCGTGACAAATACGGCAGAGTAGGGACCCTTTGGTGTTCCAGAGTGACTTTGTCGAATCACTTGAATTTCCAAATTTACTCTATTTAATTATTTATTTGTGATGCCCTCAAGGTACATAATTGTACTTTGCAGAGGGGAGGGGCGAGAATACATTCCAAGAGTAAAAAAATACACCATTAGTTCTAGGAATTCACAGTGCCGGGAACAAAAGCGATATATCAGGCAAACAGCGCTCCAGTAAGTTCTTGTGCTATAGGCTGCCTCGATAGTACCACTTCTCTTCGCTGCTGTCGAGGCACCCTATCCTTGTGCCAAATGACGGGAAATGCGCAGTTTCCGCAACACTTGCAGTTATTTGGCATTACTTGTGCGACGCTCTCGCACTTGCGGTACCCTCTGCTAATAGACTTTTATGGTTGTTGCAAACCCGTATTACCTACCTAATATCTTGATGGTAATAGAGTGGCGCGTCCCATTCAGCGTCTCGCAGCTGTACGTCCCAGAATGCTGGTGTGTGGTGCGGTTAATCTCCAACATGTAGGCATTTTCGCCACTGTCCGCGGGACCTCCTTTGGCCCAGACGGAAGCGCCGTAACGCGAGACGCTGCCGTTGTGAAGCCACGTAACGTTCCCGCCTAGCTGACTCCGAGGGTAGAGGCACTTCAGGCGCAGATTGACGCCAGGTCGCACCACCAGGCTGCCGTTGTCGTCAGAGGATGTCCACTCGTCATCCACCAGGCCATCGTAATGAATGGACGGCGTAGTTTCTGTTGTGTTCCCCGCTGCAACGACCGAGAAGTGAAGACGGGAAAACCTCGGGTTGTGAATTAGTGCTCGTTAAATAGAAAAATATCACGAAGACAGTAATGACGTAAAGTGGTTGCTTCCGTATTTAAAGGAAGACATCAGATCCATGATCATGGATTCATGGAAAGTCAGGCGCTAAGCTTCCCATTTGCCTCCGGAGTTAGCTTTGCATCTTCTAATGCTACTTCCAGAATTGGTTCTGCTTTTTATGCACACTGTACTGGACCTCCAGTTTTTTAAAACACAAGACTATTTTTAAAAACAGGAGAGCGAGAAGTAGATCAATTTTGAAAGGTTTCTGTTCTGTGACAGCTGAATGATGTTTCACGTGCGATTGCTCACCAGGGCCTACGACGTATAATTCGCAAAAGTGCACTATATTATTCTATATAACGAACCTATCTCGCTTCGGATCCGATTCAGTGATGTAATTGTACCGCACAGCGGACGCACTGTATGCGGTTTATGCATTACATGGTCAAGTTCTGCCAACTGGCCTAACTTTCCATATTCCTGCACCTCTGAGCTGTTATTGCCATGTCTGCAACACCACTGTCCTTCCCTTAACCCCACTAGTGCCGCAGAAAGTTCATGACGTCATTCCTTATGTTTAGCACAAAGGACGTTACATTCGTGTCTTCAGTTTTATGTAGAGGCCAGATTGCAACGATGCCGCAGTGGCACCCGTCTTGTTGCATCTGGAAAGCCTACTACACTGCTATGCTAGAGTTGCTTTGCAAGTAAATCAACGTCCACGCCCCACGGTAGCTTTTCTTTTTCGAATAAATTTCAATTTTATATAATAGTCATCTCTGCGCGAACTTGTTCCAGATGTATTGATTTTCGTGCGTCATGTCTACATAGGAATGCGGGACGAACGGAAAGAAATTGCTTTCTCATGGCAGTTGCACACATATAAAGGGACATTAAAAAATGGGTTGAACTGAGGTAAAAAATACAGCTTTTATCATGCTCTCTACTTGACAGGAGTCATGGTAAGCCAGAGAAAAAAAAACGTAAATACAAAAAAACAGGTTGTGCCGCCGGCTTCAAGTTCTCGCAACAGCCTCAGTGACGACATATGCTTTGGCGCCGTGTGGCGACATGAAGCAAAGTCTTTTTTTTATTGTAACATATTTGCCGTTTTCTGCTCAACTTTCCCACTGGTGTCGTCGCACTCTGTATGCGAATAGGACACAGTTTCACTGCTCGCCACTGATATGCTTTTTAAGCCGCGGTAAGACTCGCGGATTGCTTCCGTCGTGCCCTTTCCCACTGGTGTCGGCTAGAGGGTACCTAGACGACACCAGTGTCCACGTAGTCGACTGCCCATTTTGGCTGCTAGGGAAGTACTGATCTTCCAGGCTAGGACACAACCGTGGACGAGGCGGGTGGCCCGAGCCTGCCACCTTCTCGCTCGCACTGTTGCAGCCAGTCAGCACTGGCCGAAATGGGCAGTTAACTTGGTGGACACTTACAGAATACCAGGTCGCTATGACACTAAAAGGAATGCTCGCTCTCTGTCACTAACATGCTTCAGGAGCAACGGAAGGACTCGTGGATTGCTTCCATTATGGAGTTGCTGCTTGAACCTACGTCGTATCCTGTTTCTTGGGAAATATACCGTCAAGTACACGACTTCATTTGTCAACCTCTGTCTACATCTACGAAGAATGTAATTGGCTTTTTTTATTGCTTGCGCATATACCATCTACAAAGCCGTATGCTTGCTTACCTCCAGTATACACTGACTTCCAATGCGCGTATGACATTTTCCTTGACAAAACCCGAGCGCGCATGCAGGAACGATGCTCAATGGGATGTACGACTAGAATGGGATGTACCACTTTCGTCCACCGGTATCTTTTTTCTGCTTTAGTTGCTTGCCAGCGGTGAAATAAATTCTCTACTTGCCGTAACCCCGCAGTTCTGCAGCCATTGCCTTGCTGCCTTCCCCCCTTCACCCTTTCACAGCGCGAATACGAACTTGTGCGGTCTTCTTCCCATCACTGCTGCTGCCATAACTTAGATTACTATTGCCATTATAAGCCCACGCGTTAAACAGTACTTTCACCATTGCCAATCATAGTAACGCGTGACGTTACCTCTTTCATTCACATATCGTTCTTCACCGACCCAGGAAGCGTGTTTCGGTTGGACGTTTTCGAAGTAGTTCTGAATGAAACCTACGTCGTCCACCCTACTACCACAGCCGGCGTGCTTGAAACGAACCGTGTGACAAAGACTTTTACTACATATTGGTCAATCCCGTGGCTCTGTACGTCGCGTCCGACCAGTGTAACTGGAACTGCTTGCTTCGATGCGTAGCGCACGTCCAATGTTGTTATCCACAACCATATGAAGAAACAGAAAAGAAGCTGTAGATAAAGCATAGGAGATACAAACATTTCCACAGGATTCTCTCCATACTCCTTCGACTTCCAGAACGCTGCGTAGTGGCCCGCCTCGAATGGAAGAATTCGACTGCTACAGATTCGCATCCGGACTACATGAGAAACCAGGCGAAGTACAAGTAAGGACTCTTCTCTATACAATGGGCAGAAAGTCAAGAAGGATTATTCGGTCGCTAAACGTCAAAGAAGATGAAATAGAGGACTTAAGCCTCGTAAAATCAAAATTTAAGGGCTATTTCTTCCATACCAAAACACAGTCTACGAAAATGCTCGCTTTAATCTACGCCGCCAACAACTGGGAGACACAGTAGACCAGTTTGCAACCGAGCTTAACACGCTGGCAGGTAGATGCGATTTCAAAGAAATGAAGGAACGCCTTATACCCCTGTCGCTCGGACGCGGCTAAAGTCCTTTTAACTCCCTTCAACCAAGGACGTCTTTATCTCGAAGAAGATGCGCGCCGTGTCCCACGGCACTCCTTTAGCAAAGGAAGTTTAAGGAATTCCAAGCGAAAGGAGATGGGAGATCTCCCTTGCAGACTGAAGGGGGTACTCTTGTTCCCAGCGTGCTTGAATTTTGAGTCAAGAAATCACCCTCATTCTTATTAATTTCGCTTTTACCAGCAATTATAACTGCTCTTATTGCATATAATATAGTATTTCAGCACTGACAAAGATATTTGAGTTGAGCAGCTACATTCGACTCTCTAACCGGGCGTTCTCGGAATGGCTGCTGCGTTTGCCTTGACTGCGCCATTTTTTGTTGTTTTGCTCAACGAGATCGCACGTCTCGCGCATGCGGAATGAGTGATTCACGTCTTTCCCAAGACTTTTTAGCAATATATAACGTGTTTTTTTCATGACTGCGTACGAGGTGAGCGGCGCCTAATGGGCTCCCAGCGGCAGCTTTCAAAAGCTCGCTTATAGGCCGTGTGACACAGAGCTAACTCCTTTGAGGTTACACTCCCTTGTGGTCCTTTAAGGGAAGGAAGTTTGAAGGAGATCCGAGTTGCCCGTGTGACACGGTTATAAGAGACCGCTTCGTAAAAGGACTACGAGACCAGCTTCTCTTGGAAGAACTACAGATGGATTCTGATCTCACGCTGAGCACTGCTTTAGCAAAAGCGCGTACAAGCGAAACGTTAAAGAAAGAGCAAGCCGAGCGAAAGTAGCGCGAGGACACGATCCCAGATGCTTGCGTAAAGCGGCAGTAAAGCCCGAGGAAACCCTTGGAAAGAGCAAAATGTTTGCACGCTGTCAGAAGCCAGCTTATCGTGAAAAGTTACGCAGCTTCTACGCCGGACCATTCCATCCGAGAAGCAGTTGTCCAGAGAAACAAGAAAGATGCAGGTTTTGCCGAAAGTTGTTCCGCTTCGAAAAGGCGTGCCGCAAAAAGAGGCAAGCAGACGGGAATCTTGACGACATTGCCGAACCTGATAAATTTCTTGGCATGGTCGCGCAATCGGCGAACACGCCATCTGAGCACTTCGTCACGGTACTGATAAACGACCCTAAGCTCCGCATGAGAGTAGATACCGGAGCCGAAGTGACAGCCGTCGAGGAAAGTTTTCAGTTACTTCCGCGTTCTTTGGACAAAGCAGGTGATCTTAAAGGACGGAACAATGCAAGCGTCCTTACGACAGGAAAATTTCACGCTGAAGTAGCCTGGAAAGACAACTGTTCGAAGCAATCCACTTACGTCGTGCACAACTTGCGCACACCCTTGTTGGGACTATCAGCTATCAAAGCCCTATGAATCTTTCGCTTCCTAGAGGACTTAGAAACTGCTGACGAAATCGTAAGCAGGTATCGTAAGATCTTCCAAGGCACGGTTTCCATTTCTGAAGAACACACCATACGTCTCGTTCCGAATGCAACACTGTAGGCCCTGTCTACACCCAGATGGATTCCCATTCCCGTGAAGGAAAAAGTCAAGCAAGAACTGGACAGGCTAGAACGAGAAAGAATGATACAAAAGGTCGAAGAACGCACAGACTGGTGCGCTCCTATTGTACCTGTAATGAAGCCGTCTGGAGCAGCAAGGACATGCGTCGACTTAGCACAACTAAACCAATTTGTCAGATTGGAGCGTCATGAGCTACCAACGGTAGAGCAAGTTATGGGAAGCTTCCAGGAAGCCAGGGTTTTTCTAAACTGGACGCGAATTCTGGACTCTACCAGGTAGCGCTTTACGAAGAGTGTCAAAAGCCCACCACTTTCATCACGCCGTATGGGCGGTACTGCTACCGCAGGTTGCCGTTCGGGATCACATCCGCACCAGAAATTTTTCAAAGAAGGTTCTTGCAGGGCGTCGAAGGCCTAGACGGTGTACTGAACTAAACGGACGACATTTTGGTGAACGGCAAGGACAAAGTGGAACATGACAACCGCCTTCGTAACGTGCTCGACCGACTGGAACAAACAGGAGGAACCCTTAACAGGAAAAATGTTTCGCTGTTGAGCAAGTAGCATTCCTGGGCATGATCTTTGACCCGAATGGTGTGAGGCCAGATCCTGAGATGATCAGAGCAATCAAGGAGTTACCTCGACCCCAAAACGTCGCTGAGGTTCGTAAGGTTTCTTCTTCACAGACACGCGCTATAGATAAGCGCTTTGCTTTCATTTCCTTTGACCAGTTCTCACGCAAATCATGTGCCATTCTGGCTGTATATATTTTTATGACGGAAAATTAAAGGAGATTGATCATGAGACGCCGAGCGTCTGTCTGTCTGTCTGACACTTTTACTCTTTCAAGATACAAGTAAACCAAGTACACCAGTTACCCATTCTGTCAACGGAAATATTCGCTTGTTTCATACCCTTGTTATCGCCTATTACGTGCAACTATACATTGTAATCTGCAGAAGCATTGCGTCTTTTCCGCATTGTTGTTGTCCAACTGAGGTTAGGACCAGTGAGCACTCACCCATAATCTGCTCAAGAGTCGGAAGCGGCTGGCATCTTGGTGGTTTGCTCGACCAGCGTTTAGAAGCCAGGCAGCGTAGCTCGGAAGCGCCCGACAGCCTGTGACTACCGGCAGGGGCGCACCAGAAGCGAACCACTGAACCCACGGGAAGTGCATCGGACGGCAGATCTGGAGGACGGTACCTTCCGCTGTTGTGAGTAGAGAGTACCACGTTGTCGCCAGAAGCGAGGACATCCAATCCAGGGCAGCCCACATCGTCATCTAGACGGAGTAGGCATAGAAGGTATGCAAGAGATTTTTACAGCCCAACGCTCGAGAGGCTGCCTTCCGATGTGTTTGGCAGCCAGCGCAGCAGTATAGCACTTTATCCTCCGTAATCGCAAGTATAGCAGTACGTGGTTCTCGAATACATTTATTAAGGCGAAAGCTTTGGACGGTTCATGAGATGAAAATTTGTCACTCTGGCATTACGAGAATTCGACCGTCCGGCGTATGATACCAAAATTCAGTGGAACCTAAATTGGGGGTTGAGCCCTCAACCTTTGGTGGGAATCCACAACTTTTGGATTTAATTAGGCAAAGTGAATTAAGGGACAGTTAATGAACATAGAGTTATTTAGGGACTCATACCCACGACCTTTGGCAGGAGTCGAACCCACTTAGAGATATGGTTGAACCGGCCATATCTTGCAAGTCGGATTCCAATTTACATCGTGGAGGTCGAGAGTCGAACGCATGAACTTTGGGGTTATTAAGGCAAACCTAATGAAGGCACAGGTAATAAGGATAGAATAATAAACGGAAGATGCTGCTCGAAAGAAATGCATTATTTTTACTAGAGATTGCAATATACTGCCAATCATTGACGATAAGCAAAACGAGAACAAGGTAAAAGCGGGAGCCAACGTTTCAACAAGTGGACTTCTCTTTTTGAAGGCGACATATGCTTTCCTCAGCACACTATGCTTCCTTCGGCACTGTGCCGAGGAAGGCATATGTCGCCTTGATAAAGACAAATCCAATTGTCGAAACGTTGGGTCCCGCTTTACTTTGTTCTCGCTTTGGTCGGAGTCTTGCATTTTCACCTCCCGACTTACCCTTGTTTCCCCTGCCATTCATAGTTTTCTATGTAGATTTCAAATATGGAATTTTTTTTGTGTAGCTGCTATTCTACTTTTTACAATGTCCTACAAATCTACAAGATACAGTGATCTTTGGAGGCACTTCCTTTTGTATTAAATTTTCACAAAAAGCATCGTACCACTTTCATCCACTTAGTTGGCTCTTTGTTGACTGCAAAGTGCTATCTATCCAAACAGCATGTATAATTAGTGTAATTATGCAAGAACATATTAGTAAACTTTAACTTATGTTTTTCGCAATCCCATGAGTGTTACCTCGCGCACCTATAATTGGCCTATGCTAACGGAATTTCGCATACATACTCTTCAAGATATTCAGAATGCTGATACTCACTTGAAATTACAATATCTCTCGGCAGTTGTTGCGAAAGTACAAAGTTATATTTCATGGGATTGTGAAAGAAAGTTAAGATGTCTATTTTTTGCATAGTTCCAGCACTAAGAGAGGCTGTTTGGATTGATATCGGCACTTTACGGTCTACAGCGAGCTACATAAGCTACAGCACGATGCCTTATGTGAAAAATTTCATACATAATGTAGTGCCTCCAAAGATCAATATTTATTTATTTATTTATTTATTTATTTATTTATTCATTCATACTGTCGATGCCATCAGGGATCATAACAGGAATGGCATACATAGTTATCTTGCAATGTAACAATAATAATTTGCGCAATATTAAGATTACACCTAATATACATGCAATTAGCAAAGGCAAGCAATATAATAGGCAGAAAGATGACGTAATACATTGTAATAATGTTACGACAAATTAAGAGGTAATCTAAAGGTTAGAAAATTTGCAAAGGTGAACAAAATGGCGGGCATTAATTACATAACACATAGCGGTAAATTTAAGAGTAACAAGCGGTAAAAAGACAGTCTGTGAAAGACCAATGGTGGTGGGCAATAATTACAACAGGAAAAGACGTAAACAATTTCCACAAATAAACAATGGTACTCAGTAATGGCAAGTAATAGAAGTTATCAAAGTGAGGTATACACAAGAGGTAGTAATCCATAAGATACGTTTAAGGTGTCGTTAAAGAAATTGTGATTATGTACAGAATAAAATGAAATAAAATTGCACAGAAATAAGTGCTGACACAGATACGTCATAATTGTGAAGCAGGCAATTAATTTTCGGTTAATGTTAAAAAGTAGTTAAGCTTGGGCTGTTCGTAATACTAGGGTCCAGCTTATTCCATTCACGTGTAATTAAAGAGAAGAACGAATGCTTATGACTTTCCGTATGAAATGGGTGTTCGTTTAATGATAGTGGATGTTTATGTCGGGTGAGTCGTGTTTGTGCTATAGATAAGCATTTGGACCTGTCTATTTTCAATTCATTATGAATAAGTTGATGCATAATTTTTATTCGTGCAAGCTTGGCTCAATTTAGGAAGGTCAGTATACCGGCCTGCTTAGCAATTCTGTCGGTGAGTCTGTTAACCTATGTTTGTTGTAAATATATCTTAGTGCTTGCCTTTGAATTGCTTCTGGTTTGTTAACGAGTTATTTGGTGAAAGGAAACCAAACAACGTTAGCATATTCTAATACAGATCTGACAAATGTGTTATATGCTCGTAGTTTTGTGTTTGGGGGTGCTAGTCTAAGACGTCTGTTTAGGAAAAACAACGCTGTTAACATGGCGCTCCCATCTGAAATCGTGTGTTAATGTTACGCCAATGTACTTGTACTGCTTCACTTAGTTAAGTGTGGCGTTATTTATAGTCTAGGTAAATTTTGATTGGACCTTTTTTCTCTTGACTTATAAAATTACAGATTTCATTTATGTTTCGTCATTTGCCATTCATTACATCATTTCCATACAAGTGGCAAAGCGTCGTTCAAAGCTAGATGGTCCTTATAACAATCGATTACCTGATACAGAACACAATCGTCAGCAAAAAGTCTAACATTGAGTGGAATATTACAAGGCAGATCATTAATGTATATGAGAAATAAAACTGGAGCCAGAACCCTTCCTTGTGGAAACTCCAGACCTTACGCTAGATTTAATGAAATAGTGCTGGTTAACTTCTACACACTGAGTGCGGTTACTAACGTATTCTTTGATCCAGTTCAGAACAGGGCCCTTTCCCAGGGTAAGTTCGAGTTTATTAATTAATTTCGTGTGTTTTTCGCGATCGAAAGCTTTTGAAAAATCTAGAAACATTAGATCGATTTTTTTTCTGTAGGTCAATACTTAACGATACATAGTGGACGATCTCAACTAGTTGTGTGACCAAGGAAAACTCCTTTGCGAAAACCATGCTGACACTCTGTTAGTATTTCTTCCTGTTCAATGTGCTTAGTTATGTGCTTTAGGATAGTGTGTTCTAGTAGTTTACAGAAAGTGCATGTTAGTGAGATTGGCCTGTATTAGCGGGTTCTGTTTTACTTCCCGATTTATGAATTGGTTTCACTTTAGCTGTTTTCCAATCCTTAGGAAGGGTGCCTCAGGAGATTGATTTGTTAAAAATTATTAATAAGTACTTAGCCATCTACTCAGCGTATCTGCGAAGGAATGCATTTGGAATATTATCAGGTCCTCGTGATTTATTTTGGTCTAAGTTAAGCAGTAGGTTAAGTAAGCCTGTTCCGGTTAGTGTGAGTGGCTCTAGTGGCTTATTTCTAGAGAAGCCTGCTTATGGTAGTGTGCCGTTTTCCTCAGTGAAAACGGAGCAGAAGTAGTCGCTAAGCAAGTTAGCAGAGTTCCTGTTATCTTCATTTGAGCCTTCGTTGTCATTACGATTCTTTTGGTTAATGTAGCTCCAGAACTTTGTGGGAGCAGTTTTCAAAAAGTTTGTGAGTGTATTAGTAAAGTAGAACTGTTCGGCTGTCTTAATTCTTGATTTCATAAGTTCGATAGCTGCGCTGAGATTTTCATACGTAAAATTTAATGGGTTAGTGTTTAGAAATTTTCGCATTCGGTTTACTTTACGTTTATCATGTGTAACGTCGCGCGTTATTCATGGATTACACCTAGTAAGTTTTTTTTTCTAGTTGGTATGTAATTGGTTACAAAATGAAATATAATGACGTTAAACGCGAGCCCCAATGTATCGACGTCCGTATTGCTGTTATGTAAAAGTTGCAAAAATGAGTCGTATTCATTAATCAGGTAATCAAGCATACTAGTGTCGTTACGTTTACTATAGTCGGGGTAAGCGATCATTTGCTTAGCACTAACAATGTCATGAAGGGATATAGTGCAATAGGTGATTTTGTCATCCGAAATACCATCTAGTAAGCTTTATCTAGTTTCGTCATTTATGAAGTGATTGCTGAGGCATATTAGATCTAGTATGGAACAGCTGGATCCCTGTACATGTGTAGGTTCAGTTACAATTTGTGTAAGGTTGAACGATAACATAAAGTCAAGTAACACATTCGCACAGGTTGAATGATGCTGCATTGTTTGCCAGTTCACTTCAGGAACGTTAAAAGCACCTGCGATTATTAATCTGGACTCTGATGCATATTGCTCAGTGTATTCATGAAATCGGAGCATATTGTCGAGGGCGGAAGAAGGACTTCGATAGACGCAGCCTACGACAATAGTGTGGGACGCGAAGCGCAGTTTACAAAAGATAGCCTCAATGCCTGCTCCATCCGGGAAGATTAAAAACGGGATTTCTTTCTTTACTAGAATGGCCACGCCACCGCCTCGTGTTGTCCGGTCTTTCCGGATGATAGCGTAGTTGGCAGGGGCTATCTCAACATCTTTAATATCAGCTGCTAGCTACGTTTCTGTTAGTGTTAGAAAGTCAGTTTTATATGCAAGAGTCAAGGCTTCAAGGAAATCCGTTTTTTTATGCTACGGGTATTTATATTCACAAATGATAAGTCGTATATCAAGTTCGCTGAACGCTGGCTTCGAGCGCCGTGCTGCTGGTTTTTTGGATCAGGATTCACGGAACCTGTTTTCAAATGAGCTATATTATAGAACATACTGCCATTTATTCGTAGTTTATCATAAATTAGTTTACTTTTGTCACCGGATTCCTTCCTTGGTTTCGCAGAATTCCACAACTTGCTTTTTAATCTCGTACGCGAGGCGAAAAATCTTCGGAGATCGAAAAACTTGACCCCTTTATCTTGAAACCATTTCTCAAGATTTTACTTTTGCCTCTAAAGTCGAGAAGTTTGAAAACTATTGGTCTTGTTTTAGTGGTATTCGGCCTGCGTAATCTATGAATGCGTTCGATACTTACAGCTTCGAGTTTCAGGACATCTTTGACAATTTTTTCATTTACTGTAAGTTGTAGCGCGTCTTCATTTTCCTTGTCTTCTTCTGGCACACCATACAGGATTAGATTTTATCGTCTGGAGCAATCTTCAAGGTCGTCTAATCTTAGTTCCAGCGTTGAAACTACTATCTGTAGTTTAGTGCCCTTTTCTGTGCAAGACGAAATCTTTTTGTCTAGGGTTGTAAGTTGCTCGAGTTTCTTGTCGATTGCGGTTAAACGGTGTTCCTTTATTTCTTTTAAATCCTACAGGATTTGTTCTATTTGCTGTCAATTTGCGGGTGTATTTGTTTTGATATCTCGAGCTTGTAGTAAAAATTTGACGAGATCCACTGTGTCAAAGATTAGTTCACACAGTAGCCCAGGGCACGGCAGCACAACCAGACAAAGCTCGTTCGAATGCACGCAATCTTCAAAGCGCTTTCTTACCTGGGCGATGAACGCAAACGGGTTATCCATGTGCCCCTGCCACCAGCTTCCGTGCCCTATGTCCCGCGGAAATGTGTGATCCCTTCTGATGGCACGAAGCGATTGATGAGCCACCAACGTCGAGTTGAAGCCTGAAATGGCGCTCGGAGTGGTCGACGAAGTGTGTTGATAGTACGGGCTGTTGCTGTGCAATGCCAGCAGGACTGGCTCCGTGGTGTAGCGGTGCGGCAGCGGATGCGCTGCATGCGCGTTATCCATCTGTAGGCTTGGCGTCCCACCGGGGCCATGACCTGCGGCTATCAGCAGCAGGGTTGCGGCTATCTGCGCGATCAACACAAACGGGTTATCCATGTGCCGCTGCCACCAGCTGCCGTGCCCTATGTCCCGCGGAAATGTGTCATCCCTTCTGATGGCACGAAGCGATTGATGCGCCACCAACGTCGAGTTGAAGCCTGAACTGGCGCTCAGAGTGGTTGACGAAGTGTGTTGAATAGTACGGGCTGTTGATGTGCAATGCCAGCAGGACTGGCTCTGTGCTGTAGCGGTCCGGAGCGCATGCGCTGCATGCGCGTTCGACTTCTGTAGGCTTGGTGTCTCAGCGGGGCCATGACCTGCGGCTATCAGCAGCAGGGTTGCGATTATCTGCGCAAAGAATACAAATGCGTTATCCATGTGCCGCTGCGGCCAGCTTCCGTGCCCTATATTGTTGCGGTTGTGTAGGACATACTAACGAAATGTAGGAATTACACAAAAACTAATGGCATATTTCAAAGCTACATAAAAACTCTATGAATGGCACTACGCTCACATGTCTAGTACAAATAATACTTTTTTTCGTAGCATCTTCTCTGAAGGCACTTGAACCAACGACGTTTAGTGGGAGTCAAATCCTTGACTTTTCGTGTTAATTAGGGTGAAGTTAATTAATGCACTCTAACCAACGACCTTTGGCAGGAGAAAACAATAGGAAGTAACAACGCATTTGAATGATAATCTCAAGTAATGCAACAAACGTCTCGTCAGCGCGCAGGCTTTCGCCTTCATCCTCTTTAGCGTGAGCTAAATTGACTGACTTTTAACATTCAAAATGCTGATAGACTGTGGAGAACAGCCATTCGATATACTTGTCCTAAATTTCCGCCAGTCTCATTCACCGTCAAGACTCATTGTTATAAACGGTATAGAGTCGCTAGCTTTACCCGCCAAGCTGGCGTAATGGCTTTGGCGTTGTACTGCCAAGTGCGCGGACGCACAACTGAACCCGGTGGTGCTGGCCGCATTCCGATTGGGGCGAAATGCAAGAACGCCCGTGTACCATGCATTCGCTGCACGTTAAAGAACCCCAGATGGTTAAAATGATTCCGCATGCCCATACTACGACGTGCTTTTAGAATCATATCGTGGGCTTGTCAAGTAGAACATGAAAAATTTGTCAGTTGTTCTTGACTGTCTTTTTTCCCTTCTCAAAAGAAAAAAACAAACAAAAGCGCAGGCCTCCACGGCACACGCAGCGCAGTCACAGCGTAAGCTACAGGAGTGGCTCCATAGGGGCTTCATTTTCATAATGCACGCCCTACAGGGCCTTCGCGGCGAAGGTTCGTGGCGTTATTTTCTCGAGAACGAACTCACCTGTGCGCCTTTCGTTGACCGCCACCTGCAGCTTGTGCTGCTCTCTGCACAGCGGTCTGCTGAACTCGTCGTTCTTTTGTTGCAGTTGAGCGCGTAACTTTACGACTCGCTTCATCAGCACCGGCTAGTACCTTGTCTGGAGGCACCGTATCGTGTACCGCAAAGTGAACAAAGAAATCGAGAATATACGAGGCGCGTAAATCAAGTCCCTTGACACGCGGAAAAATACGATCCAAGTGTAACATGTCATGACACCTGGTGGAATGCAACGCAGCTGCAATGCAAGGTATGCACGTATCGACGCTACGTGGCGCGCATCTCACATTACGTAACAAGTGTTACGATACAGTGCTGCTGCAGCAGTTACTGCTACTGGTGATGCTGGTGCTGCTGCGGCTACTGGGGCTGACACGATGCGATGGGCTTTGTGAGGCAATGACAACGCTAAACCCTCTCAGATGTTATGAAATATGGCGCACAAAATGCCTCAATCAAACACCTCTCCCTTGGTGTTTTCTGTGCTATGCAGACAAACAGCAGTGGTTCGCGCAAGGTAACGCTTAACATCAACTCAGCACTCTTGTGTTGGACAAAACGTTGAAGAAATTAAGAATTCGCCAATCAAAGCAAACATCACAGAAAGCTTCGCTTAGATCGGTTCCCACAGTGCGTGGGATCTGCATATATTTTTCCCTATTCCTGGCGATAGCTGCGAGGGACACCGGCGGTGGCGGACAACATCGCCAACCAAAACAATTATTAGAATGAGCCCAGAACAGCTTACGCTGTAAAATATTCGAACTATTCAAAGTTAAATACACATTAAGCCCTTACTAAAAAGAACATACACCCGGCACCACCCAACAAACTCTTTGACCCCATATTTTGCACCTACAGTAGTGTTCGAATACTCATTTTGTTCCCCGGACTGGAGGAGTTTGCCGTACCCAATTGGACCATTTGCAATAATGTATCTGCGCATGCGTGAGCAAGGAAATTTATGACCACGTGACCTTGACATCAGACTAGCCCAAATAACTACTATTCCCTTTGAACATCTTTCCCTTTGCCGTCGGCGAACGCTGAACGCCTTTACTCTGCCACAGCCTGAGGCACAAGGTCAAGGGTTCTGAGTAAATATGAGTGCATGGAATTTTCGAGTAAATAAGGAAAAGCCTATGTTCTCACCCTTTCTCCCTTGAAGGGAAGGAAGAGATGCATAGAGGAAGAAACTTCGTTTGTAAACGAGAGTACGGGGCTAGAAAACAACTAGTGGCATTCATTATTTTGCAAATAGTCAATTGCTTCTGCTACTGAATGATACTTACTACATTTTCCTTAAGTGTGCTCAAATGTAGATTTATGGGTGCTTGAATGTAGAGTTTCTCTAGATCTGGTAGATCTACAGAAATCACCGTTATACAACACAAAGGATTATTATTAAAAAATGTCGAAGAAAAAAATAAACTAACATTAGGCGTCCTTATGGATTTTTCCGACGCATTTGATAGGATGAATCATGAAATGATGCAAGAAATATTAGTTTACTATGGAATGCAGTGCATTGCATTAGATTTAATTAAAGGATACCTAGCACACCGTTATCAAGAGACATCTACCAGAAGGGAACTTTCTTCATCAAAACGCATTCATCAAGGCTTACCAAAGAGAATTAAGTATTCTGGCACCCCTGTTATCTATAATTTATATTATCGACATTGAAAGAATTGACAACCGTATTGATTACTTTATGTACGCCGACGATGCTAGCTTATTCTACACTCGTAATAAAGAAAATTATTTTATGCAGAGAGCCAACACATTTTTAGTTAAACTTCACGCCCTGGGCGCTATAACATAAGATCCTTCTAAACATTTCTACTCGTTCCCTGCAACCGGTCATCCACCATCGGTCTAATTTCTTTCGGGCCACCACCGCTTCGCTTGCCTGTCACGCGACGTAACGATACCCGCGAAAGCCTCTCATCTGACATAACGTGTATACACTGAGTATGCATAGTAAGGCCGAAAAAAAGAAACATTATTATTTCTGACTCGACACTTTTTTGCCATAAGCCATCCTCTACTGGTCAAAAGTTTTCGGGCTGCGCCGACTTCGGCTGTCTGTCACACAACCTCACAAAACCGCGAAAAACCACTGCGTCAAAATGACATGAACGCATCAAGGATACATTAGCATGTCGAACAAAACTCAACTTATTTGGCAAGAGCCAGAGACTACCCCATTTTACAATGAATAGAAGATGGCTGCCTGCCATTCGCTCTGGCACTGGCTCGTAGTGCCTGCAGGGGAGAACGGGTATATTTGCGTACATTAAACATTTTTGCCTGGACGTATAACTCTGTCGAGCCCTCTCGGCGCGTACACGACATCGTTCTGCCAACTTTTGTTAGCTCAGGATCCGTATTCGCGGCATTTTTGCCATTCCGTTGCACACTGCCGTGGTTTTCTACCACAGAACAAAAGCTACGCGAGAAGAAGCGGGCCAATTGCAGAAGATGGCACCACCCTTCGCCGCTGGTTATCTTCTTTCACTGCGCTAGCTCGGCCTCAAGGGAACCCTCTCCACTTCAGTAGGTTACTTTGCTATGGCTAACCAATTAAATAAGAAAAATTTGTGAAGTCAGACAGTGTCATTTGACAAAGCAAACAAAATTAGCGACCTGTAAACAAGGAGGACATCTCATTGGCCGGTTCAAACAACGCTGCAAATCACCGCCCGATGGTTGCGTCGGCGGTTGTGTAAATTTGACGTCAGGAGATTCGAATAAAAGCAGATTGGAATAGTTTTGCCTGACAGGGCCCCTGTTTAATCTATACCTGCTTACTCATAAACTCCTCTAAAACTCAGGCGGTGTTTGTCGCTTCAAACAGAAAGCATGCACCGTACTTTCTCCGTTTGGTGCTCATTAACATTTACATTACTTTGCCCTACTTTGCTGAAACTTTAGGTGCATTTTTCAACGAACACATCGTATGGGATCGACACTGCACAAACCTTAAGGCAAAATTATTGAAAGCTGTGTGAGTTCGTCGAAATTTCCGAGCGCATTCTTAAACTCGCACTTAGGTTATTGCCATTTAAGGTGCGGCAATGGTACGAAAAGATCCCCTGAGTGGTCTTATAGTATTTCAAAGAAATGCGCTACGGGCCGTAGCTTATTTATCTTATAATGTCCACAGCTACATTTTTAAATGATACAGTGTTGTAAAAATGGCTTCGCTCTGTGGGCACGAATTGTTGCATTCCATAGAAATGGAAATCTGTAACAACCCAGATAACCTATGATCAACCGCAAAATTAAAAGTCAATGCGTCCTCTCTCTCCACAAAAATTGTGAGCACTGGTTTGTGTCGAAGCTGCGTGAAAATTACTGCTCCCAGATGATCCACACTATAGCAAAAACTTCAAAGAAATTTACGCTGATAGAGTCCGAAATAAGCGTTCTCTCAGAAAGGGCCTCGTAAGATTTGCTGCATTAATTTCTTTTCTTGAATTTCTACTTTCTATTTATCAGGTGACTTCTGTCAAATTTTGTGTAATGTCCTAAATAAGTGCAAGATGAGTTGACAATGCATTTTTTTTCTTTGATATTGTGACATGTGTGCTCACTTTGATACAATGATCGTCCGGTATATGTGTCTGTATATGCACCATCACCATCTTGTAGTGTATTTTTGCTAAGTTTAACTTACGCAAATCGCTTGTCTTTTGTAAGGGTGAGGCCAATCAAGCTGCCTTAATGCAGCTTTTATTTTCATCCTCACCATGACACCATGTACTCGTTACATGTTAAGAGAAATAAACTCAAATTTAAATGTTCTTTGTATTCTCATATAGGTACTAATCAGCTGATTTCTGCAATAGTAATTTTTTGCATAATTAACGCATTAAGGTGTACTGCAATGTAAATCACACATTTAAGTAACATTTTTCTTGAATTAATGCACCCAAATACTGTTGCCACAATTATTCAATAATGGCAGCAGATGGACGTACAGGAGCCCTTGTCACGCATGATGCGCCACCATCTCCTGTACCGAAACTTCCGGACACACTGCGTTTATAATGAGGCCCATTTTAACTAATGTATTCTTAAAATTACATTCGTTAATTTCAAACGATAAGATTGACCTTGCGGAAGCCACGGTCAACTAAATAAAAAAAACATACAAATGTCCTATTTATCATTCCAACTTTATTCCCCACTGTCATGAAACGTACTAGTACTTATGTGAAAACGAAGTTGGCACGGCCGCCGTTACACAGATATACTTCAGCAAGAAGGGCGCTTTTGTTACGTGAACGACGAAATAGATTGCAATTCTACGAGGGCCATACTGAAACGAACAATCACATGTTTCTTTGAGTGCAAATATGAAAGCTCTGAAGAAATGGCATGTTACTTTACGCGGCGCATTCTTTTCTGCATTCGTGGATGGCTGTTTAGGATCGAATGTTTAGGTAACCTAGCCGCCAGTATCACCATACCCGGTGATCGCGATTCATAGCGGCTTCAGCATGCTCATAGCGACGGGTCAATGGGCTCGTAGAATGCGCCGAAATGGATAAGACAAATTAAAGATGGACAAACCGGCGTTGCCAGACAGCCTCCGAGTTAATGCCCTCGGACGCCCGCGGCAAAAACGAACAAGGCAACTGTTGATGCCTTCATCAAAGAAGACAGTCGGGTGACAATGTACAAAATAGCGAGAATGCTAGACAAAGTCTCGAGTGCCGTTCAGGACATGACTTAAAACTTAGGTCACGAGAAACATAGACGGTGATCTGAAAGCGAAAAGGTTCAAGAACCTGTGTCGTGCACTGCGCAGCATATCACTGCAAGTAAAGTGACTTAACGGCGCAATGACGCGTGCCTATGCACTTCCAACTTAACAGCGGGAAACTGACAGGGTGAAACGGAATGCATTCAGAGGGGCATATAAAAGCGGGCCGATCGGAAGGAAAAACGTGCACACAGAAATGAGCATTCGTGAATATTGACGAAGAGTGTGAAAAAGGCACTGGCAAAGGTGGTGTTTATAATGCAGCGTAATTATTGATGAAACATTGTTGCTCAATGCATTTACCCTACTTCTCGTATATCAGAAGTAAAATTTTTCTGTGGAAGTCACTTACCTGGGTGCCATCCGTTTAATTCGGGTCCATGAACCGAAGACGTGTTGTTTCTCATCATTTCCTCCAAGTGCTCAATTTCAGTGAAGAACTTTTGATGCAGGTCATCAATGTTTGCTTGGAGTTTGATAGCCGCGGAAACAATGCTGTTGTTATAACTCCCATCTAGTTCGTCCAGGAAAATCTTGACAAGCTCGAGAGTGTGATTGAATCCTCCCACTGCTGACAAACATTCTTGTACACTTTGGCTAAGATGAATCATTCGCACTTCCAGTTCAGAATTCCTCTTTTCCAGTTTAGCCTTCAACGCCATGAGCCTTTCTGCGAGAGAATTTTGTAGCGACTCATTCAGGGTCGAAAATTGGCTCAGAGAGGTAAATAGGCTCTCGTTCATCCAGTGAAAAATGGCATTGTTGCCAATGTTAACACGATTGATGGCGTTAGTAAGAGAGATATGTAATAGTTGCGTGTTAGTCTCTGCATTATATAGACTCTGCCAAAGAGAACTGGCATTTCGCGCTAGGTCCTCAGTTCTGTCTTCGAGTTGTGTCAAATTGTGTTCTCTTAACACATCCACTGTTTCTTTCAGCAGAAAGCTCACGTTCCCAAAGCTGCGCTTGATGTCGTTCATGAGAGCATTTTCCACTTTCTTAAGATGTGTGCTGATGCGATCGGTGCTTTCTTCGATCAGTGCCACTTTTTTCTTCAACGCATCATCGTCAGTTTTTATTCTTAATTTTACCAGTTCTTCAGCCATGAAAGTCATGGCCTTTTCGATAGACCATTCTTCGCCTGCCAAGTAATTAGATATAGGTGCCATTCGCTCTACTAATTCGTGCGCTTTCTTATCGACATCCGCTGGGAAACTGTCGCAAGGCATCGCCTGAGAATCTGAGATGTTGTCGTTATTCGATGCGTATTCGGTGCACTCGATCACCTTGCTGTCTCTAATGGCAACTGAGAAGTTCCCGTCCTTTCCAACGAATTCAATTTCATTGATATCGTCAAATTTGTTGTTTTTCATTACTTCGCTATAAAAGGCTGTGTCTGTAGAATTGCGTCGCCCGTCGATGTCATTTCTCGTGAAATCGATTGAAATCGTTGGTGCAGAGGCGTTACCCAAATTTCCCACGCGATTGATGCTCACTTTGATATTTTGTTGGCTTCCGTTACGTGAAATATTGCCCAGTGAACGCTGGGCATTGTGAATCGCGCCAGAAAATACGCGTGGCGTTTCCTTGGTCCTGTTCTCTTGCATATCAGTAAAGTTTTTCTTCTCGATTTCAACGCTGTTTAACGAGTACTGATCTGTGGTTTTATCTATATGTTTTCGAGGAGACAAGAGCTGCATTATGTCTTCCCCAGTTCTATAAAAGCGTTCTATCTTGGCCACCATTTTTGGAAGCAATGCTGCTGCCCGTTGCACTTCCGGCGTAAGTAAATTCTTGAAACTCCTCGCTTCCGCTTGTACATCCGCGATGGTCCTGCTTGTTTCAAGCCGTTCCAAAGCCATGTCTCGCTTCACTTGCTCCAATGCATCGCGAAGACTTCCCCTGTCGTCCTTCGTATCATTAACGTCGGCAGCAATCCGCAGCATCTTGGCTTCGTCCTCCAGAACCTTCTCGTACACATCGCGAATGCTTATCTCTGGTACAGCATGTAGCAAATTGGACACGGAATTCTGTCCTCTACTTTGTAGTGTTTTCACGTCAGTTTGCAGTTTCTTTATCGAGTCCGAAATGGCCATGTAACTCAGCTCTAACACGGTAAGTTTATGCGATATGTTTATAGCGGAGCTCACCTTTCGGTCCAGCCGCTTCAGCGTCTCGCAGACCTCTTCTTTCCACGATTCACATTGGCAATCACACTGTCTCGCTTTAACCTTCGTCGAAGATGAGAGCAGCGCGAGCACAGCGGCCACGGACACTTGAGACAGAAGCGCCTTGACATGAGCCATGTTTCCTGGCTATGCATGAACGCGCACAATTCAGGCATTCGTCTGAAATGGATTGGCTATCACCGAGACACCGGCTGTGGTACTGCAGAAGCCATTCAGAGGGCTTTTCTGCGCTTGGAAAGCCACGGGAAACGCAGGAGTTAAGCGTTGCCTCAACGAAGTGCTAAGAGGAGGCGCGGCTGACACATCACGAGGTTTCGACTGTCTCTTATCTGAAGGCCACGATGGATACAAGACACCGCTAGAAGCAGTCACCGTGAGATCCGTGTTGTGCCGTTTGCGGAAGATTACCACGGATGAAAGTCCCGTCTGTTGCGCCAGCTTTGGTCTCATTACCATGCGCAGCAAAAAAATGGGGGGGACTCTTTATTTTTGTTTTCGCTAATGCCTTGCCTTCTGGTTTTCTGAGAACGTGCTTGTTGAAAAATTATGCTAAAATGCTTACAGTACATCGCATCAACCACTAAAATAAGAGAATAGACATAGCTAAAATTATGGGGCGCCTTTTACACTGCTGAGTTTCTTGAAAAGTTATTAATTTCAATACTAAATAAACCACGACGCGAAACAACGCGGCAGACTTTCTGTGAAGTATGGCAAGTTTGGTTTCACGGTGCTTCACTGAACACAGTGCCGCATGCACACACAGTTTGCCCTTTCTCTCTTTCATCTTTCTCTTTATTATCCCTTTACTTTACCCCACGCATAGGGGAACCCTAACAAAAATTTTTATAGAAAGTCCGTAGACAATCTATAGACATTTGTCTATGAAGTCTATAGACTGTCTATAGACATTTCTTTAGACTAGTCTATAGACATTCTATAGACTTATGGCCATACACTTTTTATAGACTAGTCTATAAAAAGTCTGAGTCAATAGACTGTCTATAGACATTTCTTTAGACTAGTCTATAGACAGTCTATAGACTTATGGCCATACATTTTTATAGACTAGTTTATAAAAAGTCTGAGTCTATAGACTGTCTATACACAGTCTATAGACAGTCTATAGACTTATGGCAATACTTTTTATAGACCAGTCTATAAAAAGTCTGAGTCTATAGATTGTCTATAGACTTATGGCCATACAATTTTTATAGACTAGTCTATAAGAAGTCTGAGTCTATAGACTTATGGCCATACATTTTTATAGACTAGTCTAAAGAAAGTCTGAGTCTATAGACTGTCTATACACTGCCTATAGACAGTCTAGAGGCTTATGGCCATACACTTTTTATAGACTAGTCTATAAGAAGTCTGAGTCTATAGACTGTCTATAGAGTGCCTATGGACAAGTGTAGAGGCTTACAGTTCTACTTTTGTAGACTGAAGTCTATAGAATGTCTACAGATGAGATTTGTCCGTAGACATTTTATACACTTCAGTCTACAAGAATAGAACAATATATACAGTTCTAGTTTTGTAGACTGAAGTCTATAGAATGTCTATATACAAATGTATATAGATACTCTATAGACATTCTATAGACTTCAGTCTACAAAAATAGAACTTTATAGTCCGATACACTTTTTTTCTATGACATTCTGCAGACATTTGTTAACAAATATGAATTTTTTTAATCTATAGGCACTCTATATACACAGACATCTTATAGACAAGTCTACAAAGAGTGTATAAGGCCATAACTCCATAGCGGCTATCTACAAGTTAGTTTACATTTTTGTTTACATGCGGTAGCAAAACGTTTTGAATGTATTTATGCATGTGCACCTGCTCCTTTTCATCTGCACTTATGCATTACCGTTAGTAGATTAATAATGCTTCTGAGCCAGCTGCACTTTCATATATGTTGCATAAACAGAAAGAATTTATATAGTGCTGAATCATGCAGTGCGAAAAATAAAACAATTGCACCAGCAATGCATTCACCGTTTTTATTGCTCGATATAATAGATGAATTCCTTAAATTCATGTCGTATGCTATTATGGAAACAGAATAAATATTTACACTACTCCTTGGCAAGCATGGTCGCCAGGCTGGCCTTGACCTTTGTGTCATTAGTCCCAAAGGTGCTGCAGGTGTATGCTGCAAATAAGTAGATGCAGCAGTATGAGGCAAAAATAACAAGTGTATATTCTTTGTGTGTTCATTAAGCAGCTTAATATATTCGCTCAAACCATCTAAATCAATACTTAATGCGGTTGAACTATGACTAATGGCTGCTTGTCAATACAAATCAGCACCTTTATACAATGTTTTATTGCATGGTATGGTGAACAATAAAACAGTCACAACTGCTGCTCGTGCCAGCAACAGTATGTTCCCTTTTATGACAAGTTCATATATGATGCATTATTGTACTTATCCCAAATGGTCTCTATATTTATTGCTGAAACGTTACTCAGTTGGGCTGTCTGTACATTTTTTTTTGGCTGGTAGTTAAGTATGCCCGTACAGAGGGATGTTTTCAGAAGACGTGACTGGGATATTCACAGTAGCATGCCTAAGATTGTAATTTATTTTGCTTAATACACATTTAAATGTCTTTCTCATACTTTTAAATGAATGGGTGATTGGCCATAACTTCAACGGAAGGCAGATGGGCTGATTGTATCGATATGGTCACTTAATTTGTTACAGGTAATGAGGCCTCTTGGGCGTGCTAACAGGTTTCCAAGTTAGGTATACCACATGAGCACCCGAAATACCACACGAGCACTTTGTGTCATGGCACGACAGATATGCACCTCCTAGGAAACAGAACTGATAGTATAGTTCGAATGAATTCTATTACAGTAAATTATTTAAGGTGCTTTGAAAGATGAAAACTTTTTCTAGGCTATCGAGGTTCAGGACGTTTAGTTAACGCAAAAAAAAACACATATTGAGTAAGAAATGCCTCGTCAGTAAGCTTGACTTTCTTTTATTTTTCAATAAATGGAACCAATTTCCTTCAATTTTTATCAGGTGAAACGTTTTAAAAATATATTTAACTCAGAGATTCCCTGGAAACTTTGTATGACGTATAAGAAGACAGCATACCTATGTGGCCATTTTAAGATTTCCCGATCTTTTTCCAAGCCTTCCCTGGCTGTTTTCATGACAATTTTCTGACAATCTATGACGCCTGCAGCTTAAGTGTAATAAAAAAAAATATTGTGGTTTAATGCTTGCCAAGTACTGCCAGTCCATAATATTTAGATAAAACGAATAACACGTCAGTCACTTGACATGCAGTATTAGATTAAACTGACTTGAATCCCTTGATTAATAAAGCTGACAAGGGCTTCGGCAAGTTCGTAATTGATGGCCACACGAGTACAGCACGGAAGACACAGAGACACACGTAAAGCAAATGCAGCAATGTGAGGAAAAACTATACAATGAGTTATACAATTAGTTATTTTTACGGTTCAATAGTAGTAACTATACAATGAGTTATACAATTAGTTATTTATACGGTTCAATAGTAGTTTTCAATATAATTTGCTCTCATCACTTATGCCTCTAGTTAACTTTGTTTACCTCTGACTAAAGACTACATGGCAATATTAATCAGTACCATTATGATGTTTCGTTATACTACAGTATGATAAGCAGTTAGACAACAGTAATGGTCGCCGGTGCCAGCAACGGTACGTTTCGTTTTAAGACAGGTTCATGTGACACACAGTGTACTTATAAAAATAAAAGAAATGCGAGAATCCCAAACGATTCCTATAATAATACTTGTTGAAACAAAGATACCCGGCTGGACTGTGCACATTTTTCAGGTGTTAATGCAATATGCCCGTGCCGAACGAACATGGTCAGCATACTGACTGCAGTTTTGAACAATCACGTTAAGATTTGCAATTTATTTCCGCTTAGAACAGTCTGCAATGTCTCTTTTCTCATACTTCGAGATGAATACATTTGCCACACTTTCAGTAGAATGCACACGAATGGGGGCGTACTGATCAGGTTACTTATCAACTAAAACATGTTACGATCTCTTAGGTGTGTTGATAAGGGTAGAACAAATGCAATGCCCACTGAATTATTTGAATAATCTGGGCGTTATCTACTTAGAAAAGACCACCAAATTGATAATCTGGCTCTTTTTTATTTTGTACAGCGCATATTGTATGCAGTCTGTCCAAGACGACGGCACTACATGCAACAGTAATGAAAACCGGAACACTTATTACGCACGACAATGGCTTCATACCATGCACGATTAGCACAATGCGAATCTGCGCCAGCAGCTGCCTTGTAATTAAGAGCACGTAAACTGCAGAACGCCGAAGCATCGGAAGCCGCTTAACGCTTTTGAAATAGCTCGAAAGATAACTTTTGCTGCTAAATTGTTTAAAAAAGAGACAAAAAACAAATCTTCCAACTACCGTCAAACGCAATGCCTTCAGTTTGAAACGTGTAAAGGTGTTCCCGGAGCGACTAATTTATTGTTCTCTAATTTTTTCGGCTAAGTTGCCAAGCTGCAAGTGACTGAGCTTATCGCAGGTTTCATGCTCCAAAAGCGTTTGTGGTTGCATATAAATAGATTGGCTGAATCTAGAGATTTCTACTAGATATTTCTTCAAGTCTCGTGTTTTTCTTGCTGTAACTTCCCAAAATTATTTAGATTGGTTGCCAGGAACCTTAAAAATACTGCTACATTTAAACTATGCGAAAACGGCAGCGCACACACTGCTGATGCATGCCCCGCAAACACGGCCTTTCATCCGAGTACGCTACCAGTTATTCAACTATGCCTGTCTGTTTGAAAATTCTTGATGCTAACTCAATTTCGAGATATATACGTAAAGCGTGTCACGAGAATTTGACTACACATACGGTGCAGCATTCATCGCGGCCGGATCAAGCGCCACTAAATGAGATCTACCACACTGGCTGCCCAACACACACAATCCGCTTAGTGGTAGCTCAGTATCAAGTTAAAACATGGTGTACTTCTTTTTTTACGCACCTAAGCTATAATGATAAAATCAACAAGCACGAGCGATCGCTCGCCGTAAAACATTCCGTATAGTAGAAGCGAGAACAAGAGCGCGTTATCAAACCATGTCAACGACAAACCGACACTATACCCGAGTCGCCTGCGCTACATGCAGCCGGTTCGCGTTACGAAATGCGCTCACATAATCATGAGGTATTGACGCAAAACGTCTTTGATAAAGCTTACCATTCAGTGTAGTTGACGTGTGATGCCACAAAGAAGACACGCATGCACAGACACCAACGTTCAGGGAGACACCGCACACCGGCACAACCGTTTACGTGCCTGGCGCACTCGTTGAGACGGCGCACCGCCGCGCATGCGCAAGAGCTCCGTGCATGCGCAGGAGCTCCGCGCGGGAGGGCGTGCGCGCTCGGAGGAGTGTGAGCGCCTTTTCCTCCTTCATTTTTTTCTTTGTCTCTTTCTCTCTCTTTGCGCGCCACGCGCGCCGGAAGGGGTGGGTTTTCTTTTCCGTTATGCATTTCTTTCGTGGACGAAGGATATGCGCTGGCAGGTTGTATGACAAACGCTGTGGGCTATCGTATGAGACTGGAACGCTAACATGAATGCGCTGTTTGTAAAAGCCGTTACGGGGCCCTTCAGACGTTTTAGACGCATTATTGCCAGTGTCGATGAGCAATACAGCGTATTTGTAGCATATCTTCCAGCGTACCGCCAAATGTGATGCCCGCACGTATGTTAGTGCTAATTTTCTGTTCCGATGATAGGTCAAAGCAATCAGTACAGCATTGAGGTACTCATATGCGTGGCTGCCGCCGGTGAAATACTGGGTGGGCTCAGAGAATCTGGCACCTAATTTAAGTGAATGAGAAACTTCGATGAGTTTATAGTGCAGTATATCAGGCAACAAAAAACCGCCCGATGTTTGTGACGCAGCCGAGATATGAAGACAATGTGAAAAGTATCCGAGAATCGGACGACACACAACGCGAACACCACATGCGCGACATCGGTTCATGGCACATTCACAAAGTCCGCGTTGTCAGCTACAAACATTACGAGTGTCTTTGCTGTTAGCTTGATGCCTGTTTCGAATCCACTTGTATCTGAAGCTGGCGTTCATACCATATATTTTAACAATTGGATCGGCGTTTTGCTTCCGTTATTCTACTGCCGCAAAAGTGATGCGACAACTGTGAAGACTGTCTTGGGATTGCCGAGAGCGACTACGTAGATCATATGTGGTCAACAAGTGCGGAGGCATACACTATGTGTATACTAACGTCTACAAATAGGCTCTACAGCAATCTCAGCAGTATACAACTTTAGTGGCTTATATCAAATGCAGCTATGTATTATCCACCGGTACCTGCGCTTGGTTACAGCGTACACGGGTTGGGCCCAGATTAACGATGTTTGTCTATTGTTAATCTATAGACATGCAAGACCACGACAACTCAGAGGTGGCGAATTCACCACCTGGTCTGCGGGCTTTCGCCACTTATTCACCCCCTCTGCCACATCTTCACCATCTGACCTTCACCACCTGGTTTCTGCGAAGTGTACGTCCGGGAAGCAGCCAGGTTTAGGGCCTTCGGGTGCCTGGAAGACCTTGGTGACTCGGACGGTGCCTGCTCCGCCGCGATCCTCGTTCGGTGCAGCTGCACCGAACGCACACTAGCAGTCTGCACGGTTTGCCCGCCGCGCCGGGGTTGCGGTGCCGTCGTGCATGAACCAGTGCCATATCATCGCGTTCGCAGAGGGCGGGGGGTATGGGAACTCGGAATTACATATTATCGACTTTCTTCTATAGACATTCAATACACCAGGAGTAGAGAAAAAAATAGAAACCTTGTCGACTATTGTCCATAATATAGAGAGTCAACAGACAAAGTATGGACAAAAATAAATAGAAACTGTATCGGCTTTCGTCTGCAGGTAGTCCATATAGAGGGGAAGTAGACAAAGAAGAAACAAACTCCTTATTGAATTTTTCTATAGACCGTCTATACGCTGCGAGTAGACAAAAAGAAATAGAAATCTTATCGACTTTCGTCTACAGAAAGTATATATACAAAGTATATGGACAAAAATAAATAGACACTGTATCGACGTTCGTCTAAAAGTAGTCCATAGAGGGGAAATAGACAAAAAGAAACAAACACCTTATCGACTTTTTCAATAGACCGTCTATAGACAGCGAGTAGACAAAAATAAATAGAAACCTTATCGACTTTCGTCTATAGAAAGTCTATAGACAAAGTATGGACAAAAATAGATAGAGACTGTATCAACTTTCGTCTGTAGGTATTCTATAGAGGGGAAGCAGATAAAAAGGAAACAAACACCTTATCGACTTTTTTCTATAGACCGTCTATAGACTGCGAATAGACAAAAAGAAATAGAAACCCTATCGACTTTCGTCTATAGAAAGTCTAAAGACGAAGTATGGACAAAAATAGATAGGGACTGTGTCGACTTTCGTCTGTAGGTATTCTATAGAGGGGAAGCAGGCAAAAAGGAAACAAACACCTTATCGACTTTTTTCTATAGACCGTGTATAGACTGCGAATAGACAAAAAGAAATAGAAACTTTATCGACTTTCGTCTATAGACAGTCTATAGACTTTATATCAACAAAAGTCCAAATCTATAGAAAGGAAAGGTCGTCTATGAAATGTCTATAGACTTTCTATAGACAGTCTAAAGTCATTTTTGTGAGGGAACTAAACTGGGCGCTCGCCTGCTTAATCTTCCTGCCGTTCCTTACCTTGCTTTTTCCTGCTGTATATCTCTGTCAAGAGGGAGCGAAGGAAATATGCAAGCCATTTAGTGTGAATATGATGAGAACTCAATTCTTATCCCTACTTGAGCGAACAGTATGTAAGTGATACTAAAGTGACGGCAAATAAAGCTGCTTCGCATTGCGTCATCGCTTTTTGTCATGATTTGTACAAAAGTAGTTTCAGTGCAACCCTCATAAGGTTTGATATTCTATTCTTTGGGAGCCATGCACGATACAGGAAAATAGCTGTGGTTGTTAATAAACTATCTCACTGTTCTTCGCCTTTGGATGAAATTTTGCTTTGCATCCTACGCTGGTGTACCTGCTTGGGCATGACGTCGTTGAACTCGAAGGATACGAAATAGATGTTGCTCACTGCGCGACATTGCAGAATCATAGCAAACTTTTCATTTAAAATGTCTCTTGCGAGCAGTCACGTTCTGAAATCAGTTGCCTGTAAGCAAGTCACACATTTGTACTCTTCAGGTGCCGCGATGAAAAATATGCGTTTAGAACATGACAATATTTTTACAGCAAATATGGATAGCACATTTCTGGCAAGATGCGAAATATATAAGACGCGGGATTAGTAAATTCACAACTTGTCTTAAAATCCACCACTAATTTAGGCGCTGGCGGAAGGTTCTGTCCATCTGCTTTCCATCCCTTGCCGCATCGTATTAGAACTATCGTCGTTGTTAATAACATAATGGTCACTGGATATAATCTCTGACAATGCAGAAGCAAGTCATCTGAGGAGCTTCATGACTGAATCATATGAAACTCGCGCTTTTGCGACGGGCGCGGAAACACGTTACTGACAGCCGCCATATTTAAACTCTCTACTGGGAAAACCTAAATGAACGGAGTCTACAGGCCCCCTAGGGGGCAATGAGGGAAGTAGCCAGAATCTCAAAATAGATTCAACCAGCTCGGCCTCATATTGGCAATAGAAAAGTGCCCGAACATGTAGAGGAGCCGCATTAGTCTGCGTACATAACCGAAAAAAATACTGTAACAAAGTACGACTCTTCCACGGCACTTAAAGGCTTAATACACTCTCCACATATTGTTTACCCAGCACTTGCTCAAGAAGATGCACCCTATACGTAGAGCTCGCACAAAAAACATAAAAAATAATTATGTGGATCCCAGGCATTATGGAAATCGATGTAAGAGAAGCTTCATGTGCTGTTACTTTGAATGATGATTATTAGCGGTGATATTGACGGCGAATGTTTAACCTCTTCAGCGCTTCGTGCAATACGAGAGTGGTGAGTCGACATTAAATGTTGCATTGCGCACACCACAGCTGTTTGTCTGCGTAGTCCACAGAACACAAAGGGAGACGTGTTTGCTTCAGGCGTTGTTGCACGCCTTTCATCATAGATCAAAAGCGTACAACAACGCCTTTTTTTGGAAGCGCTGAGCATTGTGAATGCCTCAGATGGTACATCGTTTCGTTGCAAAAGTGTTAAACTGTATTGGAATTATGAGGCCGTACGGGTCAAAACCACGATTGCATTATGTCTGTTGGCTTTTTATGAATTTATGAATTTTATGAATTTAGGCACGCGCCGTAGGGGCGGACTCCGGATTAATATTGACAACCTGGTTTTCCTTGACCTGCTCCTAAGTGTAAGTCCACAAGCATTATTGTATTTCTCACCCGCAGAAATGGGACTTCCGGGGTCAGGATCGAACCCGCGACCTCGAGCAATGCCATACCCGCAAAGGTGCCGCGGTGGGCACAGTAGTGTTGACTTGACGTGCGACCGCTTCGACAGTGTCGCCAAGGCCCTACGGTGCTTTAATGCGGCTTTGCGTCGGCACTTCATGCGTCAATTGTCCGCCTGACAAATTTGCATTGTACTTATTTTCAGAAAATCTTAATTTTCAGTTTGCCCGCAAGAGCTGTCTTGTCTAAAGTAGTAGTGTTTCCCCTCTGTATGCAACAGCATGGGAAGAGTGGCAGTGCTGTTATTCAGTCATTTTGCGACTGCACCCATTCTACCAATGCCTGTACCTATTTTCTTCCTTCTCTCTCTCTCTCTCTCTACCGTTCTATCCACTTCTATGGACTTGCACGCTAGTAGAAAGGTAAGCGCTGCTGTTTCTACAATTCTTTCGAGAGGGTTCATGGATGATTACAGTTGCCAAAGGCTAATGTGGCGATGCCCAGGCAGCTCCAGAGGGCTTTTCGCACATGCAACGGGATGGAAAGGTCAAAATGAATTTCTGGCGTCGCATTTCGTCTCTGCCATGCTCCTTCCATGCATATACGCGCTCGGAACCACCCCCCGTCACAGCGTGCAAGACAGCAGCAGCAGCCGCAGCAGAGGAAAAGTTGAAGAAAGAAACAAAGAAATCTTCGCTTTAAAGGAATTATCAGGCACATAGCGTTTAAGGAATTGTAACAATTGTAACGCAGGCTACGTGTAATTGGAATTTTAACGTAGAATCGTAACGTAGGCCTACGTGGTTGTCCCGTGTCACCTTCCTTCGTCCATTGTTTTATTTGGTGCCTCGGTTATAAACACATCACTCATTATGTTCATCTCATTGTCACCAAACTTCATCTCGGCGGATTAGATATTCGAGGCCTAAATTCTACTACGTTGCAACGCTCATTTGATTAGGATTTCTTGCAAAGGTTACTTATGTTGCATAGGTGAAGCGCCTCAATTATTCATCACCTAAATGAGCTCAATTATTTTATTTCCAGCACAATGGTCAGCCACACACTTCGGATCTTGCTCAAAAATTTTAAGTCTTTTTGCGAAACTGATTTGAATGGATGAAAGTATTCAGGGTTCTGCAGCATCACTACGTGCATTCGATTGATGGACGTTCGCAAGCCTAGTAGTAAATTAAATTACCGAAACCAATTGGTAGAAATATTATGATGAGATTTCAAACAGAGCAGGTGAATAAGACTGATCGACTGCATACAAAGGCGTAGACATTAAAGTGGCTGAGCTCATTCACACGGATCCGAACAAATCGTTTTCATTTCTCACGACTTTTAAACCAGTCATTCTCTCACAGCGGCTTTCAAAGAGACCAAGGGTGGAAGCGTAGTATTTGCCCTGTATAAAGCTCAGGTAATTGTCATCGCCGTGTTAGCAACATGGGGAGAAGAATTTAGATTTCCTAACGTCGAGAACCAGAAAAAAAGATGAGGGATAATGTTGAATATCTAAGTGCTTTTCCGTTCTCCTATACCTCGGTTGTTTCTGTTCGTTTGAATCGTGCTGTATTCGTAATCTTACAATCTGAGAGTAAACGCAGAATTAAGTTGTCACATGCGTTACCTAAATATATTCACAAGACACCCACAAATTCTCAGAAAAGGTTATTTTACATCTACTCAGCTAATTGAAACCGTTCATGATATCGCGGTAGCAACAAAATGGTAACCAAACTAACGACTTTTTAAGGATTTCCGCAAAGTAACGGCAAAGTTTTGAAGGAAAGGCCGCTTCATACAATAAATAAATATTTAAAAATGCACAATTAGCCCGGTTGCAAGCTTACTCACGAAACCGGCAGCAGCATGTTGTTTAATTCAACTACTCTTCAGAACGAGTTTTAGTAGACTCTGGCGTCCCACAGGCAACTGCGCTTGGTCAGCGTTTATTTGTCCTACTCATTATGGCCAGACTAACATATATTAAAGTTAAGATAACTTATACACTGATTGTGCTATTGACTCGGAGATCAAAAGTGTTTCTGTCCGACACAAGCAGAAAGTAGACTTGCAGAGTGAGTGAGTGAGTGAGTGAAAAACTTCATCAGCTCTAGATTCGCTGGTCTTCTGCGGTCTTCAGATGGAATCGTCCATCTTCTAGCACAACGGTCGGTTGCCCTTAGTCCAGGGCTCCGCTGGATGCTGCTGCCAGTTGTGCTCGCCGAATCAGACCTTCTTGGTCGACCTGGCGATCGCTGGAGAGCACTCCCTCCCATTGCTCCGCACTCGGGTTTGGTATAACGGGTACCACGTCTATCTTCTGGCATGCCCACGTTATGTGATACAGCGTGGGTGTTTCGTGGCACCAGGGGCATTTGTCATTGTATTGTGTGGGATAAATTTTGTTGAGTATGTTTAGGTTCGGGTACGAGCCCGTTTGTAGCTGCCTCCACGCGACAGAGTCCTCTCTGCTAAGGGAGTTGTGCGGTGGTGGATACCGCTTTCTGCAGCCCTTGTAGTAATTTAGTATCGCCGAATAGTCTTGGGGTACAGGTTCGGGCTCCTCGAGGTCGCCTATGTTGGATGCTCGGTAATAAGTATACCCTCGAGCTATCCTGTCCGCCTCTTGGTTCCCTGTCACTCCCGTGTGTCCCGGCGTCCATACTATCGTATGCCTAATTGGTTCTTCTTTTGTTTGTCGTTCTGTTATGGGGTCTCCGGAGCGGAGTATGCGGATCGCTCCGTGCCCTATTCTGCCGCGTAGGTAGTTGCGGCACGCTGTTTGCGAGTCTGTAAGGATTGTTAGAGACCGTTTAGACCGATATCCCTCCGCTGCCGCTAGAGCGACGGCCGCTTCTTCAGCCTCGACTATCGTACAGCCTTGTAGTGATCTACGCGCGGGTGATCTCGCGTAGGTTCGAATCAATCACCGTTGCTACCGCGTTGCTGTTGCTCTGCCCCGCTGCTCTGGCGTACGTGGCTGCGTCCACGTATACTGTCGTTTCTTGGGGTGCTAGTGTCTTTTGTAGGTATTCAGCCCTCGCTTCTCTGCGTGCTTTGTGTAGGTTGGGATCCATGTTCCGGAGTATGGGTGCTACTTTTAGTGTGTTGCGATACTCGTCCGGAATTGTTTCGGTCCTCTGTATCTCTTGAAGTTGATCGGCGCAGCCTAGTTTCTTCAGGAGCTCCCTGCCAGATGGGGTCTGCTGTAGTCTGCGTTGTTGGGAGACTAGTTGCGCCTCTTTCAATTCGTCGAAGGTGTTGTGTAGTCCTAAGGCTAGGAGCTTTTCGGTTGAGGTGTTGTGGGGAAGCTGGAGTGCGGTTTTGTAGGCTTTGCGTAGAATCGCGTCCGCCTGTTGTACCTCACTCTTGATGGGATTGTAGTATGGAAGGGTGTATGCCACTCGGCTGACGACCAAGCTTCTGACCAGCTTGAGTGTGTCCTCCTCTCGCATGCCGTGGTGTCTGTGTGAGATGCGCGTGATCATGCGGGCCACTGGTAGGGTGGATGCCTTGAGTAGGGCGAGGGTGTGGGTGCAGCGTTGGTTTGACTGTATCCACATCCCCAGGATTCTGATGAGCGTCTTTTCCGGTATCGGCTTCCCCTCGAGGTAGACGTTGAGCTTTAACTCGTCGCTGGTGGGGACTGTGCGGTTTTGCTTTCCTCTCCAAACTCTCAGCAGCTCGGACTTCTCAGTGGAGCAGGCTAGCCCTCTTGCTCTGACGTAGTCCTCTACGCAGGTGGCTGCCTCTTGTAACTTCTCTTCTTTCTCTCTGAGCGAGCCTGTGTTAACCCAGATGGTGATGTCGTCGGCATACATGGCATGGTGTGTGCCGTCGATTTCATTTAAGTGTTTTGCCAAGCCAATCATTGCTATGTTGAAAAGCGTGGGGGAGATGACCGACCCTTGAGGCGTCCCTTTCTTTGGCGTAAGGAACTTCTCTGATCGGAGCCCTCCGAGGTCAATCGTTGCCGTTCTGTTTGAAAGGAAGGCTTTGACGTAGCCGTAGACTCTCCTCCCGCAGTTCAGGTCGTTCATGCCCGAGATTATTCAGCAATGTCAGATTATTCAACAATGTCAATGGTGGCCAATAAAAATTAATTTCGAAAATACTGCAAATATTACTATAACTCCGAAATAAACAACTTAAATATTGCTAATTTATTATTAATAAGCTAACTTACTTGTTTCAATACTGCTTAAGATGTCCCACTTGTTGGACGTTTATTTTCATCCTGCCGCAATGCCTCTCTTCAATAGTTATGTTTATGCCCTACGCAGGCCACACACATCTCATTAAATAAAAGAAAACACACACACACGTACACACAGAGCGAGAGTTGTTTCCAGAAAGGCACAGGAGGTCGGGGGAGCAGTAGATTGCTCTTTTTTACCTACTACTCAAAAGTGGTGAAAGTGGATGGGGAAGAAATCCAGCGATGAAAAATAATATAAAGAGCAGAAAGTCAGTGTCTGCAAGCTTCCTACCAAATGCGGTTTCTTAAAAACCGTGCGTGTACTCCAATGGCAATTAAAAAAGTTATAGCTTCCTTTACAATCATGGCTACCTCATTCAATGTTTATGCAATGCAAGGTTTACAAGCTATGGCGAAACTTGCAGAGAGAGAGAAAGACAGGAACATTTTAGCAGAAATGGCGATAGGTTGCACTTCAGTGACAGTCCTGCTACTCCACGCCGTGGAAGTGATTTAGAGAAATTGCGTGAGATGGAGTATAAAAATGAAAAGGCTTGGCATTACAAAGCTGATGATGACCGCTGCTGCATAGTCCACTGATTTGTGCGGCATGGTATATTCACTTAGGCAGGAAGAGGTTGAGGTTACTGGAGCCGATGCAGCGCACCATCTACTGAATGCATGCGCTAGAATCTTGTTCTCGTCCCAGACCTATTTAAGCGAGATGACAGCTGCTGTAAGGGGTCAAATATTTGCGGTACCATCACCTTGATGACCGAGTACCATTTGGGCGTCTCGAAGGGCTCTCGTTGATACTTGGAGCTCCGAGCCTGTGTTATGTGAGCGTGACCATGAATTCGGCTCAAGGATTGCGCTGTTCACTTTGCGCATTGGCAATGAAAGCTCACCCGTCTTCGGGCTATCGAAGTCTCGCAGGGCCGGCGTAATTGAAGCCTGTGCTTTGATCTTGACTTTGCTGACGACGAGAACAACTCCTGTGTATCGCACTGACGCGTCGAATCGTAAGCATCCATAATTTCAAGACTCATAGGCAGCAG
Source organism: Dermacentor variabilis (assembly GCF_050947875.1). Classification (NCBI taxonomy): domain Eukaryota; kingdom Metazoa; phylum Arthropoda; class Arachnida; order Ixodida; family Ixodidae; genus Dermacentor; species Dermacentor variabilis. The sequence continues at coordinate 112,622,291 of NC_134578.1, read as the reverse complement.
TTTTCTCCTCCTCCTCCTCCTCCTTCTCCTCCTCCTCCTCATCATCATCATCATCATCATCATCATCATCCTGTTTTAGGGCCACTGCAGGACGAAGGCCTCTCCCTGCGATCTACAATTACCCCTGTCCTGCGCCAACCGATTCCAACTAGCGCACGCGAATTTCCTAATTCCATCACTTCACGTAGTCTTCTGTCGTCCTCGATTCCGTTTCCCTTCTGTTGCTACACATTCTGCAACACTACTGGTCCAACGGTTACCTAACCTGCGCATGACATGACATGCCCAGCTCCATTTTTTCTTTTGATGTCAATTGAATATCGTCTATACCCGTTTGCTGTCTGATCCAAACTGCTCTCTTTCTGTCTCTCAATGTTATGCCTAGCAATCTTCGTTCCACCGCTCTTTGCGCTGTCCTTAACTTGTTCTCTAGCTTCTTTGTTAGTCTCCAAGTTTCTGCCCCATATGTCAGCATGGCGAAGTGTGCTGATTGTACACGGTCCCTTTCAATGATAATGGTAAGCTTCCAGTCAGGAGCTGCCAATGTATGCCGTATGCGATCCAACCCATATTTATTCTAGTGGGATTTTCCTTCTCATGATAAGGGTTCCCTGTGGGTAATGGACGTAAGTAAACGTACTCCTTTACAGACTCTAGAAGCCGACTAGCGATCCTGCACTCTTGTTCCTTTGCTCGGCTATTTATCATTATCTTTGTCTTCTGCATATTAATCTTCAACCCTACTCTTACACTCTCTCTCTCTGTTAAGGTCCTCAATCATTCGTTGTAACTCTTCAGCATGGTTGCTGAATAGAACAATGTCATCGGCACACCGAACGTTGCAGAGATATTCGTCGTCGATCTTTACTCCTAAGCCTTCCTAGATTAATAGCTTGAATACTTCTTCTAAGGACGCAGTGAATACCATTGGATAGATTGTGTCTCCAAGTCTGACTCCTTTCTTCATAGCTATCTTCCTACTTTTCTTTTGTAGAGCTAGGGTGGCTGTGGAATCTCTGTAGATATTTTCCAGGTTATTTACGTAAACGGTCTGTACTCCTTGATTACGTAATGCCTCTATGACTGCTGGTATGTCTACTGAATCAAATGCTTTTTCGAAATTTATGAAAGCCACATAGAGAGGTTTTTTGTACTCCACGGGTTTCTCGATAACCGGAATAATGTCATGGATGTGATCCATTGTAGAGTATCCCTTCCTGAAGCGAGCCTGTTCTCTTGGTTGACTAAAGTCCAGGGTTGCCCTTATTCTATTGCAGACTATTTTGGTAAATATTTTATATAATAGTGGGAGTAAGCTAATGGGCCTATGCTTTTTCACTTCTTTAACGTCTCCATTTTTGTGGATTAGTATAATGTTTGCATTCTTCCACTTTTCTGAGACCCTTGCAGTCGATAGACACTTCGTAGAAAGAGCCGCCAGTTTTCCAAGCAATACGTCTCCTCCCTCTTTGATTAAAGCGACTGTTATTCTATCTACCCCCGCCGCTCTTCCTCGTTTCGTGTCTTGCAAGGCCTTTCTAATCTCATTGCTAGCTATAGGAGGAGTTTCTGTAACCTCTTCATTACTGTTTCTAATTGAGGTATCTTGACTCGTCTGGGTACTGTACAGGTGAGTATAGAATTTTTCCGCTGCTTTTACTATATCTTCGAGATTGCTGTGACATTTCCCTGCTTATCTTTCAGTGCATACATCTTAGTTTGTCCTATGCCAAGTTTCGTTCTGTCTCATTGATTTCAGGCTTTCTCTATTTTTTACTTCTTCAGTGTTTCTCACGTTACAGTTTCGAATATCACTTATTTTCACCTTGTTGATCAGTTTTCACAGTTCCACGAATTCTATCTGATCTCTTGAGTTGGACACGTTCAATTTTTGTGGTTTCTTTATTAGATCCTTTGTTACTTGGGAGAGCTTGCCTGCTTTTTATATTTGAAAGCTACCGGATTGAGCCAGCGTCTGTGACCAGGACTGAGTGACCGACTGATATGCCCCAGTGTACTTTCTATTCTTTTAATCTTTCCGTCCCCCTTTCCCTTTCCCCAGTGTACCGTAGCCAACCAGGCTCAGTCCTGATTAACCTCCCTACCTTTCATTTACCATTTTCTCTCTCGCTCTCTTGCCTACTTTTTGCGTTGGTGCCTTGCCTCCCACTTCAATTGATGCCTCTGAAGGCAGCCTAGATACGGTTTCATTCATTAGTTCTATGTCATCATCATCTCTCTGTATTAAGGCTGCATATCTTTTTGCAAGTACCAGCCTGAATTTGTCTGCTTTTCCTCTACGTTGGCCGGTTTCTGCTCGACCAATTTTGCGCTTTCTCTCTTCAAATAGAAGTGATCCCTAGTCCTCATTAATCTATGATCACTGCACTTTACCCTGCCTATCACTTATGCATCCTGCAATATGCTGGAATCAGCAGAGAGTATGAAGTCAATTTCGTTTCTTGTTTCACCATTGAGGCTTTTCCAGGTCCACTTTATATTGCTGTGCTTCGTGAAAGAGGTGATCATTATTCGAAGCTTGTTCCTTTCTGCGAATTCCACCAAAATCTATCTTCTAGCGTTCCTAGAATCGACGTCGTCTTTGCCAATTGCTTCATCACCAGCCTACTTTATCTCCACTTTTCCATTGAAGTCGCCCATTACTACAGTATACTGAGTTTGCACTTTTCTCATCGCTAATTCAACATCTTCATTAAACTTATCTACTTCCACATCATCGTTACTAGATGTTGGAGCGTAGGCTTGTACTACCTTTAATCTATATATCTTATTAAGTTTGATTACGACTACAGCTAGCCCCTCATTATTGCTTAGAATTCATCAATGTTGCCCGCTATGTCCTTATGAATTAGAAATCCCACCCCGTATTGCTTTTTATCTTGGAGACCTCTATAGTAGGGGACATGTCCGTTATTCAGCAATGTATAAGCCTCACCAGTTCTTCTAATCCCACTAAGGCCGATGATGTTCCAAACAATGGCTGATAGTTCCTTGAAGAGCCCTGATAAGCCTTACTCGAGAGGGTTCGGGCGTTAAACGTTGCAAAGGTCAGTTTCCATTCGCGGCCTGTCCGGACCCAGATATTCCTAGCACCGTCTGCTGCGTTACAGGTCGGACCGCCGCGTCGGTGGGGTGCTCCACAGCTGCTGGAGACTGAGAGCCATTGGGTAATTGAGTGAGCCATGTGAGAGCGGGTGGCTGAATACTGCACCAAGAAGGCCAACTCCTGTTCATGTGAGGGAGTATCTTCTTGGAGCTTTGTGGGCCTTCCTAATTTGGTTGTACCTGCATTACTATAGCCCAACTCGCTCTCGGCATTTTTTGCCGGCGACAGGTGTCACTCGAAGCCTGCAGATCTTGTGCACTGGAGGAGGAGAATTTCAAGCACACCATCGTAGGAAAAAAGAAAAAAAAACTCTTTTAGCGCGGTTCGAACTTTCGACTATTGCAACTGAGCATTCGACATAGATAATCCCATAGGTCGCGAGGCTACCTTTTCGCCGACAGGTACAGTCTCGAGGACCGTACGTAGCTAAAAAACTTCCTTAATTTGTCCGCGATAGATGATTTAGCTCATCGCGATAGATAACTCAATATAGAACGATTTCTAAACGGTTCTGGCCTCGTAGTTCCGGAATCGCACGTGCGCAGTTGCCCGTGAACCCAGCTAGGTATAAGACGTCTCGACCACCTTTGACAGCAATTAGAACTTGGAGGGGTAAGATAAAGGTGGAAAACTAGTCGGTTCTCTCGCCGGAAAGGCGACTACAAACGGGGCACCTCCATCTAGCGCTCCTTTGAAGGCGAGCAGTTTTTTATATGCTAAAAATCACTTCTCTGCTAGAAGTTTGACGACTGTGCATGCGCACATTTCTTCCCATGTTTGTGCTTTCATTTGTGAACAATCGCCGGAGTGGAATGTTCTCCCGAAAGAGGCAGACCATTGGACCTCCCTGTTTTCATTCGTTACAATATTGCCCTTCAATGTGTTTCATTTATTAAGGCCCTATTCCTTATTAAGGATTCCGCGCCCGAAGATATCCGAAGCACATGGTAATAAAGAAAGAAATCCGATGATAAGACCAAAGAACTGTCCCATTAGGGCTCATTCATACTAGCCTGGCAGCTCGAAGATGTCGCGAAGGGATCGGTCGATAATGGTTGCTTTGACCGAAAAGCGACTGCTTTGTGTACGTCCCTTTGTGCATGAATTTCCAGTGTTTCGACTACAGTACACACTACTTAATCATTCAGGGGGCGCAAGTGTAGGATGTCTGTATGCGGTGACGTTTATTTTACGTGGCGATGGCCGGGTGAGCACACGTAAACGGCACCAATCGAGAAGCATTTCGGTGTGGTGACGGGCTGGTCGCGCTCGCTGGTCGGAACTTCAGCTGGCGTGAGTCGCTTCTTTGCAGCCAATCGCAGTCGGTCGCCTAGACTGTGTCAATTACGGGTGTTTGATGCATCAAGCAAGCGTCCTTATTCTCGCTTAGCTCGTGAAGTAAAAAAGATGAAGAACCCAGCATTGACGTAGCGGCCTCCCTGGAGCTCGCACTATGCTAAGGCTTTTATTGCTAGTTGATAAACACTGTAACATCCCTCCCTCGCTCAAACATTTCTCTATCTGTCCTAATACTGTGTTTGCTGCAGGGTATGTACGTTCACTGTTGGCCCATGACGTGTGGCAGATCATACATTGACCAAAGAAAAAGATGGGTAAACTCTGATAGCAACAGCTGAAGCGTTCGCCCTCTGCCCCCAAAACATTCCCATCTCGGCACACATCGCCTTATTTGTGCGTGTAGCCCCGTCCTTAGGACGTCACCATATTGCCCGTCATGGTCAACTGCTGTTCCGGGAAGTCATTGAAGCTTTCCTTGATGAAAGAAGGGGGAAAATTGTGTTAGTCAAGCATTCATTGCTCACCATGATAAATAATTTCAATACCTATTACAAGTACATGCGTAGTTTTATGTCGAGTATCATGCTGACTTCCATATTTATCACTGTGTAGTAGCGATTGCTATGCCATATACCATTCGCACAACCGTCTTTGTTTCATTTGTACGTATTCTAGCATCTCATTTCAATGAAAGATAAGGTCAGGTTCAGCCTATATCCTTTTTCTACCTCATTCTGTCTTTCTCTTAGTAACACTGCCGCCATAATGGAAACATTCGCCATCTCAGCCGGTTTTCTATTCGGATGAAGGTACGCCAAAGCAAAGAGAAACAGAAAAAGGACTTGAGCTCCGATTACATGCCACGTGACAAGAAGAACGCAGACGGAGGCAACGCTTCGTTCGTCTGCGCACTTCTTCCTTTTCTTTATTTTTTTTGCTAGTGTAAAACAATGTTTAACCTAACCGTGAACGTGCGTCATTTTTTTTTTCGTTACTGGTGAGCGCCAATCCACTTCGCTTTGGTAAAGGAAGTAGGATGCGACGCAACACTTGTATATCAAACATGTGAGGCGAGGTGCACCAAAAGTCAAGAAATTGGCATTATTGCTTAGTTGAGTGATTATTCCATTATATTGTTACGCATGAGGAAAACGAAGACTGGTGAGCGCCCTTGCGGTCCCGAGTGGGGGAAAGAAGAGAACCCTATTGCAAAAACCAGCGCCACTGGGACCCAGTGCGCCGGATTATGGGCCCAGTGCAGCGCGCTGGACGCTGGGGCGATGGGAAGGCGCGGCGTACTGGGAGGCACTGGCTACTCGTGCGAAAAACAGCTCTAGCGCGTTAAATATGCGGTGCCTGGACACCGTATATATTTTTTTGAATACAGAAAGCAAGGAAGAGCGCTTTAGTGCAATAAAAAAAAGAAGAAAAAACGTAAAAATAAAACCGCCATGACAAGGATTCGAACGACCGACCTACGGATCCCAAGCCCGGCACTTTACCACTAAGCCACGCCAGCAGACGGAAATTCGCGGATAATTTGCCATGTCAAAGCCGAGAAGCAGTTTGTTTCGCAGAGCTACATCTCGTACAGCCATGGTTGATGCGCTATCGCCCAGCAACTAAAACTCACGCCTGTACCAGAAATAAAAAGTTGCTGTCCGTATTCAGCAGTATGCTTGGAAGTGCCACACCATCGATTTTCACTTGCGATTGCTCTTTTAACTTCGAAAAAAAGTCCTAAATGAACCGCCGACCCGGGATGGTGCATGGCCTGTTACTGCCGATTTCGATAGCCATTTCTTGTTTTTTACGTAAAGGATATGCACCGTTTCCTTAGTGCAGTGATGCCTTTCAGTCAAGACGCTTGGCTAGTCATAGATCTTCGTCAGAGAAGCGCGGGCTAGTGCTGGGAGCCTTCGGCGATAGCACACATACCTGTGTTTATGACGCGTCACATCTGCGGTCATCGCTTCTTATGCTGGCACTGTAGACATGAAAAAAATGTTTATTTAAGAACATCGATGCGAAAGCTGACATACAGAGTGATTTATCCTTGTTAGATTTCTTGATTCCTGCGCCTAGACACGCCCAGAGGACGGACTCGGCGGATACGCTAGGCCTAAGCTTCGGTGGGGAGCGATCTCGGCGCGGGTAGGTAAAATAGCAATCGCAAGTGAAAATCGATGGTGTGGCACTTCCAAGCATACTGCTGAATACGGACAGCAACTTTTTATTTCTGGTACAGGCGTGAGTTTTAGTTGCTGGGCGATAGCGCATCAACCATGGCTGTACGAGACGTAGCTCTACGAAACAAACTGCTTCTCGGCTTTGACATGGCAAATTATCCGCGAATTTCCGTCTGCTGGCGTGGCGTAGTGGTAAAGTGCCGGGCTTGGGATTTGTAGGTCGGTCGTTCGAATCCTTGTCATGGCGGTTTTATTTTTACGTTTTTCTTCTTTTTTTTATTGCACTAAAGCGCTATTCCTTGCTTTCTGTATTCAAAAAAATATATACGGTGTCTAGGCACCGCATACTTAACGCGCTAGAGCTGTTTTTCGCACGAGTAGCCAGTGCCTCCCAGTACGCCGCGCCTTCCCAGCGCCTTCCCAGCGCCCCAGCGTCCAGCGCGCTGCACTGGGCCCATAATCCGGCGCACTGGGTCCCAGTGGCGCTGGTTTTTGCAATAGGGAACGACGCTGAGTTCATGCGCTCTTGCGCTCACCTTTACAACCTAAATTAATTGACCCCCCTCATCCGTAAGGGTGATAAACGGTCTCCTTCGCGCATAACAAAGTAGTGGAGGTGCTGGGTAGCGCTCACAACAACGGAACCGTCACTGCCGCAGCTTCGTCGAAGCCGTCGACTTGCAGGGCTCCCGCCATACGCCGTGACCGTCTTCGACACGCCAGAAGCAGTAGTCGCTCCCATGGCAGCGCCTAGCAGTCCACTGCCATACTACCGAGTTCCACCCATCTTCGGAGGAAAAGCGGGGGCAGATGCCGACGAGTGGCTCGTCCACTACAAACGAGTGAGCAAGTTCAATGGGTGGGATGCAACCGCTCAGCTCACCAATGTGATGTTCTCCCTGACCGATACCGCCCTTGTGTGGTACGAGAACCACGAGGACGCGCTTACGACGTGGGAACATATTTGTTGACGAGTTAAAGGCGTATTTTGGGGACTCAGTCGCCAAAAAGAAGCGTGCGGAGCAGACACTGTCGCAATGGGCGCAGCTACCAGGCGAGACATGTACCACATATATAGACGTGTTAAAACTGCGCGAGGCCTTCAGTGCTCGCATGTCGGAAGAAGATAAAGTTGGACATTTGCTGAAAGGAGTGGCTGAGGATGTGTACAATTTTCTAATTGGAACGGAAAGCCTCAGTTTTGTATCTGACGTCATTCGGCATTGCAGAACTTTTGAAACGCTCAAGATGCGTCGGATTGCGCCAAAGTTTGGTCGGTTCGCAAACGTTACGACGGTTGCCAGTGTGAAGACGAGCCCTTGCCTCGACCTTCCTTTGACCATCCGAGAGATTGTCCGCGAGTAACTTTCCCGCCATGAAGAAATGTTGCATTCACCTGCTGACCACCATGGCGTGTACACGACACATGAGGCTATGACGGCGCCACATTCGGCCCTTTGGCAACCGATTCTTAGCGCAGCGACCGTAGAGTACAGCGCAGCCCCACAGTCGAGGATGACAACACGCCCTCCGACTCCGCCCTATGAACAACGCGCTCAACGCACGCCTACTCGACGCCCGATGTATCGTCGTGACACACGCCGCGAACCAACCCACTACACGCGGGAAAATGATAATATCCGCTTCATCGACGAAGAAACAAGGTTTCGACCTCTCCCGGTGTGTTATTGCTGCGGTGTCCCGGGTCATATATCGCGGTTTTGCAACCAGCGTATGACCACGTGGTATGGCCAGCCCTCAGAGTTTTCTCGGCCCTCCGAACGGTCACACGGTGCCCCGTGGCCAGCACACGTACCATCTGGCGACGAGTATTGGCCGAGCAGCTCCCGCAATCGCTCCCCGGCATCCGACAGGAGTTTGACACCCCCACCGCACCGTCGTGCTCCCTGTTCTCCCTCACCACTGCATCACACCACGTCCCCTTCGTCACCGAAAACTAGCTAGCGCGGCCGCTGGAGGTGAGGTGGCTGGAGACATGCTACTGACAGAAATACCTCCTGTGTTGATGCTTAAAAACAAAGTGCCCGTTCTTGCAGATTATGTGTCTGATGGTTCTGGTGGACACAGGCGCAACAATTTCGGTCATGAGTGTTTCTTTTAAACACGTCTTAGGGCGAAAGGATTTGTTTAAATGGGACGAAAATTCAAAGTCTGTCTAATGAGCGGCGAGCCTTTGCGACCTATTGGGGTGTGTAGTTCTGATGTGTTTTGGGAGGCCATGTTATTACGAAATAGTTTGTAATTATTCCTCGGTCGACTCATGATGTTGTTCTCGGCACGCTCTTCTTGCGGGAGTGTGGCGGTACTGTCGATTGCCGCACAGGGAAGCTATTTATAAGTGATAGGATTCCGTCAGGACTCCTGCAGAACCCTGTAGAACGCGAAACTACACTGTGTGTTTGTGGTGATACGGTCGTACTTGCTTCATCTACCGTTTGTGTTCCCGTTGTCTTTTGCGGCGCCGATTCCTACAGCTTCGATGCTAGCGTAGAACCGATGCCCTTTAACTGTGCGACGAAGAATGTGTTGGTGCCACATTGTGTGGTGTCGATCAAAGGCGGACGCAGTCGCTTATGGACCGTAAACTGTTCTTAGGAGCCCGTTATACTACCAGACGGCCTGAAATTAGCTTTCGCCAAGGAACACGCGTCCTTATCAGTGGCTGAACTTACAGGTGTGTCGGAAGAACCTGACGGCCACAGTTCGGAAAAGACCATTTTGTCAATAGTAAATAAATCACTCAGCACGAGTGAACGCCGAACGTTAGTGGGTGTGCTTTCGAAGCACGTTTCGGTTTTCGACTTTGCACAGAAAGACAAAATACCAGCAATCTCCGCGTCTCGAACACAACATACCATCAACAGGAGTTCTGCAAATCCAATTAGACAAACGCCATTAGGCGTTTGACCATCAAAGCGCCAGATTATCAACGAACAAGTGCACGAAATGATGAAAAAGGGAGTCGAACAAGAGTCAGCGAGTCCATGGGCAGCTCCAGTGATTCCTTCTAAAGAACAAAAAGATGGACCTTGGAGATTTTGCGTCGACTATCGCCGTTTGGATGCTGTAACAAAAATGGACGTCTATCCACTCCCACGTATTGATGATGCAATAGACTGCCTTCATTCCGCTTCTTACTTTTCCTTAGTAGATTTACGATCCGGCTATTGGCAAATTCCGGTGCATCCTGACGACAAGGAGAAGACTGCCTTTGTAACCCCTGACGGGCTATTAGAATTTAATGTGATGCCATTTGCACTGTGCAACACTCTGGGAACTTTCGAGAGAGAGAGAGAGAGAGCAAATGATAAATGAAAGGTATGGAGGTTAACCAGGACTGAGCCCGGTTGGCTACCCTACACTGGAGATAGGGAAACGGGGACGGAAAGATTAAAGAAAGAAGAGAAAGTCCACCGGGGATATCGTTCAGTCACTCAGTCCGGATCACAGACGCTGACTCAATCCTGTATCTATGAAATATCGCAGCAGCGCTTTTGTGGCCTTTTGCGAGGGCATGGTCCCAAGATCTTTTTCAAGGTGAACGGTTTTCTATCTAACTGGTTGATAGCTGTGCAGAGATCTTGTCTTTCATTTGCAAATGCTGGGCAGTAGCACAGTAGATGGTCTATAGTTTCTTCGACACCGCAGGCATTGCACTCGGCGCTATCAGCCATTCCAATTAAAAACGTATATGCATTCGTGAATGCGACGCCCAGGCGTAAGCGGCACAGCATTGTTTCCTCATTACGCGGAAGCCCTGGTAACAGCCGCAGTTGCATAGAGGGACCGAGGGAATGCAATCGATGTTGAGTGAAATCAGGTGTGTGCCACTTCTCCAATGTCATACGGTGCGCTAGCTTGCCTAAGTGTTGGGCTGCGTCAGTACGCGATAAAGGTATAGAAACAAGGGTTGCTCCACCGTGTGCTTTCTTAGCAGCTTCGTCAGCGAGGTCGTTGCCGGAGATACCGCAATGGCCAGGCAGCCACTGAAACACGACGTCGTGCCCTTTCGCAATCATGCGATGGTGCATTACTCGTATCTCGGATACGAGTTGTTCACAAGACCCGCGACGAAGAGATGACAGAAGATATTGTAAGGCCGCCTTTGAATCACAGAATATTGCCCACCGATTAGCCGGTTGGTTGTTAACATATTCAACGGCACCTCGGAGGGCAACAAGCTCCGAACAGGTCGATGTTGTCTAGTGAGAAATCTCGTATCGGATGCTTAGTGATCGTGATGGTATAACCACTGCCCCGGTGGAGCTGGTCTGGGTGGAAGAGCCATCCGTATATATGTGGACTCGTTCAAAGTAGAAAGTGTGCAAACAATCCAGAGCTGCTTGCTTCAAGGCCAAGGTAGGCAGGTCGTTCTTCTTTCGTATCCCTGGAACCGTAAGACGCACTTGAGGTTATTTTAAACACCACAAAGCTGAGGTTGAACGTGCTGATGGTGTGAACCCCGATGGTAGGGAGGCACGATGCTTGCTGACCTCGTTGGAGAAGGATGTCTGTGGTCGTCGTTCTGGCAGACAGGCAAGAAATCTTGATTGAATCCGTGAAATATGACGAACATGGGCCCTAAGCGAGTCGGTGCTGATGTAAGTCGTGATCGGATGGTCTTGAGCCATTATAATGGTTCCTGCTGTTGAGGCGCTCCGCGGAAGGCCTAGGCAAACACGTAGTGCCTGTGCTTGCACGCTCTCAAGTTCTCGAAGATTTGACTTGCTTGCTTTAGCAAGCACGGGAGCACTATAGCGTAGAAATCCGATAAAAAGTGCTCGATATAACTGTAGCATGGAGCCCACTGACGATCCCCATGTTTTGCCGGCGATGAACTTGAAGATGTGAACAATAGATGTGAGCCTCTTCTTCAAGTGCGCAACCTGAGGGCTCCAAGAGAGGTCCCGGTCAACAATGACACCCAAAAACCGATGATTTTTCTTGTAGCAGATAGGCTGGCCATTGATGTATACTGGATAACCAGACATCAATTTTCGCGTAAAAGCGACTAACGCACATTTTTCTGTTGAGATGGTAAGGCCTTGTGTCTGAAGATAGTCAGATGCCTGTGTTGCTGCTTGCTGTAGCCTTGCGCGAACCTGCAGGCGAGTGACCGCTGATGTGCAGATGCAGATGCCGTCGGCGTATATTGAAACACTCACTGTTTCCGGTAGGGATTCAGCCATCCCAAGAAGCGCGAGGTTGAAAAGAACAGGGCTTAGAACACCGCCTTGGGGAATGCCTCGGCATGTGTAGTGGTCGGTAGTCGGACCATCTTCCGTACGCACGAACAAGGACCTTTGTGTCAAGTAGTTTCCGATCCATCGATATACTCGCCCTCCTAGTTCAAGTGTCAGAAGTGCGTCTAGAATGGTTTGATGGGAAAGATTGTCGTAAGCGCCTTTCGCGTCAAGAAAGAGTGCGACTGATAATCGCTTCCGAGATTTTTGATGTTCTACAGATGATACCAGATCGATGACACTATCAATCGATGAACGGCCTCGTCGAAATCCCGCCATTGAGTCAGGGTAAATTTTGTTGTGTTCAAGGTACCATTCGAGACGCATGAGGATCATAGGTTCCATGAGTTTCCCGACGCAGCTGGCAAGTGCTATCGGCAGATACGATGCCAGTTCGAGCGGTGACTTTCCTGTTTTTAGTAGCGGTACCAGGCGGCTTCGTTTCCATTCCTGTGGGACGACACCATCTCGCCATGAGCTGTTAAAAAGGCTGAGGAGTTCTCTTCGTGCTTCTTGACCTAGGTGGCGCAAAGCACTATATGTTATCCCATCGGGCCCTGGTGAAGATGAACGCCTACAGAGCGCCATAGCAGCTTCTAACTCTTCCATAGAGAATGGAGCGTCCATACTTGTATCTCGTGGACCGGGGATGTCACCTGAAGTCATGCCAAAGCCTAAAACTGTGCCGCCGGCGACTTTCGCACAAAATTCCTCCGCAACTTCTACCTCACGGCGGTTTTCATAGAGAGCAAGGGCGTTGAAAGGGCGTCGTTGCTGCGGGCTTGAACTAAGGCCCCGTAGGGTACGCCACACACGGGATAATGGCTTGCGGGGGTCCAGTGACTCGCAAAAGCATTTCCATCTTTGATCCGCTAGATTATCCATTCGCCGCTTTATCTTCTTTTGCATGCGCCGAGCCTCTCTGAGGTCAAGAATTGACTTCGTGCGCCTGTACCCCCTTTCAGCTCGGTGACGAAGTGCACGAAGCCTTTCCAACTCAATGTCATTCTCTGTACGCTTTGATGAATGTGTGAAGCAACGCGTGCAATCTTGCATTGCGTCAGCAATTATTTCTTCTAATTTGCGTGCGATACGTTTCTTGCATGTGTCTTCTACATGAGCTTGAAAGACTGACCAGATATTTATGGACACTATTCTGCCCGGCTTCAAGTGGAACATCTGCATGTGCCACCTCGACGACGTCGTCATCTTTGGCCGCTAAATCAGTGCACACAACTCGCGTCTGGATGTTGCCCTGAACTGCATCACAAACGCTGACCTAGTTTTAAACTAAACAAAAGCAACTTCGGAGATCGCCAAACCCTTGTGCTTGGGCACCTCGTCGATAAGGATAGCATCCGCCCTGATCCCCAGAAAACAGCAGCCGTTGAAGTGTTCAGTGCACCGCGCTCTGTCGAGGAGCTCCGTAGTTTTCTGGGGCTTTGTTCCTATTTCCGCCGCTTTATTGCTAAATGAGCCGATGTCGCGTATGCGCTGACATGCTTGCTACGAAATGACACCCCCTTTGAGTGGACTCTGGAGTGCGGCTCTTCTTTTGGTCAGTTGAAGTCTCTGATGACGTCACGACCGGTCCTTCAACACTTCAGTCTTTCAGCTCTGACGGAAGTCTATACGGATGCCAGTGGCGCAGGAATCGGTGCCGTCCTAGTTCAACGCTACGGTGACTACGAACACGTGATCGCATATGCAAGTCGCTCATTAAGCAGGCCCTAGCAGAATAACAATCTCACAGAACGAGAATGCCTCGCGGTAATACTTGCGGTTCAGCGGTTTCGCTCTTACGTGCATGGACGCCCCTTTACAGTGGTCACCGACCACCACTCATTGTGTTGGCTTGTGAATCTTCGTGACCCTTGTGGCCGCCTTGCGCGCTGGGCGCTCCGACTGCAAGAATACAGCTTCACTGTCTCGTGTAAGAACGGTCGACGACACGCTGATGTGGACTGCCTCTGGCGTATGCCACTTATAACTGTGACGCCGACGACTTCGATCACCTCGCGACTCCTGTGTCACCGCGTTTTCCAGACTTCGACTGCTTCAAAGCCGAACAGCGAAAAGACGCTAAATTAACACCGCTCTTCACCGCTACGACCGCCTCGACGACAGCAAACCATTTTCGTGTACGTGATAGACTCCTGTATAAGAACTTTTGCAGTACTGGCGCACGTTTTCTCCTAGTAGTACCGGAGAGCCTTCGCACAGCGATTCTGAGTGCTATGCACGACGACCCTACGTCTGGCCATTTAGGTTCGGCGAGGACGCTCTACTGGATTCAGGAACGCTTCTATTGGCCTGGAATGCGACAGTCTGTTGAGACGCATGTGGCCAGCTGCATGCAGTGTCAGCGCCACAAACGGTCATTTACTGCTCCAGCTGGTCTCCTGCAGTCGACCCGCCTCCAAGCACCCCTTTCCAACAAGTGGGCACTGACTTCGTGGGCCCTTTTCCAAAATCAGCCAAGGGAAATCGTTGGACAGTTGTTTGCGTCGACTACCTCACACGCCACTGCGAGACGGCGGCCGTGCCCTCCGCAACCGCCGCTGACGTTTCAAAATTCCTGCCGCAATATGTCATCCTGCGACATGGTCCGCCTCGCGTGATCTTCAGCGACCATGGACGACAATTCCCAGCGGATGTCGTAGAGGAGCTGCTTCGTTTGTGAATCCGACTTGCGTCACTCGACACCATACCATCCACAAACGAATGGGCTCACGGAGCGCACGACCCGAACAATTGCAAATATGTTATCTATGTATGCTTCATCCAACCAAAAGAACTGGGATGACGCACTGCCTTTTATCACGCACGCGTTCAGCACCGCCAAGCACTAGCCTACCGGCTACAGCTCGTTCTTCCTGCTGTACGCACGGTCACCCCGGTACACAATCCACACTGTTTTCCCTTTCTGGAGTGACGAAAATCCCACTGTCGGCGAGACTCTCTGCCTTGCAGAAGAAGCTCGCCGTATTGCTCGTTTGCGCACTTTGGCATCGCAGGACAGATCAAAAGCACGCTACGACATTCGCCACCGTCCGGTAACCTATCGCCCTGGTGATTTTGTAGGGCTGTGGACTCCACTACGGAAACGTGGGTTATGCCAGAAGCTTTTGCCTAGCTACGATGGACCGTTTGTTATCATTAACAGGCACACGGAAGTCACCTATAACATTGCTCGCCTCACGGCGAGTGGCAGAAAAGCTGCGAAGTCACAAGTGGTCCCTGTCGCCCGCTTGAAGTTGTTTACTTCAAGACAAATGGATTGACTCGCCCGGCGGGATTGTTCTTCGACGACAGGAATGTTGCGCATGAGGAAAACGACGACCGGTGAACGTGCTTGCGGTCCCCAGTGGGCGAAAGAAGAGAACGACGCTGAGTTCATCAAACAGCTGGCCGCTCTTCCGCTCACCTTCGCGGCCTAAAGTATACGGCCCCCTTCATCTGTAATGGTAACAAACGGTCTCCTTCGCGCGTAACAATATTGATTATTCTTTGGGGTAGATAAGCACTATTCCAAGTCCGAATACTTGCCAAGTGAGTGCGATCGCCTAGATCCTCGGCATTGTTCGAGATCCTTTCTTTAATTTATAACGGAGAGTGAAGCTTGGCTAACGCAAGCCCGGATGGTATCTTGATTGGTACGTTATCTGCAGTTACTTCTTGTGATGTTACTAAAGTGAAAACAGTATGCGCATTTTGCGAATCCTTTATCGACGCAGCGCACAGTTTCACCTTGAAGACGGCAGATCGATTCTGCGGAAATAACGTGGAGGAAGATCCATAACAGGCTAAATTTTCATTTACCCGACTGCACCACGAAGCTCAAAGGAAACCGATATGCATTTTGTCGAAAGAAAACATAGCATTGCAATTAAAGGAAAATTCGTCATGGTTCAGGAATCGAGCGATAGACCAGAGCCTTTCCGGGCAGCCACTTTGCTATATCAGCTAACTGGAAGGTTAGCAGATCGCCGAGTGGGGCCGAAATATTCGGCAACTCCACGCGCCGAAATATTTCAAATCCCCGGACCAAGACGAATGTTTCCTTACCGTATAGCTTCCTTTCTGAGAAGCCCATTAATGTTTAGCTTGAAGCTTTGTGCACAAGTTGATTGGATGACAAGTTTCAATTTTCTATTGATCACAAGTGCCACCTTGATCTTTGGGCTTCACCTAAAGTTACGGGCACTTTGAACATCTACTTACCCCTGACTTTAAAAAAATGTCGCTAGTGCGACGCATTGCTTCCAAAGCATTCAGCCCACGGTAGAACCGCAATTGAGGCAGTGTAGTATGACATTGGCTGGGTATCATTTGAAGTCAGCAAGTGAGACAAGCGCAGAGAAAAATAGCTTTGAACGAAGACTCACGGACATGGATGAAACGAAACAAGCATCTGAAGTTCATAAGTATCTGAGAGGAACAGTGTCGACTGAGGAAGACTGTCAACTGAGGAGTCAACTGAGGAAGACGACAGAAAAGTTGGCTACCAAGGAGAGGGTGATTGGAAGTGCAAAGAAAAGATATGAAGTGAGGAAAAAGAAAGTGAAAGAGACAAAGAAGGTAGATTAAAGCCAAGACACGGTAACAAAGACGCCTATGGCGATTTATCAATACTACAAAACCGCAATTAGGAGAGTAAATTTGTGCGATAAAAGAAAGGGCGGTGCCTTGCTATTTGTGGCCAGCTGGTTGTCTTAGAAGAAACACGTACCGGAGCAAATAATAATAACAAGCAGAAAAATATATGGGTCTGCTGCATAATAATTACACAGACTACTCAGCCCATTGTGATAAAGTTCCAAGCTATTCTCCCACCAGGCACAAGAGGGAGCCCCAACCTTCCAGAAGCACTGTGAATCAAAAGCGGGTGGGAGCAATAACTGAGCAGTGGTCGAGATAAGTAGGATACGTTCTGGCAGAAAAAAAAACACAGCGAAAGGATCCGTAGTGCTGTTGGTCGTTATAAGCAAAGCCAAATGTACAATACAGAAATGTTGGTTTTGATGAAGGGAGAGACAATCAAACACAGCTAGGCGAAAACCAAGGCTGCTGTGGATGTAGCAAAAGCTGATTAACTCAAGCAGGCTGCATGAATGCTTGCGCCGCCCTGTTTCAAAGGGTATGCCAATAGAATTCATCATTATCATTGCGAATATTTGACCTCTGAGATTGCACCCACGCACCCTCGCTCTTGCGATCTAGCATTTACGCCACTGCGACCTGAGAAGACACGGCGACTGTAACGGTATCCTTTGTTGTGCCACTTTCAGTTGTTGCGCTGTTGACCACAACTGCTACCATGTGGTGTCATGGCTCACTGCTCATTTTAGGTTTTCGGCCATGCTGCTGAGATTCTTGATTATATTCAGTATATTGAATGAAGATAGATCGTTTAGTTTCGATCTGTTGATGAGTCTTGACGCTGCAGCCTATTTGACCACATTTCCGGTACAATAAAGTCAATATCTCCATACCATATTTCTTTTCTGAAACGAAGAGAACCAGTGGTTGTAAAATATACCAAGTTGATGGCTTTCGTCCTGAATAACTTAATTTAGGGTGGGGGGACGTAGGAGTTTACTGGCAAACGTTTCGCTCAAATGGTGGTCAGCGTTTCATTACAACTTCCAGGAGTTGTCAAAATGTTGTCACTAGAGTTAGGCATTTAGTCACTGCTGTAGTTTGTTCAGTAGAACAAGGAATATGTGTACGTCTAAGATGCATCACCCAATTTTATGCGACAATACAAGCTTTTGATTTGAATAAAGAGAAGTAAAAACCTAATTGAATGTTCCAGTTGTCACCTCACGATGTATAACTTCAGAAAGCATAAATGAAACATCGGTTGTGGTTGGCGAAGCAGGTTAGAAAACTGCGCTGTCGTTCAAGATATCTTCAACTTGTATATCGCAGTATAACAGTCCGATTATAAAAGCACGTTTTGTGATTATTGCAGCATAATAGAACGTCATAGAGAAGCCTCAAATGCATGGAGATTCTAACGAATATTCTTTAGTCTATAACAAGTAGTTGTTCGTTCTCGCCCATGTGTTTATATATGCGGAAAATAAGATGTGTATTGTAATTGTCCCTGATCTTTTTCTTTTATGGTAATGTGTATTACATATCGGCCGCCAGAGCTCGTTGTGACAGGTTTCACATTGTCCTTTTGTAAGCGAACAGAAGCAACGGAAGCAGCTGTGCAGTGAGCGTTTGCAGCATCTGTGACCGAGGCGGCAGCAACGCAGCAACCCGCTGGCGGCAGCGGTCACTCAATTTCGTGCGGGCCGGCCATATGCAGCCTGGGTGGACTGACCTATTTTGATCTCACTCAGTGCTACTCGTCTCATGGTTGCACTACATACGCGGCACAAGAGCAGTGGAAGACGGCGGTCACAACGTGAACATCCAAATGACACTACACCTAAGGCAGGTTTATGATGGACTCGGTGTACAACCGGACTGGTACCCTATTTTGTTGAGGTGCTTATCCTTGCCACCCTTCTAAAGTGACACGAACGTTTCTACTCACAGTATGAACGCTACCTTTTCTGTGTGTGACTTTCATTGTGCCCTCCATTCTCTGACTATGCAGAACTGGTGAACGTCTGGCTGAATGGTTGAATGCAACTATAATAAATACCATGAAAGAAAGAAAAAAAAAGCGTCGGTGGTATAGTGGTTAGCATAGCTGCCTTCCAAGCAGTTGACCCGGGTTTGATTCCCGGCCGACGCACGTTTTTTTCTGGCCGGAATTTTTTTTTATTTACGCGTATATTTTACAAACACTGCATTCTGCGGGGCTAACATAGGGGCAAGAAACTTGGAGGTTAACAAAGAAGCTCGAGAACAAGATAAGTTTCGCGCATAGAGTGATGGAACGAAAAGTGTTTGGCGTAATGTTAAGACAGAGAAAGATAGCGGTGTGGAGCTTGGCGTAAAAGGTATCAGCTGACATTCCCGTTGACATTAAGAAAGAAAAATGCAGCTATAGGCAGGCCATCAAGTTGATAGGATAGATAACCAGCAGGCTATGAGGGTTATAGAATGAGTGCTACGTGAAGGAAGTCGCAGTCGAAGACGGCAGAGAATTAGGTGGGGTAGAAATTATTAATTTTTAGGCGCAATTTGGAATCAGCTAGCGCAAGACAGGGGTAATTGGAGGCCGCTAGGAGAGGCCTTCGTCCTGATCTAGCCATAAATATAGGCTGATCATGACGATCATATGTTTAGCAGGTTGTAATTCGCCAGCAGCTCTAGATTGATACGCATATATTGTTATGCCTGTCAAACTTCAATCTGATATTGACAGCATTATTTGGTGTTACCTCTGGTCCATGAAACTGACTGTTAACAAATGCAGAATAATCAGGATATCCTGAAGAACTGCTGACTGTAATATCCCTGTTTATTCAATTACTAATTTTCGCTTGTCATCTATCAGTACTTATACATGCCTAGGTGTCCATATAGATAACAACTTATCATGGAATACTCATGCCAACAACACCATTAACAATGCGAATCGCACTCTTGGTTTTTTTTTTGCTACGTCACTTTGCTTAGGCTTCTGTTTCCTCAAAACAGCTTCTTTATAAAACATTAGTCAAGTTGAAACTCGAGTACGCTTCTTCAATCTGAGATCCTCACTCATCTACACTTGTAAATGCAGTAGAAGTAATCCAAAATCGTTCAGGCCGGTTCAGTGTTGCTCATTATTCTCTCACCGCTAGGATTACTGAAATAAAGATTTCTCTCTACCTTCCGAACCTTTCTATCAGAAGGAAGCAGGCCCGCCTACGTTGTCTCTTTCATAAAATCTTCTTTACGAATCTTCAACTGAAACGCACATTGTTCTCGCCACCTGGTTACCTTTCATCCCGCGTCGACCGTAACTTCAAAGTTGAAGTGCCGTTCTGCTAGACCAACATGTACGTGCTTCCACTCCTTCGTGCCGACGACATCATCCGAATGGGCTAACATCCTTGACTCCATCGCCAGCAACCCTGAGCAGGCATCATTCAAGACTGCCATTTTGAACGTGTAACACTACTCCTCTCTGTGAAGCCCCAATTGAGAGTATATAAATAAATAATGAAATATACATGCATTTCCGGTGACACTTTTTCGCTGGATGTCACTCTTGCGAAGTTATCATTCCGCGCTAGACGCACCTACATGTATCAGGACACTCCGTCTGAAATGCGGACGCCGATTCCATAAATAAATAACCTTGTCTAATCAAGCGCGCTGGTCTCTGGGCATCAATCTGTACAGGACTGTAGATTTCGGTCACCACTGATTGGCTGGGGCTAAATTAGCATGAAGGAGACTGGCTGGGCACGGCTGTATCCGTTTCCTTGGTATCAGCATCCCAGTTTATCACCACTGGGCAGCAACCTACTGCACAATCCATCAAGTGGACTCTTAAAGAATACCCCCATGATCACCTGTGCGACCCGGATTCTGGTGGACGTTACGGAGCAAACAGGAGCACTAGTGGTAACGCCGGAATATACGATGCGTCATGTATACATAGTCCAATGACTTCGGTTGCCTATCAGATTTTAAACACGCATGATTGTGCTCGTCTCAGAGACCTCTGTAGCAGAGGACGTGGCCGTTAGTCAGCATTGTGTAAGCCTCCCCAATTCCTCTAAGCTCACTAAGTCCAATAATATCCGAAGAAATGTCTCATAATTCCTCATAAAGCCCTGCCAAGCTACCCTCACCAAACAAAGTTCGCGTGTTAAACGTAGCCAGGTTCAGTTGCCAGTGGCGGTCTGTCCGGATCCAGAGAATCAGGGCACCCTCTGCCGCGTCGCGGGTCGGACCGCCGTCTGAATAAGGTGCTCCGCAGTCGCTGGGTAATGTGGGCCATGAGTTATTTGCAGGAGTCGTGAGAGATGTAACACTGGACGACTACTGAACCAGGGGGGGCAGTTCCTCTTCAGATGGCGAACTATTTTTCTTGAAGCTTGGTGGGGCATTCCTATTTTGGTTCAACCTGGACTATATTATAGCCCCACTGATTCACGGCAATTTTTCTCCGGTGTCAGGTGTCACTACAAGCCTGAAAATGTACTGGACTGAAGAGGGATTCAAACTTAAGAGATTTTTATCTTGCAAAGTGGAGCGCAGGAATGCCGCGGAAAAAGAAGCTCAAGACAAGAAAAGCGACCGTTGAGATTAGAAGCCCAGGGTTCTACTTCTACTACCTGCCACCATATTCCGAGAACCGGTAAAGTGTAAAATTGGGGTTGAAGGTTCGTATGCAGAAGACATAGGCAATGTTCAATCTCCTCCCAAAGAAGCAAGAATTCGCGATCACTAATCAGCCTCTGGAGAGTGTACAGTAGTCCATTTATCTAGGTCAATTAGTCAGAAGTGTTCATCATAAGAAGGAAATTTACAGAAAAAATTGGGTTGTAGTGCGCGCGCAGGCATTAACAAATCGTGGCTTGTAGCTGACCATTGTTCTTTAATAGAAAAGTGTGCAATGAAAGTCCTAATCATTGCCCTAATCATTTTCTTCAGTGTATTACAAGTAGCTGTTTGTTAATTGGATATCACAGTATAACAACGAGGTTACAAAACTTTTTTTCGTTAGTGCTGCAGCGCAACAAAATGTGATGGAAAAATGTAAAATACGTCTACGTCCTAATCAATTTTTCAGTGTATTGCAAGTAGTTATTCGTTCTCGCCCATGGTGTCCATATATGCGGAAACTAATGTGTTAAATCCTGGGGAGCTATAACTTCAAACTGTTCCAAACTTTTCAATTCCAATTCTACTATCAGTCCTCCACGATTGGTCAAAAACTTTTTTGGATCACCCCCACTTCACCTGTCTGCAACGCGACATCACGAAAATCACGATACCTCCACATCTGATATGAGGTGTACAGACTGATTATGCATCATTTCACCAAAAAATGCAAAATCGTTATTTCTGATTCGCCGCCTTTTCGCCATTAGCCCCCGGCTATGGTCAAAAGTTTTCGGGCTGCAGCCATTTCACCTGCCTGTCACGCGACGTCACAAAACTGCAAAAACTCACCGCGTCAACGTGACGTGTACGCATTAAAGATGCATTATTATGCCGAACAAAACTGAATTTTTTTCTTTATAGCCGCAGACTGCCCCGTTCCGAATGGAATAAAAGATGGCTGCCGCCGATCGCTCAGGCGCGGGCTACTCGCACCTGCCGGAGAACATGGGTTTATTTGCGATAATACAACTTCTCGCGTGGGCATGCACCGTTTTCGAGCACTTTCGGCACGTTTACGTCAAATTCTGTCAACTCTTCTTTGCTTAGGATCCGTTTTAGCGTCATTCTCAACCTTCCGTTGCATGCCGCCGCGATTTTCGACCAGCCACCGCAAGTTAAGTAAGGGAAAGAGCGCCAATCGCAGACGCCAGCACCACCCTCTTCATCCGGTTATCGATTTTCAGTGCACTGGCTCTGCCTCATTGAATCCCTCTCCACTTGAGCTTGCTCCTCGCCTCTTGTCCGCCAATTAGATACGACAAGCCGCTGAGTGTAGGCAATGCTATTCGTTTTTAAAGCAAACAAAAGTGACCTCTTTTGAACGAGGAGAGTATTTGATTCGTCTGTTCAGGCAACCCTGCGGGTGTCGCCCGATGCTTTTGTCGGCGGTTACGCAAATTTGAGGCCAGGAGATTGGTATCAAAACATATTGGAATAGCTTTAAGTTATAGGTCCCCTGAAAGACCTATATTGTAGTTTTTCTCTGAGCTGTTCGTTTAGGGTAATGCGTATTACATATCAGGGGCAGCGCTCGCGGACACAGCGTTCACATTGTCCTTTTGCGAGCGAGCAGAAGCAAAGGTAGCAGCTGTGCGGTGAGCGTTTTCCGCGTCTGCGGCCGAGATGTAAGCAACGCAGCAACACACGGACGGCGGCGGTCGCCTGATTTGGTCTGGGCCGTGTATATGCATACAGGGAGGATTGACCTGTTTTCTCTCCCTCGGTGCTTCTCGTCTCTTGGTTTCACTACGTATGCGGCACAAAAACAGTGTCAGGCAAAGGTCTGAGCGTCCGCGTCGGTGGTATAGTGGTTAGCATTGCTGCCTTCCAAGCAGTTGACCCGGGTTCGATTCCCGGCCGACGCAGGTTTTCATTTTTCTG
The DNA here is from genome assembly GCF_050947875.1 of Dermacentor variabilis. Lineage (NCBI taxonomy): Eukaryota > Metazoa > Arthropoda > Arachnida > Ixodida > Ixodidae > Dermacentor > Dermacentor variabilis. The sequence continues at coordinate 112,599,240 of NC_134578.1, read as the reverse complement.
CCTCAAACATTCTTTATTTACAGAAATATTTTACAATAATTTCATATTGCCGGGGCTGAGATATGCCGAAGACACCTAGAGATTCACAGAGAAGCTCGAGTACAGCTTAAGGACCAGGCAAAGAATGACGGAACCAAAGCCACAGGAAGAGAGCGGGGTGTATGAGGGAGTAAGCGAGTGATGATGTTCTAGTTCACATTAAGGAATTCTATAGCATTAACGAGAGGGTGGCAGGTCTTGTTGTGAAACTTAATAAGAGGTACAAAATGAAGATTGTACAGGTCTACGCCCCTACATCCAGTCATGATGACCAGGAAGTCGAAAGCTTCTATGAAGACGTGGAATCGGCGATGGGCAGAGTGAAAACGAAATACACTATACTAATGGGCGACTTTAATGCCAAGGTAGGCAAGAAGCAGGCTGGAGACAAGGCAGTGGGTGAATATGGCATAGGCACTAGGAATAGCAGGGGAGAGTTATTAGTAGAGTTTGCGGAACATAATAATATGAGGGTAATGAATACCTTCTTCCGCAAGCGGGATAGCCGAAAGTGGACGTGGAGGAGCCCGAACGGCGAGACTAGAAATGAAATAGACTTCATACTCTGCGCTAACCCTGGCATCATACAAGATGTGGACGTGCTCGGCAAGGTGAGCTGCAGTGACCACAGGATGGTAAGAACTCGAATTAGCCTAGACCTGAGGAGGGAACGGAAGAAACTGGTACATAAGAAGCCGATCAATGAGTTAGCGGTAAGAGGGAAAATAGAGGAATTCCAGATCAAGCTACAGAACAGGTATTCAGCTTTAACTGAGGAAGAGGACGTTAGTGTTGAAGCAATAAACGACAATCTTGTGGGCATCATTAAGGAGTGTGCAATAGAAGTCGGTGGTAACTCGGTTAGGCAGGATACCAGCAAACTATCGCAGGAGACGAAAGATCTGATCAAGAAACGCCAATGTATGAAAGCATCTAACCCTACAGCTAGAATAGAACTTGCAGAACTTTCGAAGTTAATCAACAAGCGTAAGACAGCTGACATAAGGGAGTATAATATGGATAGAATTGAACATGCTCCCAGGAATGGAGGAAGCCTAAAAACAGTGAAGAAGAAACTAGGAATTGGCAAGAATCAGATGCATGCGTTAAGAGACAAAGCCGGCAATATCATTACTAATATGGATGAGATAGTTCAAGTGGCTGAGGAGTTCTATAGAGATTTATACAGTACCAGTGGCATCCACGACGATAATGGAAGAGAAAATAGTCTAGAGGAATTCGAAATCCCGAAGGTAACGCCGGAAGATGTAAAGAAAGCCTTAGGAGATATGCAAAGGGGGAAGGCAGCTGGGGAGGATCAGGTAACAGCAGATTTGTTGAAGGATGGTGGACAGATTGTTCTAGAGAAACTGGCCACCCTGTATACGCAATGCCTCATGACCTCGAGCGTACCGGAATCTTGGAAGAACGCTAACATAATCCTAATCTATAGGAAAGGGTACGCCAAAGACTTGAAAAATTATAGACCGATCACCTTACTGTCCGTTGCCTACAAAGTATTTACTAAGGTAATTGCAAATAGAATCAGGAACACCTTAGACTTCTGCCAACCAAAGAACCAGGCAGGATTCCGTAAAGGCTACTCAACAATAGACCATATTCACACTATCAATCAAGTGATAGAGAAATGTGCAGAATATAACCAACCCTTATATATAGCTTTCATTGATTACGAGAAAGCGTTTCATTCAGTCGAAACCTCAGCAGTCATGGAGGCATTACGGAATGAGGGTGTAGATGAGCCATATGTAAAAATACTGGAAGATATCTATAGCGGCTCCACAGCCACCGTAGTCCTCCATAAAGCAAGCAACAGAATCCCAATAAAGAAAGGCGTCAGGCAGGGAGATACGATATCTCCAATGCTATTCACAGCGTGTTTACAGGAGGTATTCAGAGACCTGGATTGGGAAGAATTGGGGATAAACGTTAATGGAGAATACCTTAGTAACTTGCGATTCGCTGATGATATTGCCTTGCTTAGTAACTCAGGGGACCAATTGCAATGCATGCTCACTGACCTGGGGAGGCAAAGCAGAAGAGTGGGTCTAAAAATTAATATGCAGAAAACTAAAGTAATGCTTAACAGTCTCGGGAGAGAACAGCAATTTACAATAGGCAGCGAGGCACTGGAAGTCGTAAGGGAATACATCTACTTAGGGCAGGTAGTGACGGCGGATCCGGATCATGAGACGGAAATAATCAGAAGAATAAGAATGGGCTGGGGTGCGTTTGGCAGGCATTCCCAAATCATGAACAGCAGGTTGCCATTATACCTCAAGAGAAAAGTATATAATAGCTGTGTCTTACCAGTACTCACCTACGGGGCAGAAACCTGCAGGCTTACTAGAAGGGTTCTACTCAAATTGAGGACGACACAACAAGCTATGGAAAGAAGAATGATAGGTGTAACGTTAAGGGATAAGAAAAGAGCAGACTGGGTGAGGGAACAAACGCGAGTGAATGACATCTTAGTTGAAATCAAGAAAAACAAATGGGCATGGGCAGGACATGTAATGAGGAGGGAAGATAACCGATGGTCATTAAGGGTTACGGACTGGATCCCAAGGGAAGGGAAGCGTAGCAGGGGGCGGCAGAAAGTTAGGTGGGCGGATGAGATTAAGAAGTTTGCAGGGACGGCATGGCCACAATTAGTACATGACCGGGGTTGTTGGAGAAGTATGGGAGAGGCCTTTGCCCTGCAGTGGGCGTAACCAGGCTGATGATGATGATGATGATGCAGCTGGGAAGGCTATGTAATGCGCATAGTAGATAACCGGTGGACCATTAGAGTTACAGGGTCGGTGCCAAGGGAAGTAAAGCGCAATCGAGGACGGCAGGAAACTAGGTGGGGTGATGAAATTAGAAAATCTCAAGGCGCCAGTTCGAAAGACCTAGCGCAAGACAGGGCTTCTTGAAGATCGCAGAGAGAGGTCCTCGTCCTGCAGTGGACAGATGAATAGGCTGAAACTGTTGCTGCTGATGATGACGATCGTCCTCGTCACTATCGCTATCCTTCAAGTGTTACACGTCTTGTTGAGCACCAGTGCGCCCAATAAATAGGTTTGAGACTCAGAGGATGGCAGTGGCTGGTTGTTCAGTGTCACTACTTTATTAACATTATTAGTAACAATATTAATAATAATAATATTTGGGGTCTTACGTGCCAAAACCACTTTCTGATTATGAGGCACGCCGTAGTGGAGGACTCCGGAAATTTCGACCACCTGGGGTTCTTTAACGTGCACCTAAATCTAAGCACACGGGTGTTTTCGCATTTTGCCCCCATCGAAATGCGGCCGCCGTGGCCGGGATACGATCCCGCGACCTCGTGCTCAGCAGCCCAACACCATAGCCACTGAGGAACACCGGCGGGTTTGTAACAATATTGTAACAATATTGTGTCACAACTTAGCACAATAGTACTTTTATCAACACAAGCAACAAGTGAATGTAGAAAAGTAAATACACTGTACGTGTCGCTTGTTACGTCTGCAGCACTGCATTTCTGAACCACAAGTAGGCAATTTTTGGTGGGCAGGGCTTTAGCGTTCACCGCACTACTCCTGGCAATTTATTCCTTGCAGTGGAAAATCGGATGCCACGTTGTTTAATTAGAGTCTACTATTACAAGGGGTTAAGGCGCAACAAAACATCGTGGAAACTAGCTTATCAGAGGTTTTAAAACGTTTTAGCAATAACCTAATTGATATAAAGAAAACGAAATAAGACTGCATACGTGCTTTCTTGTGTTGTTCTTAATAAATTTCAGTTGTTTGACAGTACTCGTCCTGTGTTTGTGCCATCATGTTGCCATCGTCTTCTTCGCTGATTTAAACTTTGAATCCATTTCAACCCGCCCAATTGATTCAAGCCTACCGTAGTTGGCGGTACGAGGAAGAACCTATCCACAGTAAACAAGTTCTTGACGTATTGTAGTACCTGTCGCATTTTTACTCCTTTAGTGATATTTAGCAAATTAGAGACCTTTTATAAGCCGACCATGGCATCTGATCTTTGCAGCTACGGTAGGCTGGAATTCGCACTATAAGTCCTTGTAGAAGCATGCGGCAACTGAGCAGCTTTACTCAACAGTAGTGGCGGGTGCAGGACAAGGAATCAGCGTTGATTCGTTTGACACGCTTTTACAAGCAGCGGTTGCTTATCCGTTGCTGATCTTAGTGCACGTGATACCAATGTGGTTCGTCATGCGCTTGAGGTTCTTCCCTCACGATCATCGTCTTCAAGAGTTGGCTTCAGAGACGGAATTCGGGGGAGGCATATCGATCTGGTGGTCTCTGGACACACTGGCTTCAGCGCAGGGTTGGTGGACCGTAGGAGGGCGCTTCGGCATGCCTTTAAGAACGTTCGTTGTGGGCAGCTGGCAGTTTCAATTCCTGCCCGTCTGGTTGTGGCGGGTCCGGGGTCGTTGCACCATGGGGAAGAGGAGAAACTGCCGTGTCCGGCTCATGATGCGCCTCCTGGGATGCAGTGGGGCGTCCTGATGACCTACAAAGTCCTTGGTCACGACTCGTGGTTGGGCCTCGGCCCCCGTGTCTAATCCTGCATGCAGGAAATACCTGCGCAATCGCAAATGGTCGACGTAAAACGTATCGGAGTGTGTTATGCGTCTCCGCCAGATAGGTCACAGGGCTGACTAGCCGTACTGCACGCCGTGCCGTCCATGACGCCTTCTCTTGCTTGACAGTGTTTCCGTATACCCAGTCTCCTTCCCCAAATGAAAGTCGATCTAGGTGCCTCATGCTCCCGTTTTACCGCTTCTCCCTTAATCTGCATGCCAACCCGAAACGATGGCCTCAGTAATGACAAATTCATGCGTGGCGTTCGTTTCAGAAACAGCTAGGCCGGAAACTTGCCTATTGCCGCGTTAGGTGTTGTCCCATTCACCAGCAAGAAGTCGTACAATCTCTCCCTCATTGGTCTGCTGTAACCTCCTTTGTTGTCGTGCTTCAACCACTTGCGAAGGATGCCCTTAAAAATTTGCTGCAACATTTCCGCAGCCGCGTCGCATTTCAGATGGTATGGCGGGCTGTACGTGCGCCGGACGCCATATGCATTGAAAAAGTCCTGGAACCCCTGCGATGAAGTCTGTGGGCCGTTATTAGAAATTACTTGTTCAGGAAATTTTGAAGCAGCGAATAGACTCCGCAAGTGCTCGATAGCTTTCGCGGCTGTAGTTGAGCGCATAGGAAACACTTCGATCCACTTGGAAAATGAGTCAACACCTAAGAGGAACGTCGATTCCTTTCTTAAGAAAAAAAAACCACATGCTCTCGCTGCCAGCAACGGGCGCGAAATGGCCATGGCTCGAGCGGAGAATGAAGAGCACTGTTTTGCATCTCTTGGCAGATGCTGCACTTTTTTACCGCTCTTTCTATGTCTGCGTCTAGCCCTGGCCACCTTAGCAGGCTACATGCGAGCATCTTCATAAGTTACACCCAAGGGTTACACCCAAAGACTTGCAATTTTGTTGGCATGTTAAAACGACTTCGTCATGAGACGCATACTGCTTCTAGCGATAGCTCCGCACATTAGTAGTGCACAAGTTCAGTCTCTTTGACTTGTGTTAGTCATCCTTCGAAGTATATCGGTAGACCTTGCTGAGCGCGCCGTCGTACTTTCTGGCTTTAGCAACATCCTTAGCCATCAGCGGGGTAGTTACAAAAACAGCGCGCGTATCTGTGTCATACATATCGGTTCCACTTGTAATAGGCAGTCTGGACAGCACACATGCAACTTCCATTTGAGATGCCTTTCGATATCTCAAGTCGTAGCGAAGAGAAGCCAGGGGGAAAGCCCATCGTTGCATGTGAACAGCCGCCAAAGAGGGTACCTGCTTCCGTGCTTCTACGAGGCCTATCAATGGTTCATGGTCCGTGACCAACATGAATGCCCACTCATAAAGGTAGGCATGGAACTTCTAGGCGGCAAATATTATCGCCAGCCCTTCTCGTTCCCTCAGGGCACAGTCATTCTGAGCGTCCTGGACGCAAAAGCAACAGTTCTTACAGCGAAGCTGTATACCTCTAGCCACTGTATGCATCCCCAGCACGCGTACCCTGGGCGCCTTGCGTCCGAACCGTGGACAGAAATGCCCAAACGTCTGCGCGCAGTCGACCATTTGGGGGAAAGAGTGTGGCGATGGCACCTGTGCACGTGGCCTGCGCTTCGGTGTTATAACGTCAGGCGTGCCAAAGGTGGCGGCATTGCTGAAGTAGCGGTTACAGCGGATACAGAGGAGGTACGCTGACCAGGGTGGTGCTTGAGTCGGCGTAGTGCGTCACCGTATAAAAATGTATGATTTCTTAATGTTTGCATCGCGTCTATGCAGCCTAAGTAGCTTCTTTCGTAATCCGGCCTCATATTAAAATTGCGGCCCCGCGAAGTTTAATGCTTCCACATCAAAAATTGGTTTGGAATGTGCCCTTCCAGCAATTGGGATAACCCCGAGCTTTTTCAATACAGTTCGGGAGTATGTGAAAAAGAACCTCGCTGAGCTCATACTGTGACGCATGACAGCTTAGAGCGAACGGTGGCATCGGATCATAGTAAGCAACTACCGTACTGGTCATGAGGAAGTTCTTCGTATCTCGAAACGCGAGAGCAGATTTCTTTGCCTAATTCCAACGCTTGGCCTTCTTCAAGAACTCGTAGAGCGGCGCAGCCACCGTCGCCAAGTTCAACAGGATCATAGTAAGCACATACCGGACTGGTCACGAGCAAGTTCTTCATATCTCGAAACGCGAGATCAGAATTTTCTGCCCAATTCCAACGCTTGGCCTTCTTCAAGAACTCGTATAGCGGCGCAGCCGCCATCACGAAGTTGGACAGGGTCATACTAAGCAACTACCGGACTGGTCATGAGCAAGCTCTTCCTATCTCGAAACGCGAGAGCAGATTTCTTTGCCCAATTCCAACGCTTGACCTTCTTCAAGAACTCGTAGTGGCACAGCCACCGTCGCCAAATTCGACGGGATCATAGCAAGGAAATACCGGACTGGTCATGAGCCATTTCTTCATATCTCCAAACGCGATATCACAATTTCTTGCCCAATTCCAATGCTTGGCCTTCTTCAAGAACTCGTACAGCGGCGCAGCCGCCATCGCCAAGTTGGACAGGATCATACTAAGCAACTACCGGACTGGTCATGAGCAAGCTCTTCGTATCTCGAAACGCGAGAGCAGATTTGTTTGCCCAATTCCAATGCTTTGCCTTCTTCAAGAACTCGTAGAGTGGCGCAGCCACCGTCGCCAAGTTCGACAGGATCATTGTAAGCAAATACCGGACTGGTCATGAGCAAGTTCTTCATATCTCCAAACGCGAGATCACAATTTCTTGCCCAATTTCAACCCTTGGCCTTCTTCAACAACTCGTAGAGCGGCGCAGCCGCCATCGCCAAGTTGGACAGGATCATACTAAGAAACTACCGGACTGGTCATGAGCAAGTTCTTCGTATCTCGAAACGCGAGAGCAGATTTGTTTGTCCAATTCCAACGCTAGGCCTTTTCATGAGCTTGTAGGGCGGCGCAGCCACCGTCGCCAAGTTCGACAGGAACTTCGAGTGGAATGTTGTCACGCCGAGGAAAGACTTCAGCTCTGTACCATTCATAGGATCGGGTGCAACCTTTATCGTCGTTACTTTCGATCCCAGTGGCTTGATTCGCTGCGCTGAAATTCCCTGGCGCACGTAGCGGACTTCGCTGCAAAACAGCTTGCTTTTTTCCATACACAGCGTCACATTGTAATCCGGAACATCTGTTCCAGCTTTAACCGCTATTCACTCACGCTCGAACCTCCAGAAATGGCATCATAAATGTAGCACACTACTGGACAGATGCCTTAAAAAGCCCATCCGTGAGACACTGGAAAGTGGCAGGAGAACTTGCAACGCCGTAATTTAGCCACTGGTATTAGGAAAGAGTTTGATGTGTGTTTAGAGATAAAATCGCCTTCGCATCTTCGTGAAGTTCCACCTACTGGTAAGCGGCAGCTAGATCACGAACAGAGAGTACATTGGAACATGGTAACGTTGCGAACAAATCTTGTGGCAAAAGAAGAGGCTAATGCTCAGTGAGCAGCGTACGGTTCGACGTGACCGTGTAGTCACTGCAAAGTCCCACTTTACTCCTCCATCTTTTGATACCACCACCAAAGGAGTTGCCCAATCGCTTCTCGTGACCTTTAGCAATAACCCACTCCGTCCTAAGGCGTCCAGTTCCTCGGAAACAGCTTGCCTCAGCGCAAAAGGCAGTGGGCAGGCCTTGCAAAATACTGGCTTGCTGTTTGGCTTCAAATGAACTTGTACTTGATTGTTGTATTCAAATAGGAGGTTGTGGCCAAGTACTGCAACAGGGTGGCCAATCCTGCTCTTGGAGGATTGACAGAATGAGAGCTCTTTCTGGATTCGGTTGATGGTGGTGCATGACCGTTGTTAGTAGGCGGAGCGATTTGTCTCGCTACTTCCAATAATGAACGAGACTCTAGCCTATTAAATAGCTGCGGGGTTCCTAGCACCTTACCACCTTCTTAGAGGGACAAGCGGCGCCTAGCCGCACGAAACAAAGCAATAACAGCTCTGTGATGCGCTTAGATGTCCGGGGCTGCGCGCGCGCTACACTGAAGCAAGCAGCGTGCCTTTATCCCTGTTTGAAAAGACTGGGTAACCCGTGGAGCTTCTTTCGTGATTAGGATAGGGGCTTGCAATTGTTCCCATAGAATGAGGATTTCACAGTAGGCGCAAGTCATAAGCTCGCGTTGATTACGTCCCTGCCCTTTGTACACACCGCCTGTCGCTACTACCGATTGAATGATTCATCCTAATCCGTAAAAAAGGGGACGCCAAAAGACCTGGAAAATTATACACCCGTCATCTTACTGTCCGTTGCCTACAATGTATTTACTAAGGTAATCGCAAATATAATCAGGAACACCTTAGACTTCTGTCAACCAAAGGACCAGGCAGGATTTCGTAAAGGTTACTCAGCAATAGACCATATTCACACTATCAATTAGGCGATAGAGAAATGTGCACAGTATAATCAACCCTAATATATAGCTTTCATAGATTACGAGAAAGCGTTTGATTCTGTTGAAACCTCAGCAGTCATGGAGGCATTACGGAATCAGGGTGTAGACGCGCCGTATGTAAGAATACTGAAATATATCTATAGCGGCTCCACAACCACTGTAGTCCTCCGTAAAGAAAGCAACAAAATACCAACAATGAAAGGCATCAGGCACGCAGATACGATCTCTCCAATGCTATTCCCAGCATGCTTACAGGAGGTATTTACAGACCTGGATTGGGAAAAATTGGGATAAGAGTTAAAGCAGAATACCTTAGTAACTTGCGATTCGCCGATGATATTGCCTTGGTAAGTAACTCAGGGGGCCAATTGCAATGCATGCTCACTGACCTGGAGAGGCAAAGCAGAAGGCTAGGTCTAAAAATTAATCTGCAGAAGTCTAAAGCAATGTTTAACAGTCTCGGAAGAGAACAGCAGTTTACGATTGGTAGCGAGGCACAGGAAGCGGTAAGGGAATACATCTACTTAGGCAAGGTATTAACCACGGATCCGGATCATGAGACTGAAATAATCAGATGAATAAGAATGGGCTAGGGTGCGTTTGGCAGGCATTCTCAGATCATGAACAGCAGGTTGCCATTATCCCTGAAGAGAAAAGTGTATAACAGCTGTGTCTTACCAATACTCACGTACGGGGCAGAAACCTGGAGGCTCACCAAATGGGTTCTACTTAAATTGAGAACGACGCAACGAGCTATGGAAAGAAGAATGGTAGGCGTAACGTTAAGGGTTAAGAAAAGAGCAGATTGGGTGAGGGAACCAAGGCGAGTTAATGACATCCTAGTTGAAATCCAGGAAAAGAAATGGGCATGGGCAGGACATGTAATGAGAAGGGGAGATAACCGATGGTCATTAAAAGTTACGAACTGTATTCCAAGGGAAGGGAAGCGCCGCAGGGGACGGCCGAAAGTGAGGTGGGCGGATGAGATTAAAAAGTTTGCAGGGACAACATGGCCACAATTAATACACCACCGGGGTAGTTGGAGAAATATGGGAGAGGCTTTTGCCCTGCGGTGGGCGTAACCAGGCTGATGATGATGATGATGATGATGATGATGATGATGATGATGATAAACTTGTCCTTTTCAGCCCTTTATCAACCCCTTCTCTGATGAAAACACGGCCACAAATTTCTTCTTTTTATCCGTGGCATGGTCTCGCTGCACAGCCTGAACTTCTTGTCAGTTCAATTTAAGCTCTCTCCGCCAGTTTCGACCAAGCAGATATGGCAACTCTCTTCCACCGCCATCTACTATCACCACAGGCAAAATATCAGTTTAGTCATCGTACTGGACTCACACGTTCACCGCCCGCGTTCATGGCCTTTGTACTTGCGATACTGGCAACATTAGAGCGTGTGACCTTTATCGTAACGGAAGAACTCTAAGGGCTGAGTCTTGATTCGACAGCTGTTCTCAGCAGCACGGTTGCCTTGCCCCAGAAGATTAACTTCTTATGCTGAGGGCCTTTTCAATCTGGCCTGGTGCTCTTCTTACTTCATTTCTTGTGCCAGTTCGGAGGCTAGTTCATGATTTAACGCGATTTTTCACGCCTCCTCGAAAATCAGTTGTTCAGCTACGAACACCTCACGTTCAGTGTCGGCGCAGCATAACCCGGATACTAACTAGCCTGTCGCTAAGGGCTTCGTCGAGAAACTTGTCAAGCTCGGAACTTCATGCCAGGTTCTTCAGCTGAATAAATTCGGCTACTGTCTCTTGCCCAAGTTGCACTCTTCTGTTAAATCGGCCCCTTTCCGTGATAGCGGCCTTTCGGTAACTGTAGTGGGTTTTCAGCAGAACCGTTACCTCGTCATGCGTTCTGATGGCTGGAGGGTGCGGTATTAGCAGGTTATTCAATACTTCATCCAATCCTGGTCCTACTAAAGTGAGGAATAGTTAGCCACATCATTTGGCAACACGTAAATCTCAAATCTTTCCAAGTAGGACAGGAAGCTCTGGATCGTTTCATCAAAAGGATCACGTTTTCCCCAACTTTGCGATTGCAGCGCCGGCCAGGCAGTAATCGTCTTCATCAACAACAGAAGAAGCAAGTGGGAAGCCACCGCGATATCATGCTCGTCGCCAGTAAATGCAGTAGCGTGTGGCACCCGAGTAGCCGTACGGAAAAAGAAGGGATCAGTGTTTGTTCGTTTTGACACATTTTTATATGCCGTGGTGGCTTATCCGCTGCTGAACTCATTGCGCGTGATACCAAAGTGGCGCTTCGTGCACTTAAAGTTGTCACAGTCCTGCATAACTAAGCAGTTATGCTTTCATGGTGTGTTAATGGTGCAGCAAGTAAAGTTGACTTTCAAGGGATGATTTGTGTGTAGGTTTATATGTGACACTAAAAGATGCTGTGCACAAAACAGCGTTTCACCACCATATACATAAAAACAGAACAGTCAATAGTTAAAAAACTCTCTCCCAAGCATCTCAGAAACGGCTTATGCACATCGACAGCACCATAAAGACTGTTTGCCGTGCGCGCTCTAATTTCGTAACGAAAGTGACTACTGAACGCGCTGGGCCACCGGCACCAAAGTAAATTGATTACCTTAGGTCGAAATACATCCCGTGTGGAATAGTAAGCTTATCATCTTAGTACCAGTTGTTCTATTATTATATTTGTAACATGATGAACGGCGCAAGGACCAGATAAGAATTTGAAAATAAATAGATGGAGCTACTGTTCAAGGTTTGCGTGCATGCGAGTTTACTGCAGAGGTGATGTGACTCAGCATTTTCTACCGGCTTTCTTTTACGTCCCGCGCTTGCCAGTAGCATTTGACAAGTGTATGTTCTCACTGTCTTGCTTTGTTTTTGGGTCTGCTTGTGTTGTGTTCTCGAAAATCTTACTGGTGAAATCCATGTCCCTTTCTATTACCCCTGCTTCACAGAAGAACCAACAGCAGTACCCTCGAATATTTCCTCTCAGTGAGAACTATCCACCAAACCCCATTTCCTTTCCATGTTCCTCCAACACTTCGACCTGCCATCCCTTAACGTTACGAACCATCCCAGTCTACTCCTCCAATAGACAGGGACCGTAAACATTTAGGGAGAGGGGAGTGAGCTAAGCGTACATAAAAGAAACAATGAGCAAAGCAGTTGCAACCCTGACGAAGATAAATCTCCATAAGAAAAAAGACGCGTTATATTCAATTGCATCTCAAAAGAAAATCTACTGAGGTAAGGAACTCAATAGAAACACAATTAGTGTGACGATTTTTGTAGGCGTTGGCTACCGCGACATTCCTTTGTTCGACTGCTCTTCCTTTGAAGGCTCCATATTCCTGGTAACCTCCGTTTTGTGTGTGACAGAGATAGGACACATAAAGGAGAGAGAGGGAACAGTGCCATGTGTCTTTTGTTTACGTGCGCTACTGTATTCTTATTGCATCCACAATGGCGCTGCAGGTAAGCGCCTTATTTCAGTTAGAGCAGCCTCCTAGGCCCTTTTCTAGGCGCTTTGAAACTCCGAACGCTGTTTGAGTCATGGAGTTGCACTGGTCTTATTGTGCATTGTAAAATGTAGCCGCTCCTAGCACCGGCCTAAGCGTGCGACTAACTTTTTTCCCTTTGCCGCTCTACAGATTTACTATAGCTGTGGCAGTGACGGCGCAAGTCGATGCAAGTCGCGCTATGCTGGTGCAGTAAGCCAACAAATATTAATTGAAGCGTCCAGTGTGCCTGCGGCACTGATTCTACAATTATACATTAAGAAGGCCACATAAACCCGAGGAAAATGCAACAAATTCAAGAAGACCTATTACGCAAATGCTAGGCACCTAGTGTTTAGCAGCTCTGTATAAGTTTTTTTTTACCTAGTTCCTTTGTCGCACATTGCAGTGTAGGCTCTTGCATAATATGTGCACAGTTAGGATGGCCTAGCTAAGCAAAGGCATCTTGTGGTATTTAATTTTTTTCAATGTTAAACCGCGGAGTGCTCGTTAAAGGGATACGCGCTCATAGGCAAAAAATATTAACAAATAATAAAGAAAGAAAGAAAGAAAGCCAGAAAGTTACAATTGGAAGGTATGGAGAGTTCATATAGATAACATCAATTACTGAATCACTGCAGTGATGACAAGAGCAAGAGATACGTCGGTGCAGCGATGGCTTGCAGCAATCTACCAACGGGAAACGCGAATGCAAGCCCCGCGTTTACTGTTTCTTACCCGGAACCTACGAGTCACACTTCAATACACGCTAAACGCGCTACGATAGTAGGTGCGCCTCGCCAGGCTCGTGTAGTGTTCCTGCATATGGTCACGCAGGGAGCGGAGCGGGAGCATGTACGGAGACACTCGGGCTTCAGGCTTGGTTAGAGTTACTGCACTGCATATACAGTAACTCTAGGCTTGGCGTGGCTGCCGCGCCACCTAGCGGAATCGGAGTCACTTTGTCGAGCTGCGTTGAGCGCGCACTCCACGATGGGGCGCAACGTCCCCACGTCGCGGGGTCAACCGAATAGGCGGGAGAGAGGGAGAAAAGTGGCCGACGCGCTGTCGCTTGGCAACCGCGTGGCGCAAGGGCCCACACACCCCAAATCAACACCGGCGGCGTGCTTTCTCGCTACCTGGTAGTACGGCCGGCAGCTATGGCCGTGGACTGGGATTTGTTGCGAAGCCCCGACGAAGAGGACCAAAAGGACGCCTACGAACACGTGCTGCAGGCAAGCAGTACCTCTCTTTTCCACTGCTTAGATAGTTTCTGTGCAGCAAGAAAGAGAGGTCCACGTCCTGAGTCATCTCTAAGTTAAGGTACCATGCGCAGCTCTGTTTACATGTAAATTTAAAGCTAACAATGTCAAACGTTGCGTTATATCGCTGATAACAACGCTGATTACACCAGTGCCACTCAACGCGGTACCTCCTTGGCTAAGCCGTTGCAACGCTGAGGCCGAAGTTTAGGGCTCGAGCCGGGCCGCTGCATCCGTGTTTCGATGAGGGTTTCCCTCAATTTGATTTTACGCTTTTCCTTCCATGCACCGTGAAAACCGGGAAATCTTACCATTTCTGGTAAGATTTATAGGTGGAGTGCCACTCGGCCCTCAAACTCAATGGCTGAAACATTGCAATTTAATTGTTATCCGTGCCCAGACACCACGTCGCCGCTCCTGCGACGCCGATACGATCAAAAATGGGCGTGCGCTTGACGATACACGGCGTATTCGCAAAGCGGTTCGTCATTGCTGTTTGGTATTGGTTGGCCGATTTCACGAGTAATATGATGAGTATCACGATTGGCTGGCGTCTTTTCTTACGAACAGCGTTATCGTAAGAGCGTTTTTCGGTAACACGGGCCCTGGGATGCTAGCAGGACGCACCCAGTTTCTCGCTAGCCTGAGATAGCATGACGGCAGTCAGTGAACATAGCGCGGTATGTGGTAAACCAGTGTACATCAAACTGTGGTGATAAAGCCACGTACGTCAGCGTTGCAAAACGGAGGACTGGGCGATGCTACGCGCCAGCGGCGCGTCAACTCAATATCGCAATACCGTGACTGTCCTGCTATCTATTACATACTCAGTGCAAGCCGCTTACCACAACTTTCTTGGGCGCGTCACCGGTGTGTCTCCTCTTTGGTACATTATATGTCTATCCGCTGTTCCTTCACAGTACAACGCAGTGTGTAATAATTTGCAAATTATTTCGAACTACCTACACACATATATTGCGTATTATGAAATGCCGCTAAACTAGCATTAAGTGCGTAATAAGAATACATCAAAACATTTATTCCATAAATTACTTGCACGGGTAATGCACTGAATGGAATGATAAAGAAATGAAACAAGGCGCCTGCGGTTTTACCACGTGACTGCATTTTTTTCTTTTTCTTGCGCCATGAGGTAGCGCGCAAGTGATGATAACCGAAGAGTGATTTTAGATAAGCCACTGAAACTGGAGCCGTTCTGAAGGTTTTATGTCTTCAGCTACACATCAGAGCGCGTCGCCAGAGCTGCCGGAGATGCCGGACTTTGCTAAACTCGGGCCGCCGCCTTGCACAAGTGCGTTCGTGTCGTGTTTCGTATTGCGTCAAATAAAATTTGGACGGAACTCGCTAATATTCTGTTCTTTTTTTCAAACTGCGCTATTGCAATGACAGATCGCATTCACTAATAACATGAGGCTGGCAGCTGTTCTTACGAGCATTTCAAGCGTGAAAGCTGTTTTGTTAAGACGGGCCGCAGTCTTCATCTCATGAGACGTCGGTGAATATCTCCACGTCGTCAACGTTTCGTAGTTTTGCAGTTGCCCCACCTGTGTCATCGCCCTTCAGTGGAAAATGTGCAGGAACCCATTGGTGATCTTTCCCTTGCAAGCGAATAGTGGTCCCCGTCGTGAATAGACTGACAAAACGTAGCTGTACATGGCGACACGTTGAAAGATTTGGAGATCTCGCTTGTTTTCGAAATATGGGCGCCCACCGGCAGCGGTGGGTTCATGAACTTGCTTGCTGTCCCGCCTCTGAAACAGCAGCGGCCTTTCCTGTCTTGCGACCCTTGCGCTTCCTGCAAATTGTTGCATCTGCCAGGGAAACGACTGCTGTTCCTTCAACGTGTGTTAAGCAGAGCTTTGCGGAATATTGTGTGTCGGCCTGTGTTCGCTCTGCAGGTAGAGAGTTTCACGCAACGCAAGTGACATTTTTTTTTGAATAGTGGACCGTGCTTAACGGATGAAACCCAGAGCCTAAATCATCGCATTCTTGAGCTATCGGAAATACCTCTGTAATGCGCCTAGTAAGGCAGTTATACGAACAGCACTGCAACAATTTAACAATGATTACAGCGGATAAGTTGTATGTATAGTTCGGGGAGGCGATCACCTTGCCTAATTCTTTAAACAGAATAAACCCTCACGTGTTCTTTTTTTCTTTCCTCTTTAACTTGAATCTTTCAAATATGAAACACTCCCACAGCTAGGATTTTTCTCTCCGGAAGACCAGAAATATGAAACGTTCTCCGAGACAAGTACCGCGTGACTGACAAGAACCAGACAGGCCCATGTCAGCAACTTGATTATGGAGATGGAAATCCGCTGCGGTTGCAACTGATCTGCGATGACTCGCACCAGGAAGTTGTCGGAACTATCTTGTCTTCCTGTATCGCGGCCAGAACGCAAATTTTGTTCTCCGAAAGCTGACTTTTGAGCGCTGCAATCTTGGTCAGCAGTCGCCCATTCTATAGTAGCGACATTGCTCCTTTTTTCTACTTCTGCTTTCTTTTTCCCGAGCTTTTGCGTCAGAACTACAAAGTAGCGCCAACAAAGATAAAGGATGACACGCGCTGGTGTTGTTCCTCTGAACTTGCGTTCTTGAATTTTTTAACGCTGTTCAGCAAGGCAAATCTGTGTATGTAATTTTTATAGAGCTCGCAAAAGAACGTTGCGGGAAACAAAGAATAAAAAATTACATACTGTGTGGGTTTACGTGCCAAAACCTCGACAGTATTATGGGGCATATCCCGGAGTTGGGGACTACGCATTAATTTTGACTGCGAACGGTTCGTTAGAGTGCAGACGACTGCGCACAGTGTACGACCGTTAACCCATTTTGTCCCCATCAAAACGCGGCCGCCGTGGCCTGCGATCTCACGAGCGACCTCGTGCTTAGCAGTGCGATGCCGTGGCCGGTAAGCCATCGCTGCGAGTACTTAAGAGATCGCTTAGAAATGCAACTTCGTTGGTTGTTTTTGAAAACGCGGAGCAAACTTAGCAGGTTGAACGTTAGTTCCCAATTGTTTATCTCTGTCCGTGAGAAATGTTTCATAGATGAGCCAATTGCGTAGCAAGAAGTATTCTTGGGAGCCCAACTTTATTCTGAATAATATGCTGATAACCTTATGAAGGCGCTCATATTATGTCAGGTTCTGAGAAACACGCTAGAGATAGAGTGTGTCGCTTTTCTTTCTTTTTTACTTTTAACAACAGCGTTTATAGAAATGCTACAAAATGTATTAGGATCACCTGAATAATCATGAACCCTATTAGTCGAGTTGCGTCAATTAGCCTTTTAATTACAAAGTTTACGGAAAAGTTTGTTTGGGAAGTTCTAACGGAAAGTGTCACAAATGTGTTTCCCTGTACGTGCTCTAAAGTCCATGTTTCCACATTTCACACACCACATCGAGCCTCGTCAACAACAGCGGAGCTAGTAGCAATCTATGTGTACGGAAATGCGTGCAAGAGGAGTTGACCACGTCGAAGATTACGGTCCTTGCGGACACCGGCGCCACCCTTAGCAGGCTACGAAGGAGTGACACTACTTGCCCAGTTGCTCACAGTATTTATGACGCGGCCAACAAAATTCCATCTTGTGGGTCATCTCCGCTTGCCCAGTGGATACCTTGCCGTTTATGTAGAGGCTGATCGGCTGGCTTGAACCTGGCCTGATGGCGACTGTGGCTGCCGGGAAATTTTGTGCACGTTTTATGACGCTCCTCTGCTGATTTGCCGCCACGTCCTCAAGAAGCACCCGGACCACCGTGTCGCAAGTGGACCTCTTCCATTCGAACCGTCTTCGCGGTCCGGGCTTTCCTGGTGGCTGGCCTTGCACAGCTAATAAAGCTAAGGGCTGCCTGCGTGAACGTGTGTGAACGTTTACAGCCGCAATGACGTGTGCCCAATCCACGGCGTACGTCTTGCGGTCGCTGCAACACACTTGAGCACCCGACATCGGAGTGTCCCGCTTTCATCACCACGTCGCTACTGATGCACTGTCATCTGCTTGACCGGCGGTGTGCGACACTTGACGAAATTTTGTACCCCAGTGGTCTTGAGTCTCGACGCGACGAAGTTGGCCGCGCTGCCCTTACTTTTACAAAAGTAACTTCGATTCCCGTTTGTGGCTTATTTCTTTTTTCTTTCGAATGAGACGACCTAAGACATTATTTCTTCTTATTTTTGACACGCTTTCAGTAAGTAGCAGCAGCACTCTGTTTTCTTGTCATTGTTCGGCTTTATTAAGTGAGGTCGGTCATAGTGTTATTTCTTTCTTCTTTCCTGCGCTTCAGCTTAGGATATATTTTTATGTTTCTGTCTCCTCTACCTTCCTGAAGAGTAGGCAGGCGTTGTGCCTCTTCAAGTGGCAGTTATAATGTTTCTTTCGCTTTCCGTTTCATCTGAAGAGCATACATATCTTGAAAACAAATAGTAATAACAATACATTTCACAACCGTCATGTAAGCCCAACTAAATGGCGTCACATTATTGGCTCATTTCACCTGATTACACAACGAATACCGCCAGGATCGGCTCTCCGTGCCACCCCTTTGCGACGTAGTGCGGCGGAGTAAATTGAAGGTCTTCCACAATCCGCGAACTATAAAAAATTTGGCCCGTCTCGCCCCTACTAAGGGGGTGATTATACCGCCAGCTGCGATGTGCGCAATGAGCCATTCGGAATCAGCTCATGGGAACAAAGAAGTGCGAGGGCGGCCTAATTAAAAGCCACGCGTTTACGTCACAGAGAGATTGGCTGGAGGGCGGCGACGCTGCGCGTGTAATCAAGTAAATTGAACGACAAATTTGGCGGCGGGTATTTTGGTCCACATGGACATTTCGACAGTTATAAATCCGTCACTAGATTGTACAAGAATTCGCTTCAGCTTTCCTTTATAAACATGAGCGGTACTATTGATAACTAAGAAGTTAATGTATTTGCTTTTCATTTTCAGTAAAGGGCTTGATTAGGCATTGCAAATGATGTCCTCCTTGGCAGACGATTTATCTATAATGACGTATTTCCAGTACACTTTCTGTAGGCCTTTCGTTTTAAATGTTCGAAGTAAAAAAGAAAACAAATACTCCGTATACGCGAGCGTGAAATGCTTCATACGCGTAGTGTAATCATGTGAGTTTCAAAATTCAGGAATACATGGTCCTTGCGTTCGGTGTGATATCTTTCGCGAACGAACGCTGAGATTGTAGGCACCAGGAAATATAGCCGAAACGGGCAATGTATGGCGTCTGGAAAACTTTTAGACGCTGCCGTGCGGGTGCATGTTCAGAATCACTAAGATGCCCGGAGTCCAATCTGACTAACCCATCTGATCATTGCAAACAACACGCCCCCGAAGACATCAACTTGACATGGGTCGCTGCTCGATCTAAAACATCGTCTTTGATTTTAAGAGTGATCAGTGTCTAAGCAGGATGCTGGTGCTTTGAACACTAAAACCTTACGCCGTGTGTAGATGGCGAGAAAGGAAAGAAAGAAAGTGTCTACTGTAGCAGGCGTTACAAAAAAGTTATGGCACTTTTATGACAACTTTCAAGGCTTTCTAGATTGAAGGTTGGTTTTATTGAGGGTTTTATACAACCAATGTGTCTGATACAACCTGATACATGCCCTGCGGGACGCTAATATTGGTGCGCGAATCTATATTCTGAAATCCACTCCGACGTGTTGATGAGTCATTAGTCTTTAATGAGGTTATTTCGGAAATTATATCGACAGAAATTCGAGCTTGTGTGCTCCTAATGCGGCCTATTTCGCGCATTTACATTCTCACAGATCGATCCCAGCGAGTTGGATGACCCGGAGGATCTACGAGAGATCTTCGACGCGGCACGGCAGATTATGAAGGTACTGTGGGGACAAATTCTGCACTTACTTTATTCTAAAGACCCTCTGATATTTCGAGAATTCTTTATTGTATGAACATTCCCAAAGGGGGCGGGACGTAACAATATAAAAGAAGGGCTTCTCGGCATTGGTGTTACAGATGTTGCATGGAATCATTTGCTCTTCATATTTTGCTACACCTGCAATTCCTGACGGACTACTGGCGGCTTTTCGTTTGTCTTGCATCTAGTTTATTTATTTACCTATAATATATTTATTTAAATGCATATATTACCCAGAGGCGTTAGAGATAGGAGTGGCCAAAGAATAATACGTCTGTCTGAGCATTTAAAATGTACAATAACCTTGAGTGGCAGGTTTTAATGCGGAATATTTGAAAGTGGTGATGGCGGAGGGGGAAAAGTAGTTGAATTCATTAGCTGTCCTTCGGATAAATGAGTCCAAAAAGAAGTTCGTGTAGAAAAAGGGGCGTGAACTTTCTTGTGGCGATTATTGCAAAATGAGCCATAATTTGACTGATTGCAAAAAAATGGATAGGTGGGCTATTTGGTAACGCATATTAATAAAAACTTCGAGCGTTAAAAACACGAAAGACGGAGAGAAAGAAACACACACCAGAGCGCGTGGGGTGTTTGTTTCTTTCTATATGTCTTTCGTAATTTTTAGCGCTCCAAGTTTTTATTTTTGAGTGATTAAGGACCTGAAACAGGGTTTCGGAGAAGGCTAGTTAGTGCACGTTTATATTACGAATCGCATGCCACAACTATACCGGAACAAGTCTCTCTCGCTGCTCACGCTTTTGCTGTTTTGTAATGCAACAAGTCAATTAGTAGTTCATTCTACGCCTTTGCAAATCTCGCTTCTGCGAGCAATTAAGGATAGCTTCCGCTTTGCTTGGTTTAGGATTTCTTTCTTGGCTCGAGGTCTTCGTAATACCGTCCTGGAAACGGGCGCAGGAAGTTATGTGGGTGAGTAATTTTATCGTGACTATGGTGTTTGCATTGCGAACATGCACAACGAATGTGTCAGTTTACTTTTGGCGAACCCTTTACTCCATGATTCAAGGACCTGTCAAAGTGTAGCTATATGAATAGTAATAAAAAAAATAGATGACTCTCAGTCATGTGAAGTCAAGCTTATCTACAACTTGTCCATAGTACAGTGTTGAAGGCCATCCTGGCAAGAAAGCTTTCTGAGTAGACCTTGACGAGCCCAAGGGGCCATCACCAGCTAACAGAAGCCGCGAACATTACCTAGAGCAATAACTATAGGGCAATGATCAGTGTGCTTAGTAGAAATAAGCACATGAAATATTCCTGGTACATAAGGTGATAATGTTGAAGCTCTGTGGAATTTTTTTTTTTAAATAGCATGTGAGTGGTAGCGTAATACTTGTCCTTGAGCCGGATTATTCGAAGAAGCCCGCCAGCATTACTACCACATGACATGGAAATACATATTTCACTAATTATCAAAATATTCGCTAATTAACTTCCTAAGTCATTACATTACGGCTCATGTTGCAGTTTACGAATATTAGCGGATGAGCTTGCAAGACGTATTCACTCGATATAAACTTCCAGGATGACGCCATTATGGGTATATTATTTCCCAAAAATTACATTAATTAAATTATGGAGTTTTACGTGCCGAAACCACTTTCCGATTATGAGGCGCGCCGTAGTGGAAGACTCCGGAAATTTGGACCACCTGGGGGTTCTTTAACGTGCACCTAAATCTAAGTACACGGCTGTTTTCGGATTTCGCCCCCATCAAAATTATTTGCCAAAGTGTGGAATGAAATACACGGGCGTTCCAGTGCATCAAGCAACGTTATGTTAAAAAAAAGGGGAAATGGAGCAACAGCGCATTTCTAAGGCAAGTGGGATAGCGTATATCTCCCAACTGACGCCAGTGTAAAAATTCATTCCAAGTGGATAAAAACTGCAAGCTCACGGCTACAATTCGTAAATTGCAATATGTACAATAAAGAAATTAATTCAAAACGGTATGGGTAGATTTTTGGTATATTATTGAATGTGTTTTTTTTATTTATCGTGAAATTAATGTCGGCCTTTCGGAATAATCCGGCTCAAGAACTAGAATTATGTTATCTGCAGCAGGCTTTTTTTTTTCAAAATTCCACGACGCTTAGAAATGATCACCCTAAAGATGCTGTTCCCTGCTCATGGATGCATGCAAATACATTTGCATATTACCATCGCATTCCAGCACGTAAGAATGTACTACGGTTTTCGTAATTGGAAAATTCGCCAGTAAAAGAAATACTAACAACTCAATGAAATCTACCAGATCTATGACGAAAATCGAGCATGCACATCACCGGACGAAAGGGCTCAGGCTGCCGCGCATGCGGCCTAGACCTATCTCGAGAAACAATCTTGCCTGCCCTCCCTCTGCCTCAACGGAAGGTTACGAACCCTACCACTGTACCATATCATGGTGGGGCCCTCAACGCCGTTGCGTGCAAAGCGACGCAGGCACCTGACAGAAAACATGAGGTACCTAAGTGAAAAATGTTACGGTCGCTCTTTAGAATTGCCTGTGCTGCTCGGTTTTCTAATGTCGACTGGGCGTGCGTTGACAAGATCCACAATGATATTGATACTTTATTCGTTGGGATTTTTTGTTTGTTTGCTGATGTCCGACAGATGCGGATTGAACAGGCGGAGCTCGTTTCCGAAGAGACCACGAGGCTACACCACAGGACGCAGGTACGCTTGCTGTATTACTCCGCGTAAGCCATTTCTTCGCTGGTTGAAGCTTTAGTTCGTACCTTCCTTCTTCGAAGTCTCAGCGAGCATGTAAATATTCTCATTTGGGAACCGTGCTTCGGCTGTAATATGCTCTGAGGAAAACGCACCGAAATAACTTGATATCGAGATTCCAGCATATAGCGCAGTTCACACGTTGATTTGTAATTTTTACAGAACTTCAAGAAGCAGAAAATACCAAGCCTTTGCCGTGATCTTCTATACCTCAACGGACTACGACCAGAACCGCGTGCAAAAGCAGTGCGCTGCTAACAAGTGGATATTCCAGCGTAGCCCGTGTATACATCCTTCGATTATAGAAACAACGTCGTCGATGACATAGACACCAGGTTCAGCTTATTCAATAAATCCTTGTTCAACGCAGAAATTTATTCTCAGAAGACACTCTCACTGTTACAGTATTTCAATTGATAAAGCCCTAAGTGCGACCTAAATATTAGGGTTATTCTTACGAACGCGCATACCCAGGGCTGAAGTCCTTATATAGCCAATTCACTGTCCAGGGCTCCATTCACAATGGTTTTCATTTGCAAAAGCTGTTTGTCATTAATACTTTGCGTGGAAGCTTGGGCTTATTGGTGCAAAAAAGACAGGGACACCGGAGAGCGACAGGCACACAGTGCTGTGTGCGTGTAGCTACCTCGTGTCCCTGTTTTTCTGTTTCGCGCTGTATCCTTTTTCCAATGTCATTAGTGGTCCGCCTATCGGCAATAATAGGCCCGATATAATCAGTTGCTGCCACAAGTAGTCTGTAGCGAAGAAAATATTTGTGAATATGGGCCAAGATGCTCCATGTCATGGGGGATTTCAGGCGAGAGAGAATCCTACATGCTGTGTGCATTAGTGCTAAGATATTCCATCACAAGATAGGATGCCCCAACTTATCCAATTCGCGCTGTGAATTGACGCTGCAATTGGATATGTGATAGCAGTGCATTAGAAAATAAAGTTTTCATTTTTTTTTGCAGGAGGAGGAAGAGGAGTTGACTGAGCTGAGGCAAAAACTGGCGTCGGCTGAAAAAGTAGGCGAATCGCTGCGGGAATGTAGACTGGACAGAAGTACTTTACATTCTCTGTCTCTCTGACATCTTGCAGCACGCCTCGCAGGTGCCCCGTCTAAAGGAGGAGAACAGAGCACTCGGAAAACAGGTGCGTCACATAATGCTGTTATGGTTCTCAGTATAGGTTACATTAAAGGGTATCATTTTGTCTGTAAACATATCACCGTTTTTGGAATACTAGCTTACCGGAGACCAGGACGGCTGATGATGATGATGATGATAAAGATGATGATGATGATTTTATGGCATCCCCTTTGAAATGCGACGGTGAAAAATAGCCACCTAGTCTGCTTGGTTTAAT
The DNA here is from genome assembly GCF_050947875.1 of Dermacentor variabilis. NCBI lineage: Eukaryota > Metazoa > Arthropoda > Arachnida > Ixodida > Ixodidae > Dermacentor > Dermacentor variabilis. Next base: position 112,575,322 of record NC_134578.1, on the reverse strand, counting down.
CAGGTATGCTATACCTGTTTTTTTATCTAGCATTTTAGAATACAACTGCTTAATATTTTCTTCCTTCAAAATCTTTCTTGTACCAATACCTGTGACTGTAAGAGATCCGGTCGTATCAATATCTTCCCAGCCTTTTTTCCCCAGCAATTTTCTAAACGTCCTTTGCTTATCTCGGCTGCTAATCGGTTGACACTTCGATTCACTTTGAAGCCAATCGCTTCTGAAAGGTGTATGTTACCTACGGTTCTCACTGGGTGAATTCTTCGCATTCCATTAGGATGTGCCGAATGGGCTCTCAATTTTGGTTGAAGCATACACACGCCTCATCTCGTTGCGAATATTTGCAACGATATGGTTTTGTTCCTAGGTAGCCGCTCTCGAGCCTCAAATTACAAGGCACTGCCCTGTGGGTTATCGTACAGATTTTGCCTTCTTTTTCGTCCATTTCGTTTCCATTCGTTGCATCTAATTAACTGCCTCTGCTTCTCTCACTTCCTTTCTGATGACTCCTGGTTGTCTATTCACCGTTTCAATTACCTTGTACTTGGTTTCCAACATTCTTGACTTTTTCCTCTATTCTGTGATACGCTTTCAAAGTACAGATACTTGTGCACTGTTGCTTCTCATTTATTTTCGTCCATGTTCCTGAGTCTTTCTTCAAAACTAATTTTGCTCTGTGTTTCGCTCACTTCAACAAAGGCCGAACCAATGTCATTCTGCATTGCCTGATTGTGGTTTTACCCTAGGCTCGCAAAGCCAACAGGCCTACCAATCTTTGGTTAACTTCCAGCCCCGACAAGGTACCCGATTTTAATCGCAGAATGTCATTTGCGAACACCATTACCCCTTTCGAGATTCCCCGCACCGCCTCATACTTATCGTGTTTCCTAAGTACTTTGTGTTTCATTATTGCAGCATTCCGCTTCTCCTTTACTTTTAGAATCTCGGGATGGGTGCTTGAGGAAGTCCTTCCTTTGTTTATGTATACGCCGAGGTCACGCTATTGTTGCGTAGTATTGACGGTGAAGAAAGCGGCAAAACTGTAAGTGACTAAACTAGCTTTTTATGAGCAATAAAAACAGCGCTAAACGACAGGACGAGTGAAGGGACAGAGACAACAGCGCTGACTAACAACCAAAGTGTCTTTATTCTTTCAGTCAGCATATATATATGCTCCACTGCTATCTGAAACCTCCACCGCTATTGCGCGAACCTATGCCCTCAAAAACAGGCTACACTCAAAGAACTATGACAGCGGCGAACACACTCGGCGATCGTCAGCTTTTTACATGAGTCATCGAAGGTTCCAGAGTAATCACTGGTGCCCGTAAGACTTCCAGAAAGTTCTACATATTTCGCGTCGCACGTGCAATCGGATCATGCAATCGGTGACACATGCAATCGGTGACAACCGACAGCGGATAGAACCGTCGATAACATTCCTGAAACTTTCTATACATACGGGCGCGTCCCGCGCTGAGTGATAACATTTGTTAGACGATGAAAAGCGGTCAGCCAGAAAAGAGAAAGCAGTACACGTGTCAATATGGCGTGGCTATGGCTGTGACTCTGTTGAATTAAAAGCACGTAATTATTCGTCTCTAAATGAAGGATCATAATTCTCAATTTCCATGTCCACAACTCGAGGCCCACAGATATTGCCAAGTATATATATATATATATATATATATCCCCAAGTCCCAATATCCCCAACGCGCTGGAGTTGAGTAGAGACCACCCGCTGAGAAGACGTCAGGGCCCGCGTCACGGCGCCATTTAGTCATAGTGTCGTTCTGCAGGCGACTTCATGTTGTTTCTCTCTCTCTCTCTCGCATCGAAAAGCGGCTTCCACGGTCGGGATTGAACCCGCGACGGGCACAGGCGTGTTTATTTGACGTGGGGCCACTTCCGTAGTGTCGCGTAGACCCTACGGTGTTTTATGCGGCTTTGCGTTTGCACGGCCTGCGTCAGTGGTCCGCGTGACAAATTTGCATAGTGTCTATTTTTTTATTATAGCAGAAACGCACCGTACCATATCTTCAGTTTGCCCGCAACCAGTGTTTCCTTGGCTTCTCACTTCAGGTTTTCCTATTCCCAACCTGTCTCTGCACGTCCGTTCTGGACTTGCACGTTAGCAGAAAGGTTAGCACCGCAGTTTCTGCAGTACTTTTGAGAGGGTTGCGAATAATTGCGGCTGTCAAGAGGCTAATGTTGCGGCACCCAGGAAGCTCAAGAGGGCATTGTGCAAATGCGACTCGATAGAAAGGTCCAAACGAGTTTCTCTCTTCGACTTTCTTCTCTGCTACGCTTCTGCCATGTATATAAATGCTCAGAACCACAACCAACCCCACGTGTAAGATAGCCATAGCAGCACCAGCAGTACATAAGTCGAAGGAAGAGACAAAGAAACCTTGGCTTCGAAAATTGTTAGGCGTAACGTTAAGAGACAGGAAGAGAGTGGTGTGGATCAGAGAGCAAACAGGAATAGCCGATACTCCAGTTGTCATTAAAAGGAAGAAATGGAGCTGGGCAGTTTATACAGTGCGTAGGGTATATAACTGGTAGACCATTAGAGTTACAGAAGGGAAGGAAAGCGCAGTCGGGTGTGGCAGGAAACGAGGTGGGGGATGACTTTGGATAAATTGCAGGCGCAAGTTGGAATCAGCTAGCGGAGGACAGGAGTAATTGGAGATCACAGGGAGAGGCCTTCGTCTTGTAGTGGACATACAAACAGGCTGATCATGAAGATTATTACTTTTAAAGTTAGCAAGTTTCTGTCATTGCATAGTACGTTATGAAGCGTTGCTTACTAAAAACACAGATGGAGGATTAGGAGAAAACACTAGTTTCCTTGCATGCACAGGACTGTTCATGCAGTGAAAATGATCCTTGTATCGCCAGTAACGAATGCGTATACCTGAGTGATATAGCATGCTCCAATACGCAGGTAATCATGTATTATGTGCATATTATGCTCGCTGGACTGAAAATCACGCGCACTTTCCTTCCAGTATTACGTTTATTTGGGCACAGCTTACGTCTTGAAAAGTTCGAAAGTATTCGAAAAATATTAGCATTTACGAATAGTGACTATTCCATTGGAAGATGGAATCGAATAGTGCACTTTAATATTCATTATTCGAAAGTTTCGAATATTTGCACACTCCCAATTAAGCTTCTGATTCTAGGCACAGCAGATTCTTAGACACGGTAATATTGTCCCGAAAATCGGCGAAGTTAGTCAACTTAAAGAATTAAATTAAATTATGGAGTTTTACGTTCCGAAACCACTTTCTGATTATGAGGCACGCCGTAGTGGGGGACTCCCGAAATTTCGACCACCAGGGGTTCTTTAACGGGCACCTCAATCTAAGTACACGGGTGTTTTCGCAATTCGCCCCCATCGAAATGCGGCCGCCGTGGCCGGGATTCGATTCCGTGACCTCGTGCTTAGCAGCCCAACAGCATAGCCACTAAGCAACCACGGCGGGTTTAGTCCACTTGAGTGGATGGCATGCAAACAAGTGTTAAAAAAAGACATTATGTGGTAAGAAATTCAAATATACAGCGCCTAAATACGCACATTTGCGTTAAATACGGGACTGCAACTCATATGCCCTCGCTTCTGAGGTGGCAACTCTGTGTAGGTTGAAGATTGTGCTTTAACAACATTTAATGCTCAATCAAATTTAGTTTTGAGAAATGAGATGCCCGTTTCACTTTTTGTTCAGAGTTGCAACGTTAATGTCGTCCCCTGTATAAAACGAGGCTCTGTTTATGTTCTTGAAACAAGATTTGACGAGCGCGAAGAAAACTAGACGAAAGGCGAGGAACAGGATGAAGCACAGATGAGCGCGAGCACTTCCATCTATTTGTTTTCAGCGTCCAAGCAATGCCTACTCCTTAACGTCAACATAAATATTAAGAACCCTTAATAATCATACAATCTCTGCGATATTACAACGTTACTTTGGCTAAAGGAAATTACGTAGAATATTTTATTCCCTTATCAAGCAGTGACAGTGATGGTGTACTGATGTATTTTTGCTTCGCTTTAACTATTTGGTAAGCCTCTATAATGTCTCTCTGTTTAACTGTGGCTCGCGTTGTTAACCACCTTTCTGGCACCCGTGTCTTTTACAATGCTGACCCATGTGACCGCCTATATTGCCGCGCACTGCCAGACGTTGCTCGCGTGACGTGTGCAGTCGGTGAAACGATTTGCACGCATCTCAGATCATCCCACACGCGATTCTTTCTTTGTCACCAAAGGTCGTAATTTTGCCAGCTTGAACGGGGCAGAAAACAGTTCGTTTACATTATATTGTTACGTAGGAAGACGCCGACGAAAAGCTATTTACAAGTATATTTACAAGGCAATACGCCGCAGTTGACCAAGAGGCAACAGCCCGCGCTAGCTTCCAATCGTCGTCTTCGTCTTCTTCCTACTCGGCTCTTCGTCATTGGGAATACTACCCCGTAGCAATATCTCCCAACAGCTTTTTTTTTTTTTACTTTATGGGATATGCGGTGAACGTACGGGATCGCATGTGTTTGGCTGCGTTCCAACTCGCTTTGCGGCAATTCTATCATCCCTTTCACTTTTTGCAAAAGGCTTTCACAAATTATTGTGACAGAGACAGAATGGTAACCAGCACTATATAGACGCATGGTCTGGTTTTTAAACCTAACGTGTATTTTACGGTGACATGACTTAACGAGCGCATCCTGACAACATGTTGTAGATAGCCCGCTTGTCAAGCCACTAGTGGGAAATCGCCCTTCTCCAAACATTGTATCCATCAGGGATAATTTCTTGTTTCCCGAAGCCTTAGGCAACATTACTTACTATAATGCGGTTTTATGTATCTGTATATCCTGTATTTTTGTAACATCATCTTTTCTTTTCCCTACTCATTGTATTCCTACCGAATTATTTGTCAAATCGTACTTTTTTATGTTGTATTGTTTTTCTCGTGTAATTGCTGATATTACCCACTCCCCTATGTAATGCCTTGCAGGCCTACATGGTGTAATATATAAAATAAATGAAATGAAGCTAACTTAGAGTGGGCCCTGTCGAAAGGAAGAAGGCTCTTCGTTCTGGGGTTGTACATTTCACATACATGCTGCGCCGTGAAATCAAATGGCAAGCCTAAGAATTGAATTTTCAATCTCAGAACTTTTGTGAAAGCATTTTGCATAAAATGAAAAGAAAGGAACAATCGCCGCAAAGCCAGTTGGAACGTAAAAAGAACGCACGTGATCCGGTATCTTCGCCGCATCTCCCATGAAGTAAAATAGGTTGCTAGGTTGCTAGGTTGTAAATAGGTTGTAAACGTGCGGTTTTCTGCCCCCGTGCAAGCTTGAAAAATTATGCGATTTGATGAAAAAGAAATAAACACGAACGGGTTGCTCTAAGAGGCTTGTAGATCGTTTCACCGAGTGCACACGCGACGTGTTTTACCAGATTCCACGCAGTTGTGACCTTTCTTTTATCGGGCAGACAAGCCGGTGTTTCAACGACAGAGCACGCGAGTACGGTCTGGCAGTGCGCAGCAATATAGGTGGTCACATGGGGGCCCATTCTAACAGATGTGAGTGTAAGCCAGTAGAAAAAAAAAGTTTCTGAGGCGTGCCGCAGACAAAACAGAGAGAGAAAGAGGGAGAGAGAGACAGATTATAGAGGCTTCCTACATAACTAAAAGAAAGCGAAATTGCGTCACTGTGCCGTCAGTATGACTGATTGATAAAGCGATAAAATTTAAGATGATTTCCTCTAGCCCTTGTGATGTTACAACATTGCATAGATTGTTTGACTAAAGTTTTCTTAGGTATTTGTTACAGTTGTGGTATAAATACTGCTTGGACGCCGAAAATGAACGGTTGGAAGTCAGCCCTCGTATGTGTCTCTTCGTGTTCCACGTCTGTCGTCTCGTTTCCTTCGCGCAGGTCAACGTTTGCTTCCAGATCATGGACCAACTTACTCGCACCACATTCCTGCTGACTCTCTTTGCGGAGTTGCTGGGGTTTGTATCGCCGTGTTTACACCATTGTGACTTCCATTGCACAACTTCTTTTGTGAAGTCAGACGGATTTTCATGCTGCCGTGATGACACTGCATAAAAGAGAAGTGTGAAAGAAAGGAATGTGGAGAAGTGTGGGAAACATTGGGAAAGCGGAGAGGGCATGTCGGGGAGAGGAGGTGCAGGGCGGCACCCAGAGTCGATGCGCAGGAAACACCATCAAACGATCTTCCTAAAATACAACACTCCCGACGTAGCTTGTCGTGCAGCATTACTCACGGCTGCAGACGTGTGAGTGTTGAAGCTCGGCCCATGCTCTGCTATGCTCTACAAAAGCGAGACGGGCAACTCTACGTAGTACGTGAAGTGGCTTTATTCAAAAGGCATAATACAGAGTTTCGGATAATTCGATAATAATTTAATATAATTTCGGAACAAATTTGTTTAGTGATGTTTGCCATTTCTGAAGAATTGCCAGAAATAACTGCAATGTGGCTTTTATTTTTCATGCAAAGGGTGTGCGGAAACCATTATGCAGCTACATAATAAAAACCCTTCTTGCTTTTACGTGTTTCATGTCTAATTTTACATGTATTTCCGACCAAGTCTCTTGAATCACCTATCCGTGAAGTTTTCTGAAGAATCTAACTGATAACCTTTTTGATTGACAGACATGGAGTAGGTTCGTAATCCCGCCCATTATGCAGTACCCCTTAGGAAGGAATTAAAGTGATGTGATGTGAGTCAATTGAAATGAACCACACTTTTCATCTGGGAATGCTAGAGCTAAAACTATCTCAAACGATGATTCAGGAACAGAACATTTCGACACGTACTTCAAGCTATGGTAAATAGGTGAAGCCGGAGTGTATTCTGGGCTTTTGTAGCCATGCCGGCCTGCTTTGCTCGAGGATGACGTCTTTGCCTGTCATAGTACTGCGATTCGTTGTACACCATCGTTATTCATCGAATAATATGACTTAATATACCGTTAGGCCTAACTCTGTGTTCCGCAACTTTTTCAATTTGCCTACGCCATTATCGCTTCTCTCAAAGAGAAGTCTGCGATTAGAAATATTTTGGGGTATCTATGGCCAATAACGTCTCCTGGTCTAAGCATACCGATGACATTTGGGCCTCCGACACATGAAAACACAACTTTTTTTTGACTAAAGTTTCTATCGGTGCCTCCTTATCTTGTTTCGGTGGCTTGGCGGCTATGCGGATAGTGCTGTAAGCATAAAGTGAGGGAGCGCATTTCGTGCCGCTGTAGCTGCATGGGAAATACGTCGAATGCAAAGTCGTGTCTACAATGAGACATTTTATTTATTTATTTTTTTATTTATTTATATGGACGTACTGCAGCGCTAAAAGGGTTATCGCAGGAGTAGGGTACAGGAATCATCAAACAAACAGAACACATGATGAAATACAGACAATATACTAAAAGGGAAGAAAAAATGCATGATCTTAAGAAGCGCAAAGCAAGCAACCGTGGATTGCACGGTCTAATTCGTTAACTGGCAAGTTTAGAATGTCAGGAGGCAACTGGTTCCAGATTTCGATGCTTTGGGGAAACGAACTACACTTCAGTTTGTCAGTGCTGGCATACAGCGGCATAATATTTAGAGGGTGAACATTTCTTGTGTTAGACGCTTTAGCAACTTTCAGGTGTTTAAAGGACGAGCAACGTTCGGAGTTAAGAGTAGTGTAATAGTAGTGTGTGTGTGTGTGTGTGTGTGCCTATCGGTGCGAGGTTAAATATGACGTGACGAAACAATGTAGCTACAGCGAAAGCAAGGCGCCAACGATGTAGAATGAGTGAAAACGGTGAGTTGGGTAACTTTTGTGCGCGTTGGTAGTACCTGTATATATCTGAACGGATGCTTTTCAGTTCAGGGACAACCTGGTAACGCGAAAAAGAAGGAACAAATTGGACTGCTTTATTTCGTACGGAATCAGGCATGTTACTGGTATATATGCGGTGAGTGTTCCACACGATATCACTATACTCCAGGGATAGCCCGATCAGTATGGTGTAAGCTTTATGCCTTGTGCTGTTGCCAGCATTTTTTCTAACGCCTGTTTCTTAAAGCTCTGTTATAGAGTAGTTAATTGGGTTTAGTCGTCTGTCGTGATCAAGCAAGGCCGATAACTGGGTATTTTATTGAATCGGCAGAGTTAAGCCAGGAGAGCGTTCTGCCTCGCAGTGCTGGCGTGAGTGCTGCTCGCTCGCAGACTATAAACCCACTAGTGTTGCAGCTGAATCGCTGTGCGTGTGCACCGGTCTGCTCGCGATTGGCAGTAAACATCAAGCTAACGTTGTCTGGCATTTCACTGGGCGCTGACCGACGCTTACGTTTTCTTGTCACTCTCAACGATTGCATCATCCAGATGCAACAGCTGCAACGTCGCTGGCGGCGCTCGGAGCGCCGGCGTTGTGAGACGCCTGGTAACCGCTAGGGTGCTGTTCCATCCGCACAGCGGCAGTTGCACTGCTAGCTGCGCGGCGCCAATATGTTGCACCTGAACAGTGTCCGCAGAGTGAAATGGACGGCCGAGGGAAATCGCAACGCTACACGTTGCTATCGCGGTCCTTCGTTGCGAAAGTATCGATTTTCTTTTCAAGCAAATAGCCTTATTTGCCTCTTTCTCCCGTTCTTCTGTTTGGCGGTGGGTGGCTGGCGGTCGGTGGCCGCACTTTCCAAAACTGCCTATGCAAAGAATGCGCGCTCTCGTGCAGCCGAGGGACCGAGTTGAGGAGGGGCGCGTTCGGCGCCGAAAGAAGGCCAACTAACGTCGAACTAGCCCTTTCAGAGGCGCGCGCGTGTTGCACGCTAGCTTCTGGGGCTTCTGAAAGTTTAGACGCTCCGCTGGGGCTGTCGCGGAGAACGACCCTCCTCTCCTTCTGCACGGCTCTCCCTCCATGGCCGGTGTGAGAGAGGGACGCGCCTAGAGAGGAGGATGGCAGTAGCCGTTCGTGCCGATGCTAGCGCCGGTGTAGAGGACAACACACGTATCATGAATTCGCCTACGTGTAAAACCGTTTATACAACCGCCACAAATGTGCTGGTTAACGGCCCTGTTGTTTACTGAATGACGTAATGAAACAACGAGCGCAAGCTAAATATCCTCACTGCAAGAAACACACGGCATCAAGCACACCCGTCGTTCATAAAGCGAATAGCTTTCTAGAAGCGTTCGGCTACTCGCTCGCATTGTTAATCATTGTCGATGGTTTCCGCAAGATTTCGTTTTGTGGGTGCCCGTTGGCCCATGTGTTATTTTGTTCTTGTTTTACTATTGGTTCCCATCGGTTGCAGGTGTCGCAGCTGGAGAACGAGCTGGACGAGTTGTCGAGCCAGCTTCACCGGTCGCAGCAGGAAACCGACCGGCAGTTGAGCGCCAAGCTACGTGACAAGAACGCCCACGTGGCGCAACTGCTAGCAGACTTACAGGCGAGCTTGCATGTTCCTAAAAGTTTAAACGAGGCACAGTGTAAGTGCCCTAAATGTTTTATTTAGGAACAAGTAAAATTTTGTCGCTTCCAAGAAAGGTTTGCAATTCGCAGGGCTCCATGCATATGCTTCCTGCGCTTTTGTTGAGTTTTTGCTACCTATACCTTGCGACGAATCCCACGAATAAAAAAGAAATATCCAACTAACACATTGTAATCTAAGCGGAGCGAGTTCTCAGTAATTCGGTTAATTAAATGCTTTACAGCTAACTGTAGTGGGTATAATTTTGCATATTTTCGTGCTACGTAATTTGTAATGTCATAGAATGTGTATCTTTATCCACTACAAAAGTAACAAATTTATTGTCGTTCAGTTTGTATCTTTATGCAATTCATAGCTCGCAAGCTATGCCGAAATGCAAACACCATATAAGATGGATGCACGGCGTGAGACCTCTAACACGTGACCGGCTTCCGTCACTTCACATACACACACACGTTTTTCCACATTGACACTGCTAATGTTAACACAATTGTAATACGTAATGCATAAATAATCATCCCATTAAAATATAAATGTGTTTTCAAGGCGCTTGTCAGACGATGTGGTATGTCCAAGTTCTGTATAAGAATTGTAGTTTATTACTATTTTGTTACGCAGAACAAGGTGCGCACAGTTAATCAGCATGCAAGGGTCATATATGCGTCACTCTGCGGGTACTGTGATGTAACCTTTGTGCATTGTTTACCCACAAATGTATCCGCCGACAACAAGCAGCCACGCGAAACGCGATAATGTAGGCAAAGAAAGAAAACTTCGCTTTAGTAGACAGAGCAGAAAAGTAGGCATATTAACCACATTCACGTTTGCGGTTTGAAAGATCTGTCACTTGGGCTGGTTGGTTGGTTGGCTCGTCGCACATTCTTAGGTTTATTACTGTGGTTCAAGCTTGTTTACCCTGCAGGAGAAAAAAGTGATAAACATACTAATAAAATGCAAGTATACTGTACGCATGATGCGCGCCGATAGACGTGCCACCGCTGGCGGCCATATTAGTGCCCTGGGGAAATGAGGTAGCCTTCCGCCGCAGTTTTCCGCATCGTTGCTTGTGCTTTTCCGATCCATTCGCGTTTTCGGAGCGAAATAAGCGACGCCCGTCGCATACGTATGTGCATTAGTCAAAGCTTCAAGGCCAGTTGAAGAACAATGGTTGCGTGCTGGGCTGCTCAAGGACTCGCGAAAGCTTGCCGGCGGTATGCTCAGCATTATATCGCTTTCGCAAGACCTCTTCAGCGGGAGCATCTGCAGCAATGGATCGCCTCCGTTCGGTGGCAAATTGCTTGTTATGACGCCTTTTATTTTGCATCAACTGAATGTTTGTTGAATTCGATCATGTTTACACGGGTAAGGGATGACATAAATCACGGCCTACCGGTTTTAGTTCATTTTTTTCCACAATCCAGCACGCAGTTTAAAGGCTTTTCGTTTAGGTTCTGAATACCACTCGGTGCGTCTGCCGTTTCCCCCTTTTTCACCGTGTTGCTCTTCCTGAGATGCACGGCTTGTACAAGGGAATCGTGTTGTGTGTTAAAGATGCTGAGGCTTGCAAGTACTGGTCTTGTTGGTTTCATGCGGCCCGTTAAATCGTCTTACCAGCGGTCACGTGGTTATATTTCTTGGATCTATTTTGTGCGCGGCTTCGCATATCTTATGTTGTTGCCAATTGCTTTATGCAACATTGTTGTTGATTTTTTTAGTGTCAGCTTTTTCCATTGCTTCACATGTAACGGTTTAAATCACGCTTCACTTGTTTTGTCGGAATGAAATGTGCTGATCATTTATTGAAACACCGTTGAGAATTGTGCTGAGAAGTAATGAAAATAAGCTTATTAGATTTCGCTGAATAATCACCGAGTCCTTCCAGTTTTAGAAGTTGCTTTATCATCGCGCATTATACAGGCAATAATGTTATCGTCATTAGTAATCTGATGCAATATTCTATGTGTATTGTGCCTTTTTTTTCTTCCTTTCCTGCTCATTTTCGATGTGGTACACGTACAGGGTGTTTTTTTAGGACAATACAGATTTTTAAAAATTAAACAATGGCATGGCCGTGTAACACCTGTCGTCTTCGCATGCGAGCTCCACGTTGAAGCGGAAATATCTTGCGACTGCTTAAGTCACACTGAAAAGACTAATTGCCAAAAACAGGTAAATGTTCTATTGTTAATCAGAGGGCAGTTGTTTATGTCGAATACACTTAGGGCGTCACAATTGATGACGTACATATGTTTCAGGAATGAAAATTGATCGAAACTAAAAGCCAAATCCGGTCAACAACGAAACGGAGCGCGGCCCCCTGCGCATTAGACGGCAACGCCCCGTAAGTAAGTGTGGGGCGCAGTTTGAGTGACAGCATGCCGCCTGACCCGGCACACAAGCGACACATGCTTGCTAGGAAAAGCGTACCGTATCGGTAGGTGCCGCGACTGGCCGACAATTTCAGTTTGAAACTTAGTCACGCTTTTCCTCAGAGGGTGCTTTCGTCTAATACCGGAGCGGGGCGAAATTTCCAGCGCTCCTGCCGCGGTTGGTTTCTATGGTGCCTTCATTTAGCGATGAAATTCGATGGAACATATCTCCAATGAGATGCCACTTGCAAGATAGAATGAGAATGATGAATGAGATAGAATAGAATGAGGGTGCATTAAATTGGCGCTCACTTCAAATCCGCTACTTACACAACTGGTCCTAAAGCTCTGAGAAACGTTCCTGAATTAATTTTAGTTAGTTCGTTTTTTTGGAATAACTGAAGAAGCGGCACAGTATTACCGCCTCGACGTAGAGCTCGTAAGCGATTACGACAGGTATCTCACTCTAAGACGTTTCTTGATAAAAAAATATCCTTATTGTCGAGAGGGACACCCTGTATCAGCACGTGTAAACAGATAAAGTGGACTCCTTTTGTACACGTTTTGCGTGATGGCTTACCGTTCTCCCAGTATACGTTTCTTTTTCAAGATTGGCGCAACTTGCTGCACGCCTGGTTGCACACTAAATGAGCTTCTCCAACAACGACGATACCTAACAATCTTCCCGCGTTCGCCGGGTAGTCTGAGAGTGAAATTCCCAGGGTGTTTTATTACGTGGCACCCTGCCATTACCTAATTTCGTTTGTTAATAGCGATAACTTATTAGAAACGTAGTTGGTCTTCTATATTCAATCGTAATTCCACTTGCATTTTGCGTAACCTAATTATTTGGCTCGTTTACAGTTCTTTGCTTTGTTGTGACATTGTAAGCTTCATTGCTACAATCGGTTAAGAAACATTAACGCATTGCTTGTGTATAAACAGCGATTCATTATATTTAAATAATAAGTCCGACCGCCAAGTGTATTGCATATGTCTGTTAATATTTTTTTTCTGTGTGCTCAATGGACATTTGAAACATTAAGTTGAGCCAGTTGAAATTTAGACCAGGAGAACGTTAACTTGAAGACCAGTACTCTACATTTTCTTGATCCTTTTCTTTGAGCACCTTTTCGCATTTTTTAAACGCTGGAACATGTTTTCGTTCAATGTACATTATGTTTCTTCATATTTATGTCAATATATTATATATTCTTTGTATACATCAATCATGTGCCCGCTTTCTGTAGTCTCGACACGAGGCTCTTTTCGTTAGAAGTATACAAACAATTAAAATTATATCTTCGGTTATTACTGGGAGTTGGTCAGTTGAGCCATTCTTGACGAGCTGTGGGTTCCTCTTACACTTAGGCCTAAATTAAAGTATAAATAACGAACGCTCTGGGACGTCTATGGGCCCAACCACATTTAAATAAATCCAATAAAGTTTTATCCATCCATCCATCCAGGCTGATAGAAGTGTTTTTGCTGTACATTCATATTCTCCAACTCAAGTCATAGTTCCGGAATTAATTCTCATGCTTAGAACCAAAGATGAAGTAAAGGAAGTGCTTTAATTAGATTCTACCATGCTTGTAGCTGGGAAACGGTTTTTCAGACATGAACCCTCTTTTCTCTTTTAGGAAACGCTTGCCTAAATGCTGCATAACTTTTTCCATTGAGCTACGCGTGTTAAGCCCAATGTGGCTTCGTAATACGTTATGCTTTGCAATCACAAATTTTGTCACATTAAGCTTTGCCTTTCGTTTGTGTTTTCCTCATTCAGCTTTTGACATCGTCTACGTGTCATTACGCATCTTGTGATAAAAGTGGTCCAGACTTTTGTTGTGTTCAGCCTGTCGTCAATTTCATTTTTATGAAAACGCTGAGAAGCAAATGTACGCGAGATGCATACCAACATTTCACATGAAAAACACTTGATATGTTATTTAAACGAAAGCACGCGGTACGCACCGCTCGCCGTAGGTTCGCTTTGCTTTTGCTAGTTTGTACAGCTTTACATCCTTCGTCAGTTGAAATGCAGCACTTTATTTCTAAAACACCTTCTCCTGCTGCTGTCCCTAATCCTGCTGCTGCTGGTTACCGCTGCCAGCACCTCCTGAAGTCCAGCTGTTACTGCCGCCAGAAGTTCCTCCCAAACCGCTGTTCGATCAGCTGTATCCAGCCCTTGAAAATTCCCCGAGTCCACCATAGGAGCTTCTGCCAGTGCTACTTCCTTGTGATGGTCCAGAGCCACCCAAAGGTGTTCCCCAAGTGAATTGGTATGTTCGTGGGGAACTCCAATACCAGAAAGTGCTGCCATCTCCTCGTCGCCCTCAACTGCCTTGTCTACCGCCAAATGAGGGACCTCCAATGAAGCCACCGAGGTATCCACGTAGCCTAAGGTATTCCACAAATGTGCCTCTGGCACCACTTTTTCTATACTTCCTGTAAAGGCGCTGTAATCGTCTTTGCGAGAGGCCAGTGACACTTCTCAGCCAACCTTGGCTGGAACCCCAGAAACCTCCCAGTCCACCGAATTCACTTCCAAAGCTGCCTAGTTGAACAGGTGAGCCTTGACGGCCGCCTAGGCCAGAAATGAGCCACGTACAACCGCTCCCTTGATTGTTCCTTCCTGAGAGACCACTACTGCTACAGAAACTGCTATCTTGGCTGCTAGGACTCCATCGGTTATCGCTATCAGAGCTGCTCGACCAGCTCTGAGCGAAGCTTCCCAATCCTCCAAGTCCGCTTCGTCCTCCCAGTCCTCTAACAGTTCCCAGTTGACCAGAAATACCACTTCGACCGCCTCTGAGACTGCCGAGTCGCCCAGTGAGGCCGCTAGTTCCGAACAGACGACTTAGCAAGTTAGAAAGGCCGCTTTGTCCAGACTGACTAAAGCTGGCGCCAAATCTGCCTCGTCCACTGCTGCTTCTATCCAGGCCGCGTTGACTGCCGTAGTTTCCGCTTCCAGTAGATCCGAAACCGCCACTTCGGCTGCCCCAGCCAAATAGTCCGCTACCGATGCCTAACGAACTGCCTTGACCGGAAAGGCCATTGTTATCACTTTCTCCTGCTTCGCCTAACATTTCACCCTCTCCTCCACTTCCACCAAGTTCTCCTTGCTGTCCGCGCAGCCCACCCATTCCGCTTTGGCCGCCATAGACCGACGATCCGCCTAGTCCTCCAAATCCGCTGAAACCTCCTTGCTAACCGTGCGTGCTGCCGGACCCGCTTTGGCCAGCGCTTCTGAACAGCCTGCCGAATCCTACAAGCCTGCTGAGTCCCCCTTGCGGTTCATTCTGGTTCTCTGAATCGCCTTGTCCGCCTTGGCCCCATTGTTGACCACACCCTCCAGTTGCAATTATTCCGCCAGGCGTGCCGTACAAGCCATCCTGTGGACCACTGATTCCTCCCCATGGCCGCGGGAATGCAGCACCCCCACTAGGTCCCTGAAATCCCCAAGTCGTGCCCTCAGAAATTAGGCCCCTGGGATTACCCCATGCAAACCACGTCAGTGGCGAAACTACTCTGGGTTGACCCCACTGTCCACTGACGCCTTGACTTCCTCCTTGCGGCAGAGAAAACAACCTCAGTGCGTAGAGTTGAGTGCTCCAGTATCCGAAGGGGCTACCGCCGTACCTACCATCGATGTTGCCCTAAGAGCTACCGCTTCCGCTTGACAACATGAGGGGCGTAATTAACCTCCTCCAAATTGAGAATGGGCTACTTGCGTATAGCTCGCCATAACTATCACCCCAGGGACCGCCGTGTCCAGCAAATCCGCTCAGTCCACTTCCGCTGCCAAATCCACTGCCATATCAGCTGCCGTATCCACCACTGAAGCCGCTTCCACTGCTGAGTGAGCTTCCTCCAAACCCTCCTCGCAAACATCCACTCCCGAATCCATTTCCAAGTCTTGAAAATAAGTTACCCCCGATGACCTGGCGACCTGAAAATGAGGTTTTCGAATTTCAAAACACGTCATTTAGACAATTCTAATTTTCGAGCAGGTGAGGCGTCTACTTTTTTTTTTCTAGAATAAAGAAGTGGGAGACACGTTTCGAAATGCTAAGTCCATTTTCTTCCTTATTTTGGTTAAAAGATGGCGACTAAAAAGACAGTGTACTAGTTCTGCGTAAGAAGGCTTTAGGTACATGTACGCATAACCGTAAGGTATTATTTTCACAGTACTCATGCCATGTTTATTGCTATGAACCGCAATCTTTAGTGACACAAATTTTTTAGGTTAGCTAATTCCTTCATAAGGGTGTTTCAGCTATCATGCCTCGCAATGTAAAAAAAAAAGGAAAAGGCAGATTTTATGCGAGTAGAATGAAATTCATATTGTTCAGTATATTCCAGCAGCCTCTATTAACATTTTGTTGATGCCATTGATTTGAATAATTATCATCAACAAATTAATATTTTTAATTACTGTTCTAAATGGCGTGCTCTCAATGAAGAATTAAGTAGAAGAAACTTCATGTTCAAACTTCAAACGGTCATGTTTTTAGCCATTTACTTTAGCCCGTTTGTTTGTTCCGGTGTACAAGAAAAAGCCGAGAAAAATGAAAAATGTCATGTGACTAATCGTACACCAGCGTCAAAAAGCAGTGCTCTCAAAGATGCTACACACGAGTTAGTTACACACTCTTTCCAGGAAGCATCAACCAGTGATGAGGCATCTCTCTTTATCAACAGCAAAGCGCTGCGCTTTCGCGGCAGGGTTGCGCCAGATGAAGCTTCATGAGATGCTATAGCCACCTTGCAGTCACGTTAGGCTGTGCATGTTGCTACACTTAGTAGCGGCGGTGAGCTCCCACGAGTAGGCCCTCCCCAACATTGCGTCTTTTTCCGTACTGCGTTCAGGCCTGCCTGAAAGCCTCCTTTTACAGTTTTCAATATATTGACGCTGAATCTTGGCAGCTCCTCCGTGATAATGCAGCTCCTCCGTTTTACTTGTTTCTAGTTTGGACGACAGGGCACAAAAATAATACTGACTTTATGCTGACTAAATAATAAGCTTTTGCGGTAAGTGCTATAATGTCTAGTACATGGCTTTTACTTAAACAAAACTGGGGCACCCTGTATATATTAATTAGCATATACGGGGTGGCCCATCTATCATTCATCGCGTCTTTTTTTTTAAATAGACGGTCCATTCTACTCGGAGATAACCAAGTGCATATTGTTCCCAGTCAAGTAGGGTAGCCGCCAGTATTTGATTGTTCATGCCATTCTGAGAAATATTTTATTGCATAGGACTAATTTTAAATTACTGCTTTGATTTCCCTTCTCCCAGTGAAGAAATTGTACGAAACTGAAGAAGTCTGAAGCTCGCGTGTTTTCAGCCAAGTGCATTTTACCAGTTTATTTTTCCAGGTCGATAAAGAAAGCCTAAGAGCAATAAAAGAAAAATGTCACATAGCAAACAGTCTGCCCGCAAACCAGCGCCCTCAAACGAGCTCTATAGGCCACCTTCAATGGTCAGGCGACGCAACGGTCGGCTCAGCCGTCTCCGCCACCGTGTCCGCTCCATATCTATGAAGGTATGCCTTTGTAGCGCTCATATCAAAAGTGTCACTCATTCTAAATTGTGGTTTTAAGGCAATCGAAAACATCGAGGCCAACTTTCGACCTCCGATGCTGGAGAAAGGACGTCGACTTTGCTACCACAGCCATGTATAACGTATCAAAAACAGCACGTACTTCGCAGCCAAGTGCTTAATTTAGATTAATTAAATTATGTGCCTTTACGCGCCAAAGAACTGCGGCAAGAGCTGCGGCGCGGCAAGAACTGCGTTTCCGTCGAACATTTCAAGGCCGCAGTCTTCCCCAGTGAATAAAATTGAACTGTCTGTAGACGGCGTCACCGTACACGCACTTATCGACACCGGAGCCGCCGTTTCTATTATTAGTGAGAAGCTTTACCGCAATTTGAACAGAGTGACCATTCCTCTTACCTCTCTTTCTCTGCATACGGCAACTTCCCATCGCATTCAGCCTTCAGCGTCGTGCACAGCCCGGGTCGTTATTCAAAGCGTTATGTTATCGAATTTGTCTGTCCTATCTCATTCCTCGCACGACCTTATTCTTGGATGGAATTTCCTATCTGTCAATCAAGCCCTTATCGACTGCGCTCGTGCCGTTCTTACGTTATCCTTACCGTGCTTTGACCCTGACGACCATTATTCTCCTAAAGTTGTGCCGCCTCCGACATCGATATCGCTGCTTTCTCCGCTGCCCTGGTCTTTCTGTCATGTAACTCTGCTGCGACCTCATCTGCTCTGTTTATACCGTCGGCCACTTGTGCGCGCCCGTGGAACTTTTGCTTCCGTTTGCTGTCGCCACTTTTTGCGACTGTTCTGCTGCCCTTTACGTGTGCAACACGTCCACCTGTCCATCATCCCTACTTCCAGGGGAGTGCCTGGGTAAGTTTGAAGCTTTCGATTGCGTTCTCCCGGCCACCAGGTTTGGTGATACAGCGCCACTCCCGATTTTTGCCGTCACTCCTCCTGCCGCGACGGATGCCCCTGTAGACGTCTTCGCTCGTGCCGTCGACGCAGAACTCACAACTGCGCAGCACAAGGAAACCATCAAGCTCCTCCAACATTTTCCTACCTCATTTGACATTGACCAACCTTCCTTGGACCGAGCGTCCACAGTCGTTCAGCGTATGGACACCGGTCAACAAACACAATTGCGCCAGCGTCCGTATCGTGTGTCGGCCGCTTAACGCCGTATCATGGACCAGCACGTTGACGACATGCTGGAGCGTGGCATCATCCAGCCCTCTAACAGTTCCTGGGCGTCTCCGGTTGTCTTTGCTAAAAAAAGATGGCTGTATTAGGTTCTGCGTCGACTATCGTTGCCTTAACCAAATAACGCGCAAATATGTTTATCCTCTGTCGAGCATCGACGATGCCTTGGACAGTCTGCAGGGAGCGGAATTCTTTTCCTCGCTGTATCTGCGCTCCGGGTTATTGGCAAGTGCCAATGGCAGACGCCGATCGCCAAAAAACAGCCTTTGTAACACCTTATGGGCTATATGAATTTACCGTCATGCCGTTTGGCATCTGCAACGCGCCTGCCGCTTTCGAGCGAATGATGGACACCAGTCTTCGAGGGCTGAAGTGGAAAACGTGCCTCTGTTATTTAGATGACATTATGGTTTTTTCCACCCACTGTGCGTCGCACCTCAGCCGCCTCGAGCAGGTCCTTGCGTGCCTCTCCACTCCAGGACTGCAACTAAATTTGAAGAAATGCCACTTCGGCGCTCGCACGCCTGCTATTCTCCGTCATGTAGTTTCAAAAGATGGTCTCCTGCCGGACCCCACGAAACTTAGCGCCGTATCCGAGTTCCCTAAATCAACCACCATGAAAGAACTTCGCATCTTCATCGGCTTGTGCTCTTATTTCCGACGCTTCATTCGTAACTTTGCGTCTATCATCGCCCCCTTGACGCAGCTTCTCACCGGCAGTTCTGACCCATCAGCCTGATTCCCGGCGTGCGACGACGCATTCCAAGAACTGCGACGCGTTCTCACCTGTCCTTCAGTACTTCGATACTTCGATCCCTGTGCTCCATCCATACCGACGCTAGTGATATAGGGCACGGCGCTGTTCTTTCACAACGCAAGGATGGCTTCGAAGAGTACGTCGTCGCGTATGCCAGCCGCACCCTTACCAAACACGAGGCGAACTACACGGTTACTGAGAAGGAATGTCTGGTTATCATTTGGGCTATCGGAAAATTTCGTCCTTATGTGTACGGGCGCCCATTTGACATCGTGACCGACCATCATGCCCTATGCTGGTTATCTTTACTAAAAGATAGAAATGGTCGGCTCGCCCGTTGGGCATTGCGCCTGCAAGAGTACGACACCCGCGTTGTTTATCGTTCAGGCCGAAAGCATTCAGACGCAGACGGTCTATCCCGGTCACCCCTGCCCTCTGGTCCTGTCCACTCGACTATTTCCACCTGCGGTGCATTCGCCCTCAACACTTCCGACATGCTATTAGAGCAGCGCAAAGACCCATGGATCTCTTCGCTTATTGACTTCATGTCTAGCCAGTCGCCAGCACCGATCTCTCGGACGCTCCGTCATCAAGCCGCGCACTTCATCATTCGGGATAACCTGCTGTACCGGCGCAACTACAATTCCAGCGGCCATAAGTGGTTGCTTGTTATACCCCACCTCCGCTCCAACATCTGCGCCACGTTCCACGACGACCCACAATGCGGCCACGCTGGTGTATTAAAGACATACTCTCGCCTCCAGCTTCGGAACTACTGGCGCGGTATGTACCGTTTCGTTCGCCAGTATGTCCGGTCACGCCATAAATACCAACGACTCAAGACGCCAACTCAACATGCCACCGGCCCCTTGCAATCTTTACAATGCCCTGCGCGTGCTTTCAACTGCCTCAGCATTGACCTATAGGTCCGCTTCCCAACACTCCAAGCGGCAACCGCTGGGTTATTGTGCTATCGACCACCAGACGCGGTATGCTGAAACTTCAGTACGCGCTTCAGTACGCGCTCAGCCTGCCTGCAGATTTGGCCTTTGGCGAAGTTTCGTACCACCTTTCTCGAGTCACTAAGCATCGTGTGACAGTCTGCGTTGGCGATAGCCAGGGCGATGGCCAGGGCGATGGCCACCTCCTACGCTTGTTCCGCTCCAGCGCTTCTCACGCTCGCTGCCGTCCTCGTCGCGCCGGTTGACGCCTCTATGACGACCGCTGTGAAGGCGTTCCGTTGATATTCGGCCGCGTCTACGTAAAGCGCGTGTTCGTCGTTGGCATGCTGGTCGATGAGAGCCATGGCCCTCGCCACCGGTCACCCACAGCATGATATCGTCCGCGTAGATGGTGTGCCTAACGTCTTCGAAGAATGTCGCCAACTCGCTCGTTCGTTCACATCCCAGGACCACTGACGCCAAAAGCTTTGCCACAATTCATCCACTGCGGCTACATGCTTTGCTCCTGGCTCGCTGGTCTTGTTGTGGGTGTCCTCTACTCCTACAGGCCTTTCCTCCAAGCTGCTCTCCAATTAACACAGTCCTTATCGGGTACTGAACCAAACATCCGCGGTAAACTACCTCATGGAGCCAATGGTAGCGCCTTCCGACCAGCGTCGTCGCGGCCAGGAAATTGTGCACATCTCCCGGCTCATGCAGCGCCATGACCCTCCTGTGTTCTCCTGTCCGTAGGTCGCTAGGATGGCTATTCTTTCGGTGGGGAGTGATTGTACTGAAAGCACTGGCTAGTAGGCACAGGGCTGGTGAAAGAGAAGACGACGCGAATTGCTTGCTTCCCTTTTACGAGATAGCACCGACCTGTTTAAGCCTGCCGCTGCAACCTAGAACTAGTGCTGCTAGGCGAACGTAGCTGTATTGACGTCACGTTCGTATAAAGTCAAGTTGCCCCTTTGTTCGGCTTGTGTACAGATTTCGAGACTCGAGGTAGCGATCGCTACCCGGTCCTAATCTCTGCCCTTCCTTTTCGGACGTCGCCCAGAAAATTCAAACGGAAGTTGGTAGACTGGAAAGCTTACACTGCAGCCGTAGACAAAGGGATCACAGCCTCGACTACGAAGGCAGAATAATTACCGACAAAGCTCACTGCGTCAAACAAAGTACCCGTTCTGCCACTAAGCATTGTAATGTACCGACTAATGAAAAAGGATTCTAAAGGTTACGTCCCATTAGAAGACGGGTAGGAAGGAAGGCTCTGCTTACTAAGAATATCGAAGAACCCAGAACTCGTCGACGGGAACAACGACACATAGGGCGTTACTTATCCAAACTGAACCGACAAAGGTGGAGCGACTTTTTGTGATGCTGGACCTACGAAAACGGCTGAGCAAAATCCGGCGAGTTGTCAGAGGTATTCGCAAAGAACCGCGACAGCTTTACCCGTTTGATCGCTGTCATTGCATGAGCGCGCATCGCTGAAAGAGCTCGCAGAGCAGTACTGGAGGCTCCTTTCCAGCGGGGTAAAACCTCTACAAATTGCAAGTCGTCAGCATAGTCAACCTCGAGTGACCCTTCTTGACTTATAATTATCATTTATGAATGAACAGCCCACAGCAGCAATCGGCGGCACAAACTAGCGATCATCACCTGACCATTACAGTGTGTGTTATGAAGCCCTCACAAATCTGTGCCGCACATCTCGTCTACGTCTTCTCGACTACTACAACGCCTCATGGATGAATGGGCCGGTTCATACGGAATGAAAGCCTGCGAAAATTATTCCTCTAATGAAGCCAGGAAAACAGCCAATAAATTAGGCCTCTTTCAGACCCATATCTCTGCTTTGTTGCGTAGGGGCGCTATTCGAAAAATATGATTCACGAACGATTAAATTCGTTGCCGAAAACTACTAAAGTTTCCCCGGAGGAAATGAATGGATTCCGTCAAAATAGGTCCGCAATTGATCATGTCATTGCCTTGTACTCATCGATTGAAGAATTTGTTTGTGAAAACACACCTATTGGCAATATTTTTGGCCAGTAAGGTAGCATATGACTCCGTCTGTCGTAAAGCAATACTTGACGCTTTGGGAGCCCTTGATCTTTGAGTACGCATTTACGCATAGATTGCAGACTATCTTCACGGACGCCAACTTCATGACTACTCCGGATGACCACACGACGCTTTATGCCGTCGAGAAGAAAGTACAACGAGGAGCTGTGTTAATCTATGTATTGTTTAATTTTGTCCTCATCCATCTTAAATGAGACCTGCCCCACGGCGTTAGCACCACACTGTATGCGGACGACATCTGCATTTGGAGCGTGCCGTGTTCCCACAGTACCACCGAACAACGTCTCCCAAGAGCGCTGAAAAATATATGGGCCTACCTATTTTAAGCGCATGACCGGGCTAGTTGGAGAAGTATGGGAGAGGCCTTTGCCCTGCAGTGGGCGTAACCAGGCTGATGATGGTGATTATTTCAAGGGGTTTCAAACTGTCCCCCCCCCCAAAAGCGTTGCTATGGCTTCCACGCAGAAGTATATGCAAAAATACCCACTATAGATGGGTTATCCCACCATTTCTTTGTGTCTTGACGACACAAAGGTTTCTTGGAGTGACGATCCATAGGAATCCCACGTGGTCGCTCGCCTCAGCAACTGTCGATCTGTAGTGCTCCTCCGTATGGCCTACGTCGACGGAACACTACGGTATTACCTACCGATCCTTAACAAAATGTCTCCAACAAGCAAGACAAAACTTCAGGCAGCACAAAACAACTCTCATCGAGTATGTCTTGGCCTTCCGAAGGGGTTCTCCTGCTCAGGAACTGTAGTAGAATCTATATGTCTGCCTTTTGAAGTGCTGACTTCGTAGGAGACACTTCGTATTCACTTCAGACACGTCGTTCATACGAAGGCCTACTTTTTTAAAGAATATTTCTTGACCGATGCTACATCAAGCTTTGAGCAAGCGTAGCTATTTTGATTCCTGCTGAGGCGTCACACACAATGTCACGAAACCCCCATATCATCCTTGACCCAGCCACCACTAGAAATTGTGCCATATATCACGGGAATCAATGCGAAAAAGAAAATGCCACAAGCAGCTACCCATCAAACAACTTTGGAATATATGCACAAAGAATATGCAACTGCAACGCACATTTGCACGGATCACTCTACAGCTGAACGCCGCTGATCGTGCGGACTTTTCGTGCCCTCTACACGGATCACTCTACAGCTGAACGCCGCTGATCGTGCGGACTTTTCGTGCCCTCTACACGGCAAAGATTCTCGTTTTGTCTTAAGCGATCGAGATCATCTACGTCAGCTGAATTATATGGCATTAAGGATGCCCTTGTATATGTGCTTCGACTGCAGCCGCCGAAGGCGTAACTCATAATCACGGATTCGAAAGCAGCCCTACAAAGTATGTAGAACAGGCAAAGCCGTCTAATAACCAGCCTGCAGTATTTGACGTTGCCTACCTTCACCAGAAAGCCAAAATTGCTGGTATTGCATCACGTTCTAGTGGATACCTGGCCATGTCGGTATTTCGGTAAACGAAAAAGCGGATGAAGGTGCCCCAAATGCACTTGAATACCGAAATTTCAGAACAAAATTTTTGCCAAGGCCGACGCTTCAAACATAGCAAGGAAATATGCATGAATACGCCCACCACGCTAAGAAACGCTCCGTACAGCTAGAAACATAATCGCACACGTCGCACAGATTGCACAATCATCATAGCTTCACGCGCGTCTCTAGTAAAACAGAAGCATTTAACTCGTCTGCAATTCCACGTGCCATTCGTCTCTGGAACAGCCTCCCTGATAACGTAGTTGCGGAAACTGACCGTGAAAAATTCAGGCACTCACTCATCTCGCTTAAGCCTTGTTAACCTTTGCTATCATACTCACTGTTTTGTTATATTTTTCTTACTTTCTGCTTGCACTGTAGTACGTTTGTTACAAACTCATAGACTTCCTTTTATTGTACTCGTACACGGCTGTATGTAGCTAGTATGTTTCTCTAATTTTTAGGCCCTGCACTTGGCTGATGTTGTTTCTTTCTTTACCTTCATATTGTCAATAAATTCTATGGGCTTACTTGATTCTACGCCCCCCTTACTCAATGCCCCACGTAGGGGCCTTGTAAGGTGTTTTACAATAAAAAATAAAAAAAAATAAATGAAAAGACAGGCTCTGCAGTCTGCCGGTTCACCACGATAGCTTTCTGCGTTATATCGATCCAGAAGTGGAATCCAAACTTCCACGACCACTTCCTCAACACTTAGAGACATCATACCGTCGTCTTCGATTAAGCGTGGCTTACACAAACAATTAACTCTACCGAATGGGGCATACGTAATAGGTAAACTGTGGCAGCTTACAGACAGTGGAGCACATACTACTTGAAAGCCCCGCCTACCGCGACGGGAGACGTTTTTTTGAGCCACAAATGGAAATGATTTGCCACGGTCTGTTAACGCTACCCAGCTTCTCAGGTCCCAATACACGGCCCTCCCACACAACGCCGGTTTTTGGATTTACCTTTAGAATCCCTGTCGGAAATTCGTCTAATTGAAAAGCTTTATCGATTCTCAACATTTTATATAGAAAAGCCTACGTTTAGCCGTGTTTTAGCCTGTAAATATTAGTATCAGGCTCACTTGCGCATTTCATATTTGTTTTTATGATGTTTTAAAATGTTTTTCCATTCCTCTGGAATCGATTAATTCCATTCCCCATCCCTATTCAGAGTAGCATGTCAGTGATTCTGTATGTTCCGGCAGCATTCTGTTTTTGTAATAAATAGCCTCTCTTTCTTTCTGTCTATCAAAGGTCCTCCTGAAGAAGTGAAGATAGGTCGTAGCGACCCAGACGAATCTGTTGCCGTTTGGTAGAACGATATAAGTCTTGTCTATGCGCGTAGAAAAGCTGCATAGTGAGAAAGTGACCGGGCAAGATGACTTATGTTCGCCCTTAGTCCTTGAAGCTTTACATAGACCATGATAAACTCGTTATTTCGCATGAATGTGGAATGTTTGCTACTGACCTACTCAGGGAACGCCTAGACAAATTCAGAAAGCGTCATACTTAATACTTTGGGCCACACGTCAGTGCTGGCAAGTTTTACGGCATAGATCGTCAAAAGTACAGTATTTTTAATATCAGTACAGCGTTCACAGACCAACGGCGTTATATTCTCACTTTTATTTTCGTACGTCAGTTATTAGGTTAAGCTCCCAAATAACGTGTTTTTTTAATGCATCAGTGGTTAAAAGAAGCGTGAACATTTGGGGAAGAAAACACTTGAATTGCTGCAACATAACTTGTAAATAATCATAGAAAGGTCTTCATGTATCCACCGAAAATAAGAATAACTGCGCTTATGTTACAACATAGTTATTGTATCACTACCAAGTCGGCGGCAGCTGAAGGAGCTTTCGCTACATCATGCCTCTCTAAATATATGGTCAGTTATTGTGAATTGTCAAGTTCCTAATTTTTCATTTCGTACAACTTACTGAGTTGGTCCCCCCTCCCCCCCCTCTACTCTTCCCGTTCATGAGTCATAGAAAATCATGGTAGCAGCAAACGTTCGTGAGGAAAACTATGGAGCGCTCTAATTTTGTAGCTGCCTACACATTGTAGACATTAACATTCAGCGGTCTTTCACGAAGAGACGATTAAGGTGGTCTCTGGGGTGCGGTGACGTAAAGCTATTCGAAACTTTTTTATTCCATTTCAGCAGTCACCCTTCTATTACTGGTCAACATTATTTCGTGCCACCGCCACTTCTGTAGTCTGTCGCGGAAAGTAAAAAAAAAAAACGCGAATGCTTCTTTTATGACCATGCTTACCATGCACGATTATACGCTCACGATGCAAGATTAGACGGAACAGAGAAAAACTATGTAGAATACCAAGCCTTTTTCGATATTAGCCTTTCGTAATTGGCCAGAAGTTTTCGGGCTGCACCCACGTCGGCCGTATGCCACGTGATGTCACAAAACCGCGAAACTCACTGTAACAAAGTGTACACCCTTGGACTCTTTTTATGATATCGCGCTAGCGTCGACCGGGAAGACGATCAGCGCCGCGCAACGCAGCGCGTCGGCGAGATGTTCAAGATGTGCGCATGCGCGTAACGCGCAGCCCAGTGCAAGTGGCCTCAGCTGCGCTGGTCTCCTGAGCGGAATCAACCCCGCAGTTGCCGTTTTTTTTTTCATTTATCATGGATGGCTTTCACAGATGCTTCAACCCAAGCGGAGCGTGTGAGCATCGACAAATCGACAAACGCCTACAGCTAGACGCGCATGCTTTCAATTCGTTTCTTTTTGACGTTTGTCTATTTGTGTGTTATTCTACATTGCTTATTCATACGTGCTCTCACGAAGAAGAAACATTTGTACGCATTAGGACACCTCAATGGATCTGCGGATTTCAACATATAGATTTTGGTATTTCTATTGCATTCTCTTGCCTCCGGCCGCGATGACAAATTGATGAAGACACATTTCCGTCGTGTCAAATACAACTTTGTCATTTTCTTTAATGAACATGAAAGGAGAGAATGCTGCCTTCTGTGCTTTCGTATGATAACTTAATATGAAGAAGAGTCTCCGGCAGGTTGGACGGCTTTAGCAAGATGGCGCGGCAATGAGTCGTACAGTGCTGGAACAATGCTGGGGTAAATTTTCAATGTCTGCCATTGTTCTTCAATTGCAGCCCACAATTCATAACAACTTGCTTGGTGCAGCTGTATCTTCCAGAGGTTGAAGTTCATTACGCCCCAAATCTTTTCAACGATATTAATATCTGCTCTTAATGGGGCCAGTCTAGTGTCATGACCTCAAGTTCTTCCAGATGACCTGGCACGGCGCGCGACGTATGAACGGGCGACAAGTCATGTTGAAGCCAGTAGTAGCCGGCTCTAAAAGCATCGTCTGGAACACTGGAAAGCCGGGCTTGATTAATTTTTTTTCAATGCAGGGTTCACTGCACATTCGTCCTTCAATCTTGCGCAAAGATTCTAAGCCATCCTAAACCCCAGACATTCACGCTCTTGCGCTCACTGGCCCTCACTTGCTGAATGTAGAGGCGGTCGTACCTAAAAAAAAAGCATCAAATTTCAAATTCGAAATCAGTTTATTCAAACGACTAATAAGAAGTACATGTGAATCATCTGGGCCCTTGGCCTTCTCGGCTAGACTTGGGCAGATGCAGGAAGTGCGAAAAAATAATTGTAGCGAGACAACTCAGTATTTTACACAGGATTCATGTAACAGCGGTTATGCGAAAGTTATACACGAAGGAAGGCGAAATGCTCAAGAAATTATACAATAGTTCGGAGGACAAAATAAAAGGAAGAATGCATGAAGGACAAACACAGACTTATAGTGGAGTCGAATATTGCTGGTTTCGGAAAAAAAATTTATATCGGCGATTGAGACCTACTTTTAAGTTAGCAGGCAGTTGGTTCCAAATTTTAGCAGTGGCATAGGCGATAGTTCTTTTACCGTACACACTATTACCAGCTTTTAAAAGCGATTATTAAAAGCGATTACTTGGTGAAATACTTTGCGGCGTTTTCCCAACGTACGTTTGTGTGCATGGTATTCTAAAGAGGAATAACTATAAAAATAAAGTAAGGACTAGAAGAAAATGGTAGGCGACCCTAATCTTTCCTTAGGTGCCTCTTAATGGCACTCGCACCCTGGCGTTGGTGTCTTTCTAGGTTAAGCGAGCGAACCTCTTTCTCCTGTCACGATAAGCGGGCGAGGTGCTAGGGATGGCGACGAGGAAGGACAGCGCGCGCGACCTGATGGAACGTAGCCCCCTAGCGAGCGGCGCACGAAGCGCTCCTCACGCGCCCTCTCCGCTGCAGACGTCAGAGCGTGTAACGGACGCGCGCGCGCAGCTTACGAGCAAGGGAGCGAGCGAGCGAGCAGGCGAGTGCCGCAAGGGAAGCGAGAGAGGAGGGAGTGGCGTCACATCCGATCCGATAGGCAGATGTACAGTCTATACCAGGCAGGTGCTTTCCATTAATTAGCCGGTTAGATATCATGCCACCTTCTTGTGTGTGACGCGGTTGGTGAGGTCACTGCTTCCGCTTTCTCTTTCCGCGTTTCCAGGAATTTCACCGATGGCGACCTCACGTGGCGGGTCTAAAAGTCTAAGGTTTTGTGCCTTGGTGTGTCGTAATCAGTGATTTCTAATTAATTTTAATTATTCTAGACGGTTCAGTAACTCACCTTCTAACATAAGTTATGCTCTGATATCATACCTATAATGAAAACCATGGATTTTGTACTGTGCTGTTATTTTAAATTTTATTTCTCATTTATTTTGAATTTCTTGCCCCGTCATCTAAGGAGTTGAATCGCAAGTGCTGCGCAAGAAAGAAGAGTGTCAGTCTATGCGCGTGCCACTAACAATAGCGCAGAATTACGCTTAATAAAAAATTAGAAGTAATACGCACCTCATGAGGTCTGATCGGTAGACGTTATTATGCTTTTGGTTTCACTGGGTGCAAAAGGTTGACTCATCAACAAACACATCCTTTCGCCAGTCACCTGCAGTCCAGTGAAGACGGGCTCGAGAAAAAGGGAGCCTGTTTGCCCTCGCCTCATAGGAAAGAAGTGGCTTCTTGGCAGCACTTCGGTTCATGAAACCTGCTTCGAAAAATTGTTGTCGCACCAGTTCTGCTCTGACGTCAAGGCCCACCGCATCTCTGAACTAACCAGCTGTCATGAAAGGATTAGCGTCAAGAACGGCAAGCAAAGCCGGCGCCTCTTCACTAGTCTTGGGGACACAACTTCTTGCTGCATCACCGACGCGCCCCTCATCTCTGAACCCCTGCGCGATTCTGGTAACAGTGGCTTGCTTTATGTCCAACGCATTTGCAATGTCTCTGAGACGCACACTGCATTGACATATATATTGCAGTCTCTCTGAATTCTTTTGACACTCGAGGAGGCTTTTTCACATCCAACGCAAAAGTCACTGCTGACGTGGGCGGTAAAGCCATCATTTATAACCTGATGTTGCGACCATAACGCCTCCTTGAAGTGTCAGCTGGCGCAGGGCAATTATGTTTCTTGTCTAGTCAAAAGCGTGATCTAGTCTCGAAACATATGTGGGCAGGTCTCGGCTTCCTCGATGCTTACGCGCTCCTCGTAGCTTGAAGCAGTTGTCTGTAAAAGGCGTCCATAATAAATGAAACATCAGAAAAATAACGGATAACTGAGGGGGTGATTCCGCCTAGCAGAACAGCACAGCCCTGGATTCTTGCACTGGGCCGCGCACTGCGCGCATGCGCGTACTCTTGAACATTTTGCCGATGCGCTGTGTTGAACGGCGCTGATCGGCTTCTCGGCCGACGCTCGCGCGATATTATTGCAATATTGCAAAAGCGCACTCATATGAAACGCATTGTTATGCCGGGCAATAGTTTCCTGTTGTGATTGCTTTTTTTGAATACCAGGAGACTGCCCAGCTCCGTAATGAATGGAAGATGGCTGCGAGCCGATCGCTCTGGCTTTGGCTCCTCGTAGCAGCCGTGAAGGATGATTTGCGCTTAATAAACAGTTTTGCGTAGCAGTATAACGTAGTCGAGCCCTTTCGGCGCTACACGGCATCGCTGTGGCGCATTTTCTGCACTGAGCAGCTGTTTAAGCGACATTCTTACTCTCCCCTGGCACGACGCGGCGGTTTCCTACCGGAAAGTTCCGCAAGAAGCAGTAGCAGACGCCGGCACCAACTTCCTCATCACGTTATGCAATTTCACTGGGCAAGTATGGCCCAACCGAAACCCGCTCCATCTCGCCTGTGGTCAGTCATTAAATAAGAAAACCCTGTCAAGTTAAGTAATGCTATTCGGTTTGTAAGTAAACAAAAGTGACCTCCTACAAACAAGGAAAGCGCCTCATTGGCATGTACAAACAAGACCGCGAGTTGCGGCCCCATCCATGCGTCCGAGCTTACGCAAATTTGAAGCCATTGAATTAGAATAAAATAGATTAGAATAGGTTTAAATTAGAGGGCCACTGATTTCTATCTAAGCTAGTGCGGGTAAAAACAATAAGATTCGAGATGGTGTACTTAACTCGCTAGTCTTGACTCTAGAACTTTGTTCAGTCAAGAATAATATAATATTTGGGGTTTTACGTGCCAAAACCACTTTCTGATTATGAGGCACGCCGTAGTGGAGGACTCCGGAAATTTTGACCACCTGGGGTTCTTTAACGCGCACCTAAATCTAAGCACAGGGGTGTTTTCGCATTTCGCCCCCATCGAAATGCGGCCGCCGTGGCCGGGATTCGATCCCGCGACCTCGTGCTCAGCAGCCCAACACCATAGCCACTGAGCAACCACGGCGGGTGTTCAGTCAAGAATGACGCTAATAATGAATGATTGAAGATGGTTCTTTGAAGCTCTCACAGTTGCAATTTGTACCGTGAAACGTACATCACCAAATACAATGAGGGTGCAGGGACATATCTGACATTTAGTGCTTGTTCACTTGCGAAAAACTAGGCGTTTACGATAGGTAAAATTGCTGTATAGATGTTAAGGCAACATAAACTAATTCATTAATCAACTATTTACAACTAATTATCGCAACTAGTTAATCGATACGTCCCTCTAACAAAAATAGCCTGCACCCCGACAGCCCCGTGGTTTACCGTAAAGCTTCGGCGCCTTAATAATAAGCAAGACCGTTTATACCGTAAAACCGATAAAGCCAGCGACTCATTCGTGGCACCGTTATAAGACCTGTGATAAGCAATATCAGTCACTGCTAAAATTATCTAAACGACATTTCTTTGCCCATGACCTATATTCTATGCTCACTAACAATCCTCAACGTTTTTGGCGCGTAATAAACCCGAAGAGCTATCCCGATGTAACACTAGTTGAGGAGCACGGTGATATGGTCCACCACACGGAATGTGCCAATTTATTAAATAGCGCATTTTCATCTGTACTTACACAGGAAGACACCACATCATCACCAACCCTTGACAATCTCATTAACATATCAATGCCAGAAATAATTGTTAGCGAAGCAGGTATTTCTTCTTTACTAAATAAACTTAAAGTTTCTTCTGCATCTGATCACACTGGTAACAATAATAAAGTGTTAAAACATGTGTCACCTAGTTTATCACCTATACTGTGTCCATTGTTCTCGCAGCCTTTATCAACTAACACTATTCCGCACGACTGGAAGTTGGCAAAGTCATACCCATTTTTAAGTCCGGAGACCGAACTCGCCCATTAAGTTACCGCCCCGTCTCCTTAACTAGTACTATTTGTCAATTACTTGAACACATCTTGTATACTGACATCATTAACTACTTAGAAGACCACAAAATTATTGTTGATTACAAAGATGGCTTTCGTCGTGGTTATTCATGCGAAACACAGTTAGCCGGCTTTTTACATGACTTACATTCATACCTAGACCTAGGGTTTCAAGGTGATGCTATCTTCCTGGATTTCTCTAAAGCTTTTGATCGCGTTGCTCACCATAGACTAGTACTGAAGCAAATGAACCTTAACATACACCCAAACGTTATTGGATGGATTAAGGATTTGCTGTCATCCAGAGTACAATATACGTCTGTTAACAACAGTGATTCCTCTTCTACCAAAGTAACCTCCGGTGTTCCGCAGGGCAGCGTTCTTGGCCCTTTACTTTTCTTAATATATAATAATGACCTGCCTGACTGTGGGTCTTCCCACATCAGAATTTCTGCCGATTACTGCGTAATATATCGATTAATTTCCTGCGACAATGACAAAGATATTCTTCAAACTGATCTTAACGCTAATAACACATGGTGTTCAACATGGTTGATGACTCTTAATACAGATAAAACGAAGTTGTTATCATTTACTAGGCTCAACCACCGTATTCCAACATCGTATGTAATATATAACAAGATAATTGAACTTACAACTTCATATAAGTACCTTGGTGTTCACTTACAGTCTGATCTAACGTAGCATCATCACATCCGCCTGACGTTGTCATCAGCTAACCGCTCCTTAGGCCTCCTCAAACGCAACCTTAAGCATGCTCCAGTTAAACTACGTAGACTAGCATACATCACTTTAATAGGCCCCAAAATCGAGTATGCATCAGCTATCTGCGATCCTTTTCAAACATATGTCACCCATGAAATCGAATCACTGCAAAACCGCGCGGCCCGTTTCATTTTTTCTGATTATTCGCCCTATACTAGCATTTCAGCACTAAAAGCTCGCGCTCAGCTTGACGACTTATCTCATCGCCGCAGAATTGCCCGCCTTTCGCTGCTGCACAAACTTTATCATCATCCGCACCTTCACTGTATCTTCGAACCAGCGACAGCCTTCTTTCCACGCACAGACCATATATTCAAGATAAAACGCATCAGTTGTCGCTCAGCTAACTATGATAACTCCATGGTTCCCCGAACAATTGTCGCATGGAATAACCTACCATCACACATTGCTACTCAAACCGATTTCGCAACCTTTCAGGAACTTTTACGCAATAGTTACATTTAAATATCCATCATGTACTGTTTCTTCATACGCTGTTCAGTATATATATATATTGTTTTGTTCATTTGTCTTACCGTTCTGCGTGCACATTGTACAAGCGTATTCATGTCTCATCAATTTCTTAAGGTGACAACTGACGCAGTTCTGAGCAACACCTCGTTTTACTTCTTTTACATTGTGCCTATTTAATTTCCTTAATTTGTTTTCTGAAAAAAGTTTTGTGTTTTCTGTCTGAGTTTCACTTGACTAATGTACTTTGTATATTGCTTTACTTGTGTATTTTGCTAGACATCGTCATTTTGTATAACTTCCTTTGGTTTTGTCTGTTTTTTGTAAAAAAATTGTATAAGTTTTGTGTGCTTTAGTTGTCTTTTTCCATAACGCGCAAAGCTCGCGTTTTTTCATGTATAGGTTCCCCCTATGTAATACCCCTTCGCGGGCCTTTAGGGGTATTATGAAATAAATTTAAAAATTAAAAGGATAATAAAGTATCATTTTTATTGGCATACGAGTCGAGACAAAATGTGATAAATAGAACTAGTTTCAGCAGCATCATAAGTAATCTTGTCGGTGTTTTATTCTGAGGTAACTAACATGCATACCTAAAATCTTGTACGCGATGACAAGGTTCAGCAGGCTGCCATTAATTGTATAGAATTGCTTCCGAGGCCGGCTCTGTGTCTTATACAGTTTGTCTGCTACTAGCTACTGCAACCTACTTCACGTTGGCTTCGGATCCCCCTGTTTCCGACGGTGATTACGTGATCTCACCTTCGCTGAACGCTCTATGACGCGGCGGGCGGGTCTTCCTCACTCCGTCTTGATTGTTCCGGCTAATTGCGCCTCTAACTCTATTTAGATTTTTTTGGGACGGCCACCGATTTCACACTGAGCACTGGGCATCACACTAGGCAGTATGTCACCTTTAGGCGCACACAACTCTCTAGCTATGTCTATCAAAGCACCACAGTCCTCTTCTGAAGCTCCGACATTAGCAGCACACTTCATGACCCTATTCACGGCATGATACACCTGACGATGCCCCTGCTCTGTCTGATGACCTTCGTCGCTTGTTAGTGTGCTCCCGCGACTTTTCCTACTTTGCTTCGCCTCATCTTGGTCAGCCATCGGCCGTAACCCATTGGCTTGGTACAGAATGGAACCCACGCGGTCCTGTAAGAGATTAAGGACCGAATTGGTCCGGGCAATGAGCTACTGGACCCATTCATATGCGCCCTTAGCGAGTGTCATTGAAAACGCCGCCTCATCTAAAAACAAGTCTAGAAAATGCTGGCACAGTTAGATTTTGACACAATGAGATCGAATCTTCCTATTCCTCTTTCCATAAATAAATCTCTTACCTCTTATATTAGCCTCAAAACGAGACTAGGTGTTTGGAAATATTGAAATAAAAAAAATCTATGCAAATTTCACGCACTTCATAGATTGATGTTACGCGAAACATTTTGCTTGTCGCTGGCTAGCCCAAATGATCTGTGATCCTTGAGTGTTGCCGCGTAGACCAACGTATTGTATAAAACAAGCATCTGTGTGCGTGACGCGAGTGCGTTTTTGAAGACAGAATCAAGATGGTAACTGCACAACGACACTATCGTTTTGTTGCGGTAACAATTATATGGACACTCGAAGCCCATTTTTGCCGTCGCCATCGCCGTGAAAGCGAGGACGATGCTCGCTATTTTCCGTCGCGTCCAAGGAACCGGGGGAAGGGTAGTGGGCGGGCGTTGTATTTCAACAGCAAGCGGGTGTGGCGCTTTCTCGCGCGGTATTTATCTTGAAAGCGATCTGCTTTTTGGGCCATAGTCTCGGTGGGCCGACAGCTGGTAGCTTTGCGTGTGCCGTGTTCTCGCCTCTCTGTTTACGTTGAAGTGATACGCAGCACAAAGTTCATTTCGCTCGTTGCTGCTGCCGCGCTTCCTCACGCCAGTGTTTTGACAGCAAGTGTCCGTGTTCATCGAGTCCAGTGTTTCATGTGGGCCTGTGCTCGCTGACACCATGCTCGTTAATTTAGTTAGTAAGGGAGTGTTTACAAGTTCATACGGCCGATAAAACTACTATCCTCAATGATTATGTATGTGTAGTAATTTGCTACCGCAATGCATGCTTCGCCTTTCGGGCGAAACTGCGGCTACGAAAAAGACCCGTTACCGAGTTTTCGGTTTTCGCTTGGCCTATGCCAAAGACAGTACAATCTCCTCCAGCTTCTTTGTAGCACTTTCTTCTGCGAGGAACGGGTAGGAAATGTGGGCCTATCCTAACAGCACAGGGCGTGTAGGGGATTGGGTTGCATTTAACGCATTGTCCCAAGATGTAACATACCGCGAGGTAAAAATGAGAGAAAAAGGCATTCTCCTACTCGTGACGCACAACACAGTCAGGAGTATGTATGGGTGAACGAGAACTGGTGCGTGTCTGTGTTATGTAGCGCATGCGCCAATGGTCTCACAGAGCTAATTGGCATTGGCACGAGAGAAGCAAGCGTGTGATTTTAGCCTCACGGTAAAAGCATTGCGCTGTCCTATAGCGGGTCTGAGGTGCGATCACACCGAAGGACAACTGGTTTTTTTTTTTATGGACGGGGCTCGAAACGTTGTACGATAGGAACCAACCTACCCAAAAGTGCCTAGGATTAGCCAAAAACTGCTTTTTTACACTTTGGAGTTGACGAAATAGGTTATACATGACAAATGGTCGCTAACATTCACGTTTAGTCTTAAGTAAAAGTCACAAGAGCTTGTATGAGGTCCGTTTGGTGTACGCTAATATTCTCGAAAAGAAGCTGCTATATCAGAAGTAACAGTTATGCTTGCAACTAGAGACAAAGTAAAGAAGGTTGTGGTGTCATTATATCGTGCTTACAACCTAGGAATTATCTGGTGGCCTCGATCCGTCAGTACTCACTCTTGAAGAAGAGATTTCCTGAAGTGCGCATATTAGTTGTTACTTAACTGTGCGCGCTAAACCACGTGTGGCTTCTTCATATCTTACATATATGCTTTACAAATGGTATCGCACACCTGCTTTTTATGCTTATGCCTTATTTTTATGTCTGTTACCACACACTGGTGATGAACTTTCCTTTTGTTAGTTTTTAGAGTTTCACATCTGTTGTGTGTTGAAACAAAGAACTTTATTTCAAAAGCACCTTCTGCTGCTGCTGCCCCTCGTCTTCCTGCTGCTGCCTGCCGCTGCCAGAACCTGAACTCCAGCTGTAACTGCCGCCAAAACTTCCTCCCGAACCGCTGCTCGAAGCGCCATATCCACCCCTTGACAATCCACTGAGTCCACCAAAGGAGCTTCCGCCAGAGCTACTTCCTTGTGATGGTCTAGAGCCACTCAGAGGTGTTCCCCAAGTGTATCTGTATGTGGGTGTGGAACTCCAATACCAGAAACTGCTGCCATGTCCCCGTCGCCCTCCACTGCCTTGTCTACCGCCAAATGAGGGACCTCCAATGAAGCCACCGAGGTATCCACGTCGCCTGAGGTATTCTACAAATGTGCATCTGATACCGCTTTTTCTATACTTTCTGTAAAGACGCAGCAATTGCCTTTGCGACAGGCCAGTGGCACGGCTCAGCCAACCTTGGCTGGAACCGCCGAAACCGCCCAGTCCACCGAATCCACTGCCGAAGCTGCCTAGTTGGCCAGATGAGCCTTGACGGCCGCCTAGTTCAGAAATGAGCCACGTATATCTGGTCCCTTGATTGTTCCTTCCTGAGAGACCACTGCTGCTACCGAAACTGCTACCTTGGGTACTAGGACCCCAGCCGTTATCGCTGCCGAAGCTGCTCGACCAACTCTGTCCAAGCCTTCCCAATCCGCCATATCCCCCTCGTCCACCGCTGCTACCACCCATGCCGCTTTGCCTGCCGTAGTTTCCAATGCCACTAGTTCCAAAATCGCCACTTCGACTGCCCCAGCCAAATAGTCCACTGCCGACGCCTCCCGAACTGCCTTCACTGGAAAGGCCATCGTAATCACTTTCTCCGACTTCGCCTGACATTCCGCTCAGTCTTCCACTTCCACCAAGTTCTCCTTGCTGTCCGCGCAGCCCACCCATTCCGCTTTGGCCGCCATAGACCGACAGTCCGCCTAGTCCTCCAAATCCGCTGAAACCTCCTTGCTGACCATTCGGGCTGCCGGACCCGCTTTGGCTACCGCTTCCGAACAGCCTGCCGAATCCTCCAAGTCCACTGAGTCCCCCTTGCGGTTCATTCTGGTTCTCTGAATCGCCTTGTCCGCCTTGGCCCCATTGTTGGCCATACCCTCCGGTTCCAATTATTCCACCAGGCATGCCGTACAAGCCAACCTGTGGACCACTGATTCCTCCCCATGGCCGCGGGAAAGCACCACTCCCACTAGGCCCCTGAAATCCCCAAGGCGTGCCCGCAGAAATTAGGCCACTGGGATTGCCCCACGTAAACCACGTCAGTGGCGAACCTCCTCTAGGCAAACCCCAATATCCACTCACGCCTTGACTTCCTCCGCGCGGCACAGGAACCAACCTCAATACGTAGACTGGAGTACTCCAGTATGCGAAGGGGCTGCCTCCGTACCCATAGTAGATGTTGCCCCAGGAGCTACCGCTTCCGCTTGACAACATCAGGGGCGCAGTCAACCTCCTCCAAATTGAGAATGGGCTGCTTCCATATAGTCCACCGTAAGTGTTGCCCCAGAGACCGCCGTTTCCGCCAAATCCGCTCAGTCCACTTCCGCTGCCAAATCCACTGCCATATCCGCTGCCGTATCCACCGCCGAAGCCGCTTCCACTGCTGAGTGAGCTTCCTCCAAACCCTCCTCCCAACGAACCGCTCCCGACTCCATTTGAAAAGCTTGAAAACTGTTGGCCCCCGATGACCTGGCGACCTGAAAATGATGTTTGGAATTACGAATGCAGTCATCTAGGCAATTTTAATTTTCAAGCAGGTAAGAGGTTTGTTTCTTTTTTTTTTCTAGAAACGAAAGTGGGAGATAGGATAAGAGACCGCAAACCCACTTTTTTTTCCTTTTGCTAGGATAGATGCCGACTAAAAGATCACTTTACCCGTTCTGGGTGAAAAGGCTATTTTTTAATTTGCTTTGTAAATATTGTCAGTGCCTTTTGAGATTTTTACGGGAGTGGGCATAAAAAGAGGTGGCACACTCATTAGGTTCATGGGCTTCAGTTTGGAAGCTCTTACAACAGCAGGCTGATATAAATTTATTTATGCGCAATATACGTAAGCATTGGGTATTTGGTTTAATATGCCTCATGAGGTGTCCGTTGCAGAGAAACGCAATCTTCACGTGCACATAAATATTTCAGTTTAAGCAATGCTATCGTATGGGTGTCCCAGCTATGAAGCATCGCGTGTTTTTTAAGAAAGAGCACGTTATTCCGCTTCAATAAGTGCGCATCATTAAGTGTATTTATAACATCTGCTATTAATATTTAGTAGGTGCCATTGAATTGAATAATTACCTGCAATGAGCTAATTGTGTTATTACTGCCCTTAATGTCATGCTTTCAAGGAAGAAGTAACAAAAAACGAAAGAACGCTATAGTGGGCTTGTATTTAGGTAGTTACTTTTATGTCGTTTATTTTTTCCTGGTGAGAATGAAAACGCAAGAAATCTTTTTAAAAATATCACGTGACTAATCGAGCGCGCGCTTCAAAAAGCAGCGCCCTCAAGCAAGTTCCACACGAGTTAGTTAGCGCACTCTTTCCACGACGCAGTAACCAGTCGTGACCAACCTTTTTGTGTCAACACGAGCGTGCCGTCCTGTCGCGGTAGAAGCGCGTCAGATAAAGCGCCAGGAATTTCTACAGAGCTTGTGCGAGGGCGATGCTTATTGGTGCGGGTTGGTTGTTAACGTGATATTCTTATTTCTCGCCGGCTTTCTTGATCAGCCGAAAAATATAACCCCGTAAAATGTGCCTGTCTGAAAACATGCCACCTTTAGGTTTCATTCAATTTTCTACAAGTTCCTCACTGACAACAGGGCATTCAGAGCAGTAATGAAGAAAAATGGTTATGAAATATTTATAGAATGGCATCAACAACTATATTACTGGTGGGTACTCTAATTGACTGCAAACAATATTAACTTTGTTTATGCGAGTAGCATGGTCTTTCTAATAAAAAAAAGGGGGTGCATAATGGCTTGGGCACCCTGTATATGTTGAAATAAATACACATGGTGCCACAGTTATAATGCATAAATAAATGGCAAATACTAGGAATTGCAGCCCGTGCCGAACAATCATAATATTTTGTTAGTGAAATGCCAGTGTTATTTTTGTCTGCAGTCGTGCAAACAAGAAATAAGTAAAATGTTACCGGCCCTCAAAGTTTTGAACAAAAATATTGATTCCAATTTCACCACCTGTAATTTGTGTTTGTGGTCTAATAGCCGTCTAACGTCAGGTAGCTTTTGTGGGAGCAGGTCAGTAATAACATAATAGTAATTGTTATTGTTAGTGTCTTTCTTACTGAAATAAAATGATTGATTGATTGATAGGTTGATTGATTCATTGATTGATTGATGCTGTCTATTCTGCAAAACCATACGAAATATGACAAGCATTGGAGTTGATTCTCAGTAAGGTGGGTTTTATATGAAAGAATGTGAATTGCACCATCATCATTGCGTCTATAACTCGGACGCATCTTCGCACTTGTAGCTCACTTTGCGAATGTTTTGTTATATCGGCTACTAGTCAAATAGGATGTGCTTTACGATCCATATTACACTGAAAAACAGAGTGCACGAAGCTATTCAGTGTACGCTTCTGTTGCATTTTGAGGGATAACTATTGTTATTGCAGCCTACAGCAACACGGAAAAAAGTGCAACAAAAGAGAAGAATATCTTCAATGATTGTGATTTATGAGAGGCGAGGTTGCGGTGACCAAATGCAGGGTTCTTAGCGAGCGGATCAAGCAACTAAATACTGCACAACTTTCCGCCATCCTTGAGCGATGCATTGTGGTTGCTGTCTGAATTAGTAAAAATACTAGGTGTTAGAATTGTAACTGCAAATAGACACTTAGAAGAAAACAGAAGAAAATTGAGACTTAGGATTCCACTTGTAAAGGACATCGCAGTTTACCTAATGATATATGATAGCGCAAGACCTGTAGTTTTTCTTTATAGGTCAGTAAAGTCCACCCAAAGGGGGCGTATACGAGAACAATCCTCCGACACAGTAGGAGCTATATACAATCATCACCTAACATCATACTCTCATGCCAACTCATTCGTTCCTCGCGCGATCATTCAGTAGAAAAATTTGCCATCGCACATCGCCACAGAAACTGACACAAAGACAATTCCAATATTTACTTCGCTGTGATGGAAGTGTGTAATAATTTGTTCATTGTTCTTCCTTTCCTTTCGTATTATGATTTACGTTTTCATCGCTGTTTTTTAGTATTGCTCTGTGTGTTGTTATCTTTTCTAAAATGTACAGCGTTGTTAAACATTGTATCACCCCCCCTCCTCCCCTATGTAATACCCTCCCTGTTAGGGCGTTTAGGTTTAACATGAATAATGAAAACATTGCACAGACAATCCAGGAAGCCTCCAGTGAGATCAGAATCAATATGGCTTCGTGTGTGCTTATGACTTGAAGCCGGTGTTGGTTAGTTGCAGCATCTCCTTTATTCAATAAAAATTACGGGGTTTTATGTGCCAAAACCGCTTTCTGATTGTGAGCCACGTTGAAGGACTCCTGAAATTTTGACCCCCTGGGGTTCTTTAACGTGCACCTAAATCGAAGTACGCGGGTATTTTCTTACCCATCGAAACGCGGCCGCGGTGGCCGGGTTTCGATCCCGCGACCTCGTGCGTAGCAACCCAACAGCATAGGCACTAAGCAACCGCTGCGGGTGCTTGTATTCACGTCCGTATTGCGGTAAGTAAAACTTCAAACTTTAAGGCCTGCGTTTGTATGGCACACTTAATTTTCGCATGCCCAGGAATTTGGAATAGCCTAGTCTCTGCAAGCTTTGTATATTTTTAGCCGGTTTGTGTTATTGTAGTACCACAGCTAGCTGCTTTGGCGAACATAAGAAGTTACATGCGTCGAGAAGCTTGCTGTTATTTTATTTTATTGTTTTACTCGGTCATCACCTGTTAGTTGCTGCTGGTTTAGAAACTGAGGGAGCATCAATTTAAGGAACTTAAAGGCCTGAACGGCTCGTAACGTTCATCGAGATAATTATGTTTTTCGCAATGAAATGCGCTTATACCAAGTTGTTTCCTTTCTTTACCGTTATCTTGCAATTTCAAATTCTAAAATGTTGGTCTTGAAAATTGCTCCCAGGGTAGACTCGAAATTATTGTTTTTTAGGAGCCATACATGGCAGTTGTTGGCCCTTAGGCTAAGGAACTTCTTTTGACTCACATAAATAGCTTTTTTTCGGTAGTTAGAAATATATACATATACAGGAATTGAGCGAGCACTTGTTATTAGGTTGCTGCCTTCTAACGCCTCATTATAACGCCATATAAACTCTATTTAA
This sequence comes from Dermacentor variabilis, assembly GCF_050947875.1. Lineage (NCBI taxonomy): Eukaryota > Metazoa > Arthropoda > Arachnida > Ixodida > Ixodidae > Dermacentor > Dermacentor variabilis. The sequence goes on along the minus strand of NC_134578.1, from coordinate 112,533,854 downwards.
GCTAAATTTCTTGTAAACTATACAACGGAAATCTGTTCCCTTGGCTCACGGTTTATTCTCAAGAGTAAGTGGTAATATTTATGGCGTTGGGGTTGGAAGCACAACGATTTAATCTAATCATAAGAACGAGAAAAGTACTGGAGACCTGCATAGCTGAGCGTTCTGTTTAAATTCGCACTTGGAATTGTTCATGACTCTTATACGCAGTAGCAAAGACGCAGTTCTAACTCTTATATAAGATATTGTATATGACGGTAACATAAGCGGCATTAGGGCTGCGGGAGTACGTTGTTACAGAAAGTGGAAAACGCATAGGTGATGAAGTGTTCTGTATGTTCTGTATTTTGTTACGCTCATTCGTCTCCATTTTTTTTAGCGAGACAAATCTCATTTTCTAGCCCCATCCTTCCTAAGTCGAACAAAGATACGGTGTTTCCATTTCCAAATGAGTCGAGCCCTTATCGGACGCAAATTATAATTTTGAGGGATCTTTTACGCGCAGCAAGTGCTCAATCGGGCACTGTCCCAAAAAGAAACATTTTCTTGTCTTGCGTCTTACAAGACAAAGCGGGTTTATTCGGTTGGGTTCTTGTGTTAGAAAACATAGCTCTTGTAAGAGAATTATCTGTTTGCAGTGGTTCATTGCATCCTGCTCATTACAAACTCAACTGATTTATAGTGGAAGTAGCATCACATAAACCTTGGTTATGTTTTAAGAAAATATAGTGACTATACCATGAGGAGCAATATTTCTTCCTAACGAAAAAGAAATTGGCATAGTCACCATGACATGCATTCACCAGGAATAGAAGAGGTACAGTGTAGCTAGACGTAATAAGCTCGTGCGAAAATGTGCGCTAACTTACTCAGGAGTCCGACGACCACGGCAGTGAGACTCAGGAACTTCATAGTGCGGCTGCTTCGCTGCACAGATCAGTCTGCCTTGGCTCGAAATCCTCGAGTCTTTTATACTGATTTTTCAAGGCGGTCTCGTGAACAATTTTGGAAAGCCATTGCATAGCATTGTTTTAGCTTCGAGTCTGCGACATTGTCTGATGTTGGAAATAATGTCTCAAAAGAAAAAGAAATGAAGCAGCAATATCCTATCTTTCTCTCAAGTTATATACGAATTGTGTAGTTTTAGTTTAGTGGAACAGAATATTAGTATGTGCATATGCCTTGTACATTTTAGCTAGCAGCAAGGAGATTGACGTGCCACTTTCGAAGCACAGCTGCGTTTCCCGTGTAGAAAGACGACTCACTTTTTTGTTGCGGTTCTTTCAGCTGGCGATGTGCCTGTCCGTCCAGAAAAACGAACAATTGAAGTGGTTACTAGGACGAAGAGGCCACTCTCTTCGGCATCCTTCCTAGTTTTGAGCAATACCGTCGGCATGCGTGACCGTCATTTGAGGATTTGGCGCTTTAGGCGTCCCAATTTTCGCTCCACTGTCCACGTTGCTCGCGCACCGCCTATGCTCTTTTGCTTTCAGCATAAAGCAGTGTTGTCTGGCAACGTTGACACGAATTTGACTTGGCATATTGACGGGGATTTCTGCATTCACACTGAACCGAAGTGTAATTTGGGCGACACGTCTAAAATGTAGTTGAGAATAAATAACTTCTTGGGCGAGTTGGTGTTTACTTAACATGGTTGCTCTTCTTGACGCAAACCTCGAAAAAAAAAGAAGAGAGTGAGAGGTCAAAAGAAAGGAAGGACAAGTGCTACTCAACTGTTTATTCCCAAAAGCAGACCATTCTATATATACGCAAAAATGCACACGCACAAACGCATAAAACAAGCAAAGGCCCTCAGTCAGTCGTAGGGATTATTATTTATTTTATATGCTTAGCATTCGAATTGTGAATCAAAAATCATAACAGAAGTCTGATTCACGGGAGCTAGACCAGTGGTATGGATATGGAAGGCTTCTAACAGTTCACGAGCGTTTTTTTTTTCTGCCTAGGATCCTGTCCTGGAAATACAGTGGTCCACAGTTGGGACAAAACCTGCAATGCGCAGGGAAGTGCGCAGTCGTATCTTTCTTTAAAATATTTGCGTGCGCTCTCATTCGGTCGTTGACGCTACGCCCCGTTTGCCCAATCTAGCACTTGCCACAGCTGAGCGGAATCAGGTAAACCACTCCAGTGGAGCAATTGCACGTGCACTGCTCCACTGGAGTGCTTCGGCTGACTGACGTCATTTGCTTGTTTTATGCGTTTGCGCATGTGCATTTTTGTGTATGCATAGAATGCCCTGTTTTTCGCATTAAGCAGTTGTGAATAGCGCTTGCCTTTCTTTTCCTTTCGCCTCTCACTGTACCTTTTTTTTTCGAGTTTTTGTGCTTAGAAGAGCAACATGTTACGTCTTAAATTGTTGCTCAGCGTAATGATATCTGGTCTTCCTCCACTATACCGAAACTTCTAATGAACTACGTATTCCTTCATGCATGTAATACTACTGTCACGTCGTAGTGACTGACGAACACAGTAGCAAAACTGTAAATGGCGAAATTTAATCTTGATTGGGCGAACTTGTACCCACAAAAGCAAGTTACAGTTAAAGCACAACGGTTTGGCGAACACAGTCAGCGATCGTCGGAAATCTGATAAGCGGGTCAAGCGCGTCGGCTTTTTTACGTCAGTCGTCGAATGTTCCAGAGTAATCGCTGGTACCCGCGTGTCTTCCTCAAAGTTCTACACTATTCGCGTCGCGCATGCATGCAATCAGACTACACAAGGTTCGGTGACTACAGACGGCAGACAGAACCATCGATAACTTTCGAGAAACTTCCGATACATGCAGGTGCGTCCTTCGCTGTGCGGTAACATTTGTTAGGCGGTGAAATAGTCACCCGATAAAGATAAGCAAATGCACGTGTCAATAATTTCGAGCGGTTGAGCAACTAATCAAAACAAGTGTGTCTAACTTGTTTTTATTGTAGCCATAATTTCTTAATTTTAATTTACACCAAACCGACTCCTTAGATGTACTTGAATGTGTTGGACAAGTTGCTATTTTGCAGGAAATGACAAGCAGCGGTAAATGCTTTCTTCAACTGCTACGTAAGACCTTTTTTCGGCGCTTGTAATTTCGCTAACAAATTAAAAGCATCTGAATTAGTACACTACTGAGCAAAATTATGCTTTTCTTCTATTTAATATACGGCCATAAAGACAGCCGAAAATATTTTGTATTTGTGCCTAAATGCGAGGCCGTTTTTCCACCCTAGATTTAGTTTTTATGTAAGCGGGCTCCGAACTTAGATGTTAACACGTTGGGCTGGAGACTCATTGTGCGAAGGTTTGTTGCCTTAAACAACCACGATACGTCGCCAGGGAGATGGTGTCCAACATGCCAGCGTCTCCCAGCAATTTACCAAGGAAACCTGCAAAGCGCGTAGTGACCACACGTTCCCGACAGTAAATACCACTGGTAGTGCGTAAACTTGCACGCTTACGTCCACCGCTGTGTCCATCTGGGATGGAATTCCGGTCAGGGCGGCCGCATTTCGATGGGCGAAATGCGAAAACACCCGTGTACTTAGATTTAGGTGCACGCTAAAGAACCCCAGGGGGTCGAATTTTCCGGAGTCCTCCACTACGGCGTGCCTCATAATCAGAAAGTGGTTTTGACACGTACAACCGCATAATTTATGTGATGCTCCGTGCGACTGCGTAGTTGAGATATCTTGAAAGGGAATGAATATGGAGATCGGCAGGGGTACAATCTTTAGCAGTGCAAACCGCTGCATAGGAAAAGGTGCAAAGCACATTGCCTTAAATAACAGAGATGAAGGCGATTACTTTAGATCAAAAAGGATTTACGGGAGTGACGCACCCATTCGCTGAACACGAATAAAGGGAACCGAGGGGGTCGATTTTTATTACCCGTAAGATGCCAACAAGCAGAATCATCAAGGACAACGTGGGGAAAGTACTTGTGCTCAGTAGTTGTATTCAGAAAATCATAAGTAATAAAAATTAAAATGAATGAAAAAACGACGGCCGCGAGTGGGGAACAATCCCACGTCTTCGCGTTACAAGTTCGATGCTCTTACCAATTGA